>NC_141536.1:27172498-27504998 GCF_021556685.1 Rattus norvegicus | reverse complement strand
AGCAACATCATTCATTAAGGGTGATAGATTAACTATTTGTTTAATCAGTGTGCTCATGAATAAAGAGAGATTTCTCTTTTTCCATTATTATAAGTTTAAATACATTAAATAAATTTATATTTATATTGAAAATGCACAAATGATGTGATTTGGCCTATTCAGTGATTAGTATTAAATCAAACATGAAATCATGTACAGTGGCATAACACAATCTTAACTCTTGAGAGAAAGCCTCAAGAGGAGTTTTGCAAATTCTAGGCTCCTTGGGGACACAGAATGAGAAATATCTCAAACATACAAACACATTTTTAAAATTATAGTTTGGTGTCATATAATATACACATTATGTATGTAGAGATATATAATTGATGTATTATATGTTATGTCCTACGCTGTCATAGATCTAGATCTAGATATATGATGATACAGAGAGAAAATAACACATAGAAAAGTTCAATCCTGACTGTACTAAAGAGTAAAATGTGTCAACTGAGCAAGAGACAAACTGATAATGAGCTATTTAGCATAACCTATCACTCCATGCTATGACAAAAGTGTGACCACCAGAAACCGAAACACATTTTATCCCATGATACAAAGTGGTGCTTGTATTGGAAATAGTAGTTTGTACAAACAACGTTAGCAAAGTAATCCTGACTAGAACCATTAGAAGCATACATATATACTTCACTGTCCAAACTGTTATTTTGAAGCATACTACTAATACTTTAAAATGCCTCTGAACGACTAACCAATAAAAAAGGTATAAGCCAGATCTACTTTTGCATATGTTGGGACTTCACTAGTTGTGATACTTCACTAGTTGCCCCTCATACCGTAAGAAGCCACTGATCTTGAAATGTCACCTAAAGATCTGCTATGGGTCCAATTCTAGAAACTGAAGCACACTGGAAAATCTGAACAGTAGCCTTTCTTCTCTGGAAGCATATCTAGGGAGGCACAGGAAACCACTCACTCGTGATTAAGATAGAAACCTAAGGATTCTTATGGGAAACATCAAGCTCTCTGCTAGTATATTGAAATGCTCAGAGAAACCCTTCAGAAGAGAATCTTGAAAGTTCAGAGGAGATTAAATAGAAAAGAGGGGGGCAGTATAGACAGGTGACAGGAAGATCAGATCTGGGGACTGTCAAGGAAGGTACAGCTCCGTAGGACACCAAGAGGCTGCTTTGCAAAACATGGCCTTGCTTCCCTTCGAGTAGAGTTCACTTAGCATCCCCTTATAAGCCATACTTCGCCTTAAGCATGTATTTTCTTCTTTAAAGATTTAGTTTTAATATGTGTATGTGCATATGTCTGCTATGCACATGTGAGTGCAGTCTTTGCCAAGGACAGATGAAGGTATTGGATCCTAGTAGAGCTGGAGTTGCAGGTGGTGAGGAGTCACAGAATGTGTGTGGGAAACTTAACTCAGCTCCTTTAGAAAAACAGCAAGCACTCTTAACTGCTGATCTGTCTCTCTAGCCTCTAAACACGTGTCCTTAAATGATAGTACTAATTAAACTGTGTTTTAAAGTTTCATGTGATACTGTATACCTTTGAGGTATGTACATGTTCTCTCTCTCTCTCTCTCTCTCTCTCTCTCTCTCTCTCTGTGTGTGTGTGTGTGTGTGTGTGTTCTGTGTGAGTGTGTGTGTTCTGTGTGTGTGTGTGTGTGTGTGTGTGTGTGTGTGTGTGTGTGTGTGTGTGTATGTGTATTGTGGAAACCTGAGGTTGAGGATAACTTCCCACGTTTATTTTTTGAAACAGATCTGTCATTGTATCTCAGGTTCATCTGTTTGGAGATCAATATGCTTTAGGCCCTGCCTGTCTCCTATCCATACCGGGACTAGGACTACAGGCATGTACACCCCCCCCCATGAATGGCTTCTGACATGGGTGATGGGATATGAACAACAGATACTTTGTCCAGCAAGTATCTCCCACAGACTCTCAACAACCCCCAATTTATTTAAATTATTTATAGATGGAAGGCATTCTTATGTCATTTTCATACATATTTAGTTTTTGTTTACTGCCCTTGACCCTTGTTCCAGATTATCCTACCCTTCATCCCTAGTATTGTCCCTGCCACTTTATATGGTATTTATTCCACCACTTTCCTCACCCTTCTCCCTAAGTCTTCTCTTCCTATCATGGGTTTCTTCCTAGTTTTCTTATCTATACACACTCTGACTCCCACATTAGCATGTCCAAGTTCTAGCCATTCTCCCACAAATTTCATAATTCTATTTTTGTTTATGAATGAATAAGTTTCCATTGTGTAAGTGTAATAGGTTTTCATCATCCGCTAATCAGTTAATGGGCGTCTAAGATGATTCCATGTCCTTCTTACCATACAAACAGAAATAAATATGGATGTGTAAGTATCTCTTACTAGGGATTAGTTTTGCTAAAAATTAGAGTTATAAACTGACATATATATTTCAATCCTATTAGTCTATTTTCCTTCCAGGTTTGGTCTTTCCCCATAACTTCTGGGATGACTTCCTTGATGCTAGTTGTAACGGTATAACTCACTTTCTATATCCACTCTTTGCTATAATCCCAGTTTGATACTTTATAACGTATCTGTAACACGTTATAAACAAATAACTCGCTTTTAATCTCCTCATTAATTGTAATCAAATTATTTTGAATCTGTGCTTTTACTTTTATACTTAATATTTTAAAACATTAGTTAACACCAACCTCACAGGACTATTAAGAGGGCTACAGGAAATACTATCTAGGACAAAGAATACAATATTATCTGACACAAAGTAAGGACAAACAGTATTACTGTTAAATATTTTTGCTATAGTTACTTGACTAATGGTCACCCTGATTCTGCTAACTTTTCTCCATAAATCTGGAAATTCCTTAGGCATCTCTTATTTGGGAACGACTAAGAAATCTCTAGGGATTATCTAAAAAGCTGTCCCCCCGCCCCCGGTCATCAATACTCATTCCATTGTCCTCTGACTCCTCACTGTTGTGCTTGTTTTGTATCTCACCCGGCACTAAGGTGGTTTAAACTCCTGGTGATGAGCCTGTGTCCTTCTGCTTGACTGAACACCTGGAGTACTACAGACCTCAAGTAAGGACTGTAGAATAAATGGACATTCATCTGCATTTAGGTTAATACAGTAGAATTGTGGTACCAGCTAATAGAAAGTGATGCAAGTTAGGAAACATTTGACATGTTAGACCAGAAGAAAGTAGTGACTGGCCACTGAGATGACACAGCAGTAATCCTCCTCACAGAGTCAGGGGAAGTGACATTTTTGCACAGCTACTTCTCTGAGTGTCAACAGAAAAATCTCTGTTTGGTTTGTGCCAATCTCTCTCTCTCTGAAAAGATGATATACCACTTCTGGGATGGACAACGCTTCTTCCATGGATGCTGGAGTTTCTCAAAGCTTCCGATTGTTGCCTTCTACTTTCCTTTTTGCAAAGCTGGGGCACCTTGTTTTTCTGCCTCTGACCTTTTAAACGCTTCACATTTAATTTTGAATTAAGACTACTTTAGCTCATCCCTTACTTTAGCTCCAGCTGTTGGAGTTGAGCATTCATTTGGCGAATGGTACCGAGCTACAAAGCTCAGTTTCTCACAGAATCCTAGTCTACAAAGCTCAGTTTCTCACAGAATCCTAGTCTGGCTTCATGGTTTGCCACCACTCATTTGGTGGCTTATCTAATGGACTCACCTGATACAGAGGGTTTTTCTAGCCATACCGTTAAAAAGTGGACCTAGCGTTCTACTCTGCCTCCTTAATAATCATTGACCCTTTCCCATATACCAGTACTTTGAAACCACCATCCAACTGCCTCAAACGTCTAAATCACGACACACACATGATCAGATGACAATGTATAGATGCACTGGGGATGTAGCTCAGTTGATGTAGCACCTGCCTGGCATTCAGGAAGTCCATAGAATCTCTCTGTGTTGCATATCTGTAATCCCATAATACTTTAGGAGCAGCCATTTTAGAAGTTCAAGATCCTATTCAGCTGCAATAATACATCAAGGCAATCCTCATTTTTTTTCCAAAGAGAAAAAAATAATTAATGCACACCTCTGCAGCAGTGTGGTTATTGAATTATCTGGAAATGGCCATGGTAGTATAGTCAGAGACTACCCAACTGGATTCTTTAAGTCCCCCTTGGGTTGGCAAGACAGCTCAGCAGATAAGGATGCTTGCCAAGACTGACATCCTGAGTTTGTTTCCTGGAATCCAAAGAGTGGAACAAAAAAAGCAATTCCCCACAAGTTGTCCTCTGACTTCTCTGTGTGCATGCCCACACAATACGCAAATAAATAAATACTCGTAAAAGGAGAAATCTTAGTTATTTCTGGTTATAATGAAGTCCTCAAACAGCCTAGGTCCTCTGGTCTTTAGAGTTCTGTATTCTGTCCAGTAGACATGCTGCTTTCCGTGGTACCAGCTCAAACATCTTCAACATGCCTTTATCAGACTGTGATATTCTGCCAGCAAGATTAGGCCAGTTCCATTGTTATTAACTGGATAATTCCCAACAGCAAGCAATAATCTAATTTGATTGAATGATATCTAAAGATATCAATGAAGAACTGCACTCCTAATTTGCAAGCCTCACTTTAAACTGGTATGACATTTATCATTCTCTAGAGTCGTAGGGATTAAGACTTTAAGCAGAGCATTTCTCTCGTGAGAACATTTTTCTATTATGAGAACCATGGGTTTGTAATCTACTACCCTTGATGAATGGCTTATAGCATTGGGTCTAGAGTTTACTGAGTTTCTTCCACAATTTTCTTTAAAAGTTTGAGATTTAATTAGATTAGGTTTATATGCAGCTTGTGAAATTTGCCTAAAAGCAGATGGAGAAGGCTCTAAGAGAAAAATTTATTCCAAAGTTAAAGGAGCCACTGGCCTGGAGGCATAATCTGGCTTTCAGACAGCTTTGGCCATGATCCATGGTAAGAAATATATTTACGTTGCCAACTAGTATCCTTATCCTGGTTTCTCTTTGTCTTTCTCACACTCATTCCTTCTCTCTAATACACACACACACACACACACACACACACACACACACACATACACACACACACACACACCCTTTTTCCCTAGTTTTTCTTTTTTCCATCCATCCATATTTTTATATAGTATTCAATGCTTTTACTAAGTGAATATTTGTGCAATTATAAAATTGTAAAAATTATTAAAATAAGTATTCCCCTTACCAAAGGAAACATGGTCTGCTATTTTCTATTTTCTGTGTTCTTTCCTTATTTTATTTCATTAAAACAATGCTGGCCTTAACTTGTCAAACTGCAGGAACCACTGACCAGTATTGAATACAATCTGATGCACACTTCCTACAGAGATGCACACATTTCCTACAGAGACACAGTATTGAAACCCTGTTCCTTTATAATACCTCCATTTCTGTCTCTGATGGTACCTCTCACTGGGTTTATAAGGTGCTTCCAAAGGTTTCCATGCATGAAAAGAAAGTTGTAGATTTGAACCCACAGAATATCTCCTGTAACTTTTTTGACTATTAGGGACAGGTGATTGATAACCTTGCTAGTGGGGGAGTCTTCACCGATAAGCAATTTCCTGCCACTTGAAAGTATAACTACGGTGTGCTTCTTTGGAATTTGGATTACGTCCTGGCTTTTCTAAATATACTTTAAAGTAAAGTATATATGAAGAAAGAACGACTTGGTATAGTGTGCTGTTTGAAATATATTTGTGATGCCGAACCATGATGGCAGAGGGGCAAACACGAGCAGCTAAAAGCCTAGCAAGCTACCAGAGGCAGCGATGGCAACTGTGGGTTTTTAAGCCCCTTGAATTGAAACAGTGAGTAAGCTTGCTCCATATTGCATCCTGTAGCCACTCTACACAAGGTCTGGGAGTAGTTATTAGCATGTGTCTCCACGATGGGAGGGAGAAAGCTAAACATTTTAAATGTTATGGACTCTCCTTCTCAAGTTCCCATTAACGCAAATATAGTGCATATGGTTTAAGTCCCCAGGGCCTTGTAGGACAGAAATCACAGATGTGGAATAAACCCTATCTGAAAACATGACTTCATGCTCTTCTGGCCATCAGCAGATGCCCTAATGCTTCATGGTGCCAGGGAGATGCCTGGCTTGAGGTCCTGACCCCGAAATGGTAATGTTTGAATGTCTTCTTGGTGAACTTTGGAATCGTATTCCGCTACATCCTCTCTCTCTCTCTCTCTCTCTCTCTCTCTCTCTCTCTCTCTCTCTCTCTCTCTCTCTCTCTCATCTCCCCGGGCTCCCCCCTCCTCCACCCTCTCTTCCCTTCCATATGTGCTATTTCACAGAGAGCTGCCTGCTTTTGTTTCCCTGGTACTGGAATTAAATATGTGCGCCACCCAGCTCTGTCCACATCGAAGCTTTAACACGACAATCCAACTCCGATAACTAAGTATAGCAAAACTTTCTAACGTGGCGTACAAACCTCCCCCACAGAGCTTTGCCCCCAAGTTTAGCAGTTTTATTGTAGTGGGATTCACGCGATAAATGGCAGAATTCGGTAAAATAAAGCCAGTGTATCAGAGGCATGTGGAAAAATTTTCCCCAGCTCATCTGATTCTTCTCTGCTCTTCTCCACGTGACTGTAATTCAGGGGTCACAGTGCTCTGAGATCGTCTGATTTTCCCCAACTGTCCGTTTCCTTTTACTTATGTATATCACACTTGCATAAAATTCTCTAGTTCAAAGATAAGTAAATAAATAAGTTAAATGTCTCGCGCATCGTTGGTTACTCCAAACTGTCATTATAGTTGAGAAACTTCGAATACTTCCCTTACATAGTGATGAACTACGTCTTCCCACATGTCCCGTAAGCGAGGCTTCAGTATCCATATGCTGACCTGAAGTTCCGTCTTTTAATGGCACCATTGCCAATCGCTATGTACTGCGATTCTAGTAGTGCTAAGAAGTCTCTTTGGTGACAAACTAATTTTCTAAACCTTCTGTTTAAGGTTTGGAATTTTAGCTATCATATTATTCTTCCAGATGAAGCCTTTTAAACGGTTAAATATCCGGACAACAGTCTTCTGTAATTATTTGTTCAGATACTCGCGTACATTGACTTTACCAAGGAACTATATTAAAAAGAACAATTCTTAATTATGTATGAAAAGTCGTAGAATTAGAAATTAATCCCATAGCTAATCGAACTACTCAATTATTATCTTGTTTATTTCTAGATGTATTAAGGGACATGCTCTTTACTTTTACGTCTCACATTCTCTCTATGTGTCCATCTATTATATATTTGCATAAATTTATATATGTTTCTTTCATATGTGGGTCAAATTAAAACATGAGATTTTTAAAAAGAATTTTGAACCTTATGTCATGAAGTTTCTTCTGTGGCACAGTCCCAAAGCATCAACTCCACGGCTCTACAGTACCATCCTGTGAGCGTACAGCATCAGCTCCATGGGTCTGTGCTGTCCTTCTACAGGGACATAACATAGCACACTGTTCCTCAATATTCTTCCTCATATATTTGTTTCTACCTTTATGTCATAAACAATGAGGTACATGAGCTGGTCCGAAGCCCCTGACACACATACAGAAAAGGACTGCTTGGTCTGGCCTCAGTAGGAGAAGATACACCTAACCCTGGAGAGACATGAGACCCCAGGGAATGGGGAGGCCTGGGAAGGATGGGGGGACATCCTCTTGGAGACAGTGGAGAGAAGGAATGGGATGAAGAACTGTGGGAGGGCAGACTGGGAGGGGGTAACGACCAGATTGTATAAAAATAAAAGTTGTGATAAAAAAAAAGTATGAGGTACAACAAATTAACATATTTTAAAAAGCTTTCCAATTTGTTTATCTTACAAGCAATTCTTACAAAGGAAACTGCTGGGACGAAAGCTAAAATTTGGAAAGGCTAATGAAACCTAACATTAATTACTTTCTATGGAAGTTATCCAAAGTTGTCTTAGCTCACCAAAATTTAAAAGTGAGATGTTTTTACTTCACATTTCCCAAGTATAGTAATATTAAATAATTCATAACCTGTAAGGAGACAGTCGTGTCAGCTTTGTATTTCTTTTATAATTAGTCACTTAAATGTTTTATCTTTTTGGATGTTGTTGCTAGCATTTTTTAAATTTTATAACTTTGGTGTGATTATTTTTTATTAGATTGAAGAAGTTTGTAAGCCTATCAAACCTTAAGAAAATTACTATATATAGTATCACAATTTTGATAGTACTTTTAAAAAACTATTTATATTTTACCGTATTATTTTTATTTTATATTATGACAACTTAACTCTTGCCTATTTTTACTTATTTGTATGTATATATTTTATTTCTTAGAAATTTCTTTTTTCAATTATTACATTATAATTTATTTTACATGGTATTCCTATTCATGTGTGTGAAAGAGAGAAAGATACACACACACACACACACACACACACACACACACACACACACACGCACACACACATTTGACCTGTTCAGTTCCCACTGACTTCTGATTTCTGTATTACTGTCTATGTGAATCTGTTTTTTGACATTTATTTACTTATTTTGTTTGTAATCAGGTGACAACTTGCATGACACAGGACACAGTTCTGTCCCTTTACCAACTGGACTCCGATGTTCAAATTCAAGTTGTCATGTGTGGTGACAAGCACCTTTGGCCCCTGAGTCATCTTGCTGGTTAAGATGCCATTTTTACTGAAAGCTTTTAGCCTGCTTTATGACATCTCTTCCTAATCATCTTTTGATTGGTGAAATTTCTACTTTAGTCCCTGCCTCCATTTTTTTTTTTTGAGAGAGAGAAAGAGAGAGGGTCTCGCTATGAAGCTTCAAGTGCTTTTAAACTTTGACCAATCTTTCTTCTTCAGTTTCTCAAATGCTGGGAGGCTGGGGTTATAGAGGCAAGCATCATAGTCTACTAACTTTTATTCTTTATTTTTTATTGTTTTTTTCTCTTCAGGAGTTTTTCCTTCTTTATTCAGGTGTAATATTTATTTTTCTTAACTACAAATATTTCCAATTCGATCTGAATATTTCTTCTTTTCCTTATGCAGGATATTGACTAGAATTGAGGAGATTCTATAGTAATTCGAGAATGAACATTTTACAAATAGCACTA
Organism: Rattus norvegicus; assembly: GCF_021556685.1. Taxonomy (NCBI): domain Eukaryota; kingdom Metazoa; phylum Chordata; class Mammalia; order Rodentia; family Muridae; genus Rattus; species Rattus norvegicus. Next base: position 27,495,844 of record NC_141536.1, on the reverse strand, counting down.
CTCCTCTTCATAAACAAAGATACATACCAAGATTCATAGGGGCCTAATTAGTTCAATTCATCTTAAACATGGAAGCAGGGGAGAAAACTCGAAACCAGTATGGATTTTAGAACAAGAGAACAACTAGGACCCCAAAGCTCACGACAATGAAATGGAAGCTTTCTAGCACGCTATCTTGTGGAGGGACAGCTGTGAGTTCCCGTTGACCCCAAGGGGTTCAGGATTCCTTACGTCCTTGCTTCTGTCCTGGGGACCGCAGCAAGTGTTTCTCAGAGGCACAATCTATATACATGTGGAGCTATCAAGTGATACTCAAAGTGTTTAGTTCTAAACTCTACAGGTTGTCTGACGGTGCGTTATATTATGCTCACATGCCCCATGTATATTGGACTGAGCTCTTTATTATAAAGACCGGAGACACAAAGCTGCCTTCCACAAGAAATTGCAGATGCTTTCATCTAGGCTATGTTGTCTCCTTTCTCCAGAATTCTGCTCATCAGGTTTCTACAGTTTTTTTTTTTATTAATTTCCAGTCATTGCATAATGTAGGATCTCTTAGATCTATGTAACATCCAACTCGGCAAATTTTGGAGTATGTGTTTAATGTCTCCTTTGCCTCGATAATGTTTACCAGAGAAGCACAGCAATTTCCAATATATCACAGAAACAGTATAATGAAAATATAAAGGCAGAGGTTCTACAGTGCTTTTGAGACTGCCATGCACAAGCCTGACTCTTGTGTACCTCACATGATGGTCTAATCTCGTCAGCCATGAGGAAGCCAGGACTGACTTTAATCTCCATGATGGAAGAGCTTTTGACTCTCTCTGCCGCAATGTTCCCAATGCCTTTGGTGAGTACGGCACACAGTAAGAACCAATATTTGGAAGAAATGCAAGTCCAGGGATCTCACTTCAATGTTTGGTCATTTGTTTTTTCTCTTGGAGTATTTTACATTTAAGCATTAGGAAAGTATATTGCTTAGTTATTTTTCTTGTTGGTATGAGAAGTTCCACTTTAAAATTACTTGAAATTCTGTGATTAAGGTCAAGCAAGAGTCCTTTAGGGCTTCCCTTCTAACTATCATATTTAATTAATTTCCAACTACCATTTTTATTCCCTTATCATTTTAGGTCAGGACAAGAATGACTCACCTCTTTAAAAAGCGCCTCCTAACTGGTCTCTACACTTTCTTTCTTAACTTTTTGTAATACATTTTATTTACAGCGATGATAAAATATATTAAGATCATGAACATTCATAATAATGGGTAGATAGGTGAGATAAATTAAATCAATATGTTGAAGGGATACACTCCCAAGACTACTATTCATAGCCAAGTTATAGAGACTAAGTTCATAAATGGGATAATGGACAAAGATTATGATAAATAAATATATACATATATATGTGAATGAATATCCATGTTCATTGTGTATGTCTATTCGTAATATGTATATTTATAAATAGATATATACACACAATATAAAATACAAGCATATGCATATATTTTATATATGCTTTATTATACATTTATATAATATATTTACACTATGTTTTTATATATACATATGTAGGTATTTTATATGTGCTTCTATATTTATATGATGAAGTAGTATTCTGTAACAAAAAGCATTTCTATTCTTCATACTAACCTGAATGAAGCTGAAGGATATTAAGCTAATGAAGCCAGGTGCTGAAGAACAAATATTGCATAATTTAACTCATTTGGGTAATATAGTATTGATTTCACAGACACCGAAATTAGAAATGGTGGTTATCGTTGTCTGTGGAGCATAGGAAGATATTAACCAAAGCATACATGAAACATCACTGCTAGACAGAGAGGCCTTACCTCACCCTTTTGTTCAGCTAGCCATTTTGGCTCTCTTCAGACTAGAATTTTTTTAGGACATTTGATTGAAATAATATTTACTTTTTTCTTTATTTACTGTGCCTATTGTCTGCCAATATGTAAACCCCATTATTCCAGATTGTTTTCATAGTATTTATTGATGCATCTCTAGTTCTCAGAATAGAAATATCTCAAGAAATGTTCATCTTATGAGAGGCACCCCTCTCCTTTCATGAAGAGTGAAAAGAAGTGTACTGTGTACTGTTAATACATCTATCAAATAATAGTATAGAAGTATGTGATCCATGAGCAGTCTACATGATAACTGTAATAGAAACAGTGCCCACAGCTCTGAAGGGAGGCTCTTCGACATTGTAGCCTTGCTTGGAAGCTCTGTAGTGACTCCACTCCTCTACAGAACTGCATGGACAGTTAATGCCTGCATGGACAATAGCAATTTTTTAAGTCTAATAAGTACAGGATTAAAGACTGTCATTTCTAAAATAACTGTACGGCAACCTTACAAATAAGTAGTTTTAAAGTTTTCTACATAATGTATCCTTTCCTCTTATATTATCACTTACATCATCATTGTGGTTGGAACTGTCATGATCATAAAAATCACTCTCATGAGCAAAACCTTATCCTTAGAACAGTTACTTAACATGGATCTTCTTCAGATTTTGCTCAAATATTACCTTCCCAAAACCTTCTCTGATCATCCTTGAATTTCTAGCCTCATTTTCTGCTTTAATTTTTGGTTACTATGACAACTTCTAATATACAGCATGTTTTACTCTATTTCATTCTTTAGCCTATTCCTAGACTGTAACTAGAACATAAATCCCACAAGAGTGTTGTCTGTGATTAATTGTTGAGTCCTACCATATATTTTAAGACTCTGTATAAATACATACCACTGCTTGACACAAAGTAGTAGTTGCTCATTAAAGATTAATCAAACAAAAGGTCTTTTATTTCCATTCCATATTACATGCTTTCTTTCTTCTGGAATGGAATATCAACATTATATAAGAAAACACTAGCGTACAGTGGACATATTATATACACAGGAACATGCAGACTCCTATCAGCAAATGGGTACATTAAACATGTATTTTACAGTAGCTTCATTTGTGCCTATGTTCACATTTCTGCATCAGCAGCAAAGGAAACACCATTCAGTTCTTGAAGCTAATCAAATAATAATAGAAATAGATTTTCATGTTACAAATATCATTTTATTTCTTCAGAGGATTCATCATGGCACATCAATAATAGATTTTAATTAAAATACTATTAAATTTTGGTATTCTAAATGTTACTTTTCAGAATTATGTGTACCCATACTAGTTTTAGCTTGATTTTGGTAGTATTCAAATTATCAACTTATTAATTTCATTTCTTCTATTATAATTTAAAAACTATAAAGTGAAATAATCTGAATTTCTTGTTCTACAATAGGGAAAGGGAATATGGAAAGTACTCTCCTTTATAATGGAGATAGGCAGGTGAATAATCACAAGTCTTTAGAAAGCTTATTCTAGGACATAGGGATAATCTTAAGCCAAGAAACATTAACACAAAACTCAATACATTCAATTAAATACTTGGTTAAGCCAGTTAAAGGACCATTGGAGATATTCCCATATTAGAATTAACACTTCTAATATGACTGTCTCCATTTCTGCTCCTGACATAAATTAATAAGACTCTATTTGGTTTAAAAAAATTCTCTCATTAGTGTCCCATCAAAAATAGCACCATGTGCCTCATTAAATTTAATGAGGTTGTGGCTGTTGTTGTTGTTGTTGTTCCAGGGGTAGGTGTGGGTGTGTGATATATGTGTCAATGTGTTAGGCTTGTATCTTCAACTAACATGCGTTTACAGGCAAGCCTGTCTCACGAGCTAAAGTTGCTTTAGAGCAAGCTATTTCTAGAATGTGGTGGCTCCCTACTGGGCTAGGCAACGAGGTAATGGATACCTTTTATTTTTGTCTCAGAAGACAAAAGATGTTAAAGCTAGATGTGTTTTATGTCATGTAGTCATAATTAAATAATAAGACTGTCTTGGTGTTATATATTTTGTATAACAAGTAATATATATATGTATATATACATATATATATATATTCAAGATATAAGAAGGAAAATACTATTTTTTCTATTATATCCCAAATATCCAATGAACAGAAACCTCAAATTTGTGAAGGGACTGGATTCAAGTTAACACTTCCACATGTAACAACATGTAATTTTACTCTCTGAAAGGTTTAACGTTATTTCTTTGTTGTATTGCTTAAAACTTCTGTTTTCAAGTTCATGAGAAAATCTTTAGTAACCCACTCAAAAGGCAAAAGAAATGTGAGGTATATTGGCATCACAGGGGTGAAAGTTCTAAGGAATGAGAAGTTAAGCAGTCAAACATACTCTCAATTGAAGAAGTGGTCAAATACCCCACCCTTTTTGTATTCTGTGCAGTAGATCTTGACTGCAGCTTCCCCTCCCTCCATTCTGTCCAGCTCCTACCACCTTCTGTCTCCCTCATATCCACTGCTCCTCCTCCATTTCCCTTCAGAAAAGAGCAGGCCTCCTAAGGATATCAACCGAAAGTGTCATAAAAGAATGCAGTAAGACTAGATACACAGCCTCAAATCAAGGCTGGACAAGGCAACCCAGTAGGAGGCAACAAGACCCAGGAGTAGGCAAAAGAGACAGAGATACTCCTACTAGCTAGCCGTAGGAGTAATACTCTGCTAGCCATCCCACAAAAGCCTCATGCTACACAGCCACAATGCATATGTAGAAGACTTAGCGATGACCCACATAGCTCCGTGATTGGTACTTATGTCTCAGTGAGCCCCTATAAGCTCTGCTTAGTTGTGGGTTGTGTTAGGATAAAATAATGCATGTTCTTAAAAATAGACTACATAAAGTCTACTTACAGTCGTAGAGATTCTAATAGCCCCATCTAGTTTTGTCAGACCGAAAGCAATAGAAGTGGAGATGATGAATTGGAAGATGCAGAAATAGAGTGATATGGTAAGTATGAGTGGCGTGAGCAGAAGCAAGAAATAAGAAGGAAAAGAGAGAAGAGGAAGGGAGGGAAAGGAAAGGTACAGAGGGATGTGAGAGTGTGTGTGTGTGTGTGTGTGTGTGTGTGTGTGTGTGTGTGCGCCAAGTTGGGGGGGCATGCTGAGATTTCTGGAGCAGAAACAAGATTTTGTGTTGGCCACTATGAGGAAGCAGAGAAGAGGTGATACTCCGTCTCTTATGTTCTATGGAAATGTTAGGTAAAGAAAAAAAAATTAACCTCAGTAACAAAGCCCACTGAGACCCAGGAGTCAGAATGAAAGCTCAATATGAGTACAAGAAATGTGAAAAGTTTGCATGTGATTTTTGTTGAACACAGAGGAAAATATGGAAGCTTAAGTTATTTTAAGAAGGGTAAACCGACAAACAGAAATTATAAGAAAAATAAGATAATTCAGCAGGAGAAGTCATTTTTCAGTCCTACAAAAGATAATTAGTAATTAATAATTGCTATAATGATAATTATTTCAGAAGTACACACTTTCAAATAGCAAGAAGTTAAAGTGGGATAATGACATAGAAAAACCATGTGACCTAAGAAGAAACTCATTAAGTCGATGAAAATTTCCAAAACACCATCAGGTATGTATGAAATCTGTCTAGCTGTCTACTAAGAGTTAAATAGTTTTTCCAAACAGTGGAAACAATAAAGAAGTAGGTAAGACTACTTCAAGCCTGAACGTAAATACAAAATAAGGTCGCAGAAATATCAAGCACGTTGGCCTTAACATTTTGAATTGGTTATATTTCCTCAGTATAGTTTTCAAGGTTGGATTAACAACAATAACAAAAAAACCTTTGTACTACTACTCTCTGAGACAAGACGAAATGCAGAATGAAGTTGACAGTGAAGGATAAAATTTTATGCTAATGAAATGTGATAAAAATCTTGAGGTTTCTATATCAGGAAAGCAAAAGAAGTTCTATGGATGAGCAGTAAATTGTTAGTCAAATATTTTTATTTTTCACCAAAACAATTTTCTTCCTTCTTAGAAGACAGCTAGACCCTCTTCCTTATTTATGTGTGGGAGACTCTTAATACTTTAGTAACTCTTTATTTCCCTCACTTAGGACCTGAATGGGCAGGATCTGGACAAACCAGAAGAAAGTGAAATAAAGAGGCAGGGCACACAAACTATTACCTCACCGATAATACAATCAATAACCAGCCATATGGAGACATAAACTTTGTGCCAAGACGAAGAATTGGAATTCGTGTTCTATGGCAGCTACTGCTATGTAAGAACAGTCTGCCTTGCTAAAAACATATTAGTTTCAGAAATTATAATGGTGTCTGATTGTGTAACTATAAGTACATAAAGCAAAACTAATCAGAAGTATATGTACACATCTGAAAACTCCTCTTATAGCATACGGACATACACAGTAGGAACATATCCACAGACAAGTCAAATAAGATTTCAAATATGAAAAGCTTAACTGTGCATTAGGCCACAAAGAATATATCAATATATATTCTTGAAAGCCACGTGTCTTAAAGAGAGTGGCTAGAAATTAAAAGTCAATGCCAGAGATGTTGGCACATATCCTTAATCCCAGCACTAGTGAAGCAGTGGTTAGTAGATTTACGATGTTGAACCTAGACAGGGCTAAATAGTGAGATTTTTTTTCCCTTTGTCTTCCTACCCACCACCACTGCAACATGAACAGTAACAAGGAAATTCAGACATTAAAAGAATAATCTACTCCCTTGGAAGTAGTAACATATACCTATATATACAAAAGAATAAAAAGAGTAAAAAAGAATAAAAAGAACAAGAATTATAAATTCTTAAAACTGAACATTGGGCGACAAAAACCTACAGCAGTGGGATCAAGATGCAAAAGAGTGACAAAACTTCCTGCGGTGAGCTCATTTCTGAAAGACAGTAGACATCAGGAAAAAAAATTTTACATTGATACTTATAATTAGTACAGCTGAAATGATGAACTAAAATGGAACCAAGCATATTCAAGGATCTAACACACGAAGACTTCCCTGACATAGAGAGGGAGACCAGAGCTTACAGGTTTGTAAGCTCTACAGGTTTCAGATATGTGCAGCTCAATGGTAGAGCACTGACTTAGCATGCACGGGATGCTAGTTTTGTGTCCTAGCATTGTAAGAGTAAAGTGTTTCAGGAGACTCGGCACACTTTGCATTTTCATACATATCCTTGCAGAATCACCAGGTTTTTATGGCTAAAAGAAAAGAAAGTCCTTTGGAAGTCTAAGAATGAAATAGAGTTAGTTGTTAGAGGACAAAAGATAGGTTGCGTTAGACATCTGCATGTATTGATGTACCCGAATAGTGAGTTCAAGTGGAAATAAAAACATGACCCCAATGATTTGTACCCAATCAAAGAGTTGAAAAGCTCTGTTAAGGAGAGAATTTTGTAGACATGTGGGATAATTTTTGGGCTGATACTCTCCAAGAACTATAGGACAAAGGAAATAAAGTCCAATGAATGTGGCAGTATAAAATGTTCCTAATAAATGTATAGCTATCTTCTACTTCATATAGGGAGTCTGCTTATGGTGGTGGAGAACTGTTAGGATTTATAAGCATTTCTGTTAGGATAACTCATTTTCATAAGAGTTACAATAAGAAGCAGAGACACAGCGAACTTGTTAAGACTACAATGTGAAGAAAGTAGAAAAAGGAGGAAACTTGTTTGTGCTCGTTCCATGTTTTTCTGTAGGGAGCATTTTGTTTTAAGGTCAAGCTTACAAATGTGTTTGGTAAAGTGAATTCTCCTTTTGCACATTAGATTGACATTAGGTTGGTTAATAACAACATGCACATACTTAAAAGTTATAATTCCTATGTGTTTCTTTGTAATTCTTGAAACTTTGCTGCTGATTGGCTGGTTTTAAGTAAACACGTGGCTAAGTGTTTGAAAATCAAAAGTAATGTAGGAAGTGTCCTGAAATTGAGGCAGTTGAACCGGAAGTGAACACTGGAATACACTCTTTAGGGAAGATGGAGTTTGTTCAATGGGATACTGAAAGGATATGTCATGGCTAGGTCTCAAACTTGACCAAATGATGCGGAGAACAAAACAATGACGATTTGGTGGGGAAAGGCAGAGTTTAAACAAAATAACTCACCAGATCAATATTCCTTTGTTGTTATCTAGCTAAACTTGAATCTTATCTTGCTTTTTTAATGGATTTTGAGGCTCCTTTTCTATCTTTATAAAATTAGATTTAATATTTGTAATTATGTCAACACAATTGGGTAACATTGGAAGACAGGCATTCTTCTACAAATAAGAAAGTACGCAAGATGTCTGGCCTCCAGAAATCCCTCAGCCAGAAGAGAGTCAAAACATAGAAGAACAGAATATTTTCATCGAGGTCCCCAAACAGCCTTCAATTAAGAGAAACAATCAGCTGATGTTTCCCATTTGATGCCAGGAACCTCTGTGCAGTTTCTGGGGTTTACTTCAGTCATTCCGACACTAGGCTCTGCTTCCATAACTCTGTAATTGTTGAGGAACTGTCAGGAGCATGCTGTGTACAGTCGCCCCATTGTGTCTGCATCACTGGGACATGCACACAGACCAGAAAGGAATGGATACTTTTACGTGCAGAATATTCTCACCCAGCCCATTCCAACTTCCAAACTAAAATTAGCCTTGACTCGTTATCCTGGGGAAACCACACATTTTTAAAACATCAGAGTTTTTTTAAAAGTTCCAAAGAGTGGTAATTCTTTTGTTTTCCCTGCCACTAAGAATCCTTTTTCCTTTTTGTGAACTCTAAAGAAGCTAAAATACCAGTACCTAGCTGTTTTCTGTTTCCAGCTCTAGCTAGATCTGAAATAAAACAACAGAATTTCCGCAGATCTGTTTCATCCTACCGTGGCCCGAGGAATTGCTCAGTCCTTTTGTTGGGGCCTATTAAACATATCCTGTATTTCTCATATCATTGTAATAATATTATATGGCAGGCAAAAATGTAAAGATAAATGATAATTTGCCAAAAAGATGAAAAAAAAAAACCCTGAGGTGTTACCTATCAAAAGTTCTCCTTCTGTCTCTGATGCAGCACAGATTGCGATCGTGACAGTAAATCTGGTGCTATTGTTAATGCCATGGCACTTGGGTTTTTGGCTTGCTTTAGTCCAATCTGTGACATGCTTGTGAATATCTTTCTTCTGTTCTGTCTGTATGGCATATGGATTTCTGGGATACAACGTCAGACCTATCCACATAACAAGTGTTCCGAGCACCTTATCATTTTAAAAAGCCAATTACTCAAAAAGACAAATGTGAAATGTTTCACATTTAATGATGAGCAAATCTGCAAAACAAATGCAATTTTGCTCGTTCTAAAAAGTTTAGTTTAACTGTAAATATTGCAATGGAGTCTTGTATGACACACACCACCGATAGTGGAGAGCTCATTTCATACATATTGTATATCATCACTGTCAATTACATCTGCACAGGACTGAAAATGAGGGTGGCGTGAGTAATTAGAAATAAAGAAAATAGAATATTCTAAACTACAGGGCTCTGAAATCGCTGTAAAAATGTCACTGCTCACATTGAACACTAAAAAAAAAATATTTTGAAAGTCTCACCCAAAAAACTGAAAACTGCATATGTCTGCAGAGGTAAAGGTCACTCATGAAACACTCAACAACAAAAAAATACCAATTCATTTTTTAGAAATATTTGTCAATATGTAAAGAATGTTTTGTACATAAGTTCTCAGTTACTCTTGAATCAGTGGTTGTATGTAGTATTCCCACATGGAATGATGTCCTATCAGATACTTTAAAACAAAGATTTAGAGAAAGATTTTACGGGGACAGCTTGAGTGTTTAGATCATATGCATGGGAAACAAAACAAACAAAATACAATAACTATGTTTTTGCATCTGATTCTCTTCATTTAAACTTTTATATTTCATTATGACAGAAACAATACCTGATCCATAGTTAAGGATTTTTGTCAGTATCTTATCCTACCCAAGTAAAACAAAGATGAGAATAATCATAAAAATCAGAAATAATTCTACTCTTCAGTGTCCTATGTAGGTTATGTAAATAAAATTTGCATTTACATAACTGAGTTCCTTTGTGTGTGTGTGTGTGTGTGTGTGTGTGTGTGTGTGTATGTGTGTACACGTTCTTCCTGCTGTCTAAAAGCTGGTAACAGAATATTATATGATATGAGAAATGGAATGTACCAGGCACTGATATTAGAAGAAACTAATCTTGTTATTTTTTGTCTAGGAAGTGGAGTGGAATCACCAGGCGTAGGTCGTTGGGCTATGATAAAGTTCACACTGTTCTTGGACCCTTTTTCTACATTGTAATGCAGTATAAATAAATAAATAAATAAATAAATAAATAAATAAATAAATCAGTCAGTCAGTCAGTCAGTCAGTAGCTATTTATCTGTCACAAAGCACACACAGAAAAGTTCACTATAATGTTTCTCTACTAGAAGTTGAGACCAAACAATATCCCATAATTCCCTGTGGTGCTTTCCGTGTCAACTATTTGTTACATAGTATGTCATTCAGGTAAGAAGAGCTAAGCATCCAGTCGACACAGCTTTTAAAAAGTGAATCCTAATATTGTTGGCAGTAATTAGTTAAAATAATGTGTCTATTATACGTTGATCTCATATGGATACACATATTTTCTTTTTACTGTACTGATGATTGATTCATTATCCTTGCGTATTCTAAGCAAGTGTTCTATCATTGATTTGGATCCATGTTCTTTCAAATTTTATTGGATATTTCCCAGGTAGACCTTAAACTTAATATGTTTCCTGGGCTAGCTTTAAACCTGTGATCTTCTACCTCAGTCTCTGACTTGTTCACATTACAGATGTATACCAACAGTCCCAGATGCAGGTACATGTTAATTTGAAGTGAATTGATAAGATGATAGCTAATAATTTACCATGTGGCCTCAGGATATGTAATTACTATAAGTAACATTAGAGATCTGCCTGGGATCTTAGCTGAAAAAAACAAAAACAAAAACAAAAACAAAAACACAGGTTCTAGATAGCAAACAACTGAATTACCAGGCATTTGCCTCTGTTAAGGAAACAGATTTTTACCTTCTCTAGAAGTAAAATAATCTAAGATACAAGGCCTAAAGAAACTATCTAACTTTTCTGTCCTTCACTGTCAACCAGGATGACATAGTGATTCACTGGGCTAAGCTGGAATTCCTTGAAAAGTGATGGATTATGATATTTGATTTCAAACAGTTGGGTTTTAAAAATATATAATACTGAACTCCTACTCTCAGACACGCGTCTCAGTACTCAGCCAAAGAAAAATTTCACAGAGGAAAATGATGCTCAGAGCTCTTTGTCAGGAAGGTGCAGCCCTCAGACATGCAAGGCACTGGCATGTTCATGGCAAAGGACACATTCTATGGAGGGGCTAAACAGATTCCCTCAACTGGAGTCAGGTGGCAACAGGTATTAGTTGACTGATCTGCTGCATATGTCTATAGTTCTAGTGATTGGCAACAACCAATGGTCAAAAATCACAGTTTGAATCTGGAAGGAAGGTTGAAAGCTCCTCCCTCTGTAGGGCTCTTTTGTGTCACCGGAAAAGATTCAGATGTAGTGAACTTCAAGTGTAGCGTGTTGGCCTAATGCTATTTGTATTCTGATGTTAATTCTCCTTCCCCAAGAGGAGAAGTTTATTACTCAGGTGATCTCATGTGAACCTTCTCTCCATTTTAGCTGGCCATTAAAGGCTAAAGCCTATGATTGGCCAGTGGAAGAGAGAGGTGGAACTGAAGGTTTACGAGTGGGGGTTGGGTAGAGAGGTGGAAGAGAGAGGACAGAGGAAGAGGAAGAGAAGCCCTGATGGACCAGGAACACATGGCTGGGAGAAACCACAAGTAGCCAGGGGTCTTATAGTTGAGGAGTAGGTTGGTATCATGTTAGAGCTGCCCAATATAGGAATATAGCAGATAATTACAATAACCAGATTGTATATTTTTATATTAACTTATTAGGATTGGAAATTCCAGCAACATTCAAGCATGTTCTTCCAAAGTACGTTCTTCCAAAATCACCAGGCAATCCAGAGTCAGATGGCCTGGGCTGGTAGTCTGCTCATCTCACTTAATCCATCTGCTCTCCTAACCCTGTGAAACGGTGGCATTCTCAACTGTAAAAGTCAGGTGACACCTATTTCACAAAGATGCCACGAAAGAGAATACACGGGGAAAATCCTGTAAACCACAAAGTTCTCCACAAATTCAAGACAGGGCCTCTCCCCAACTCACCTACTTTGTAGTTCCTGGTTCCAGCTACAGAAGTGGTATTGCTGTTTTACTCTGCCTCTCTTACAGGATGCAAAGTATTAAACATCTAAAGAAACAGAAGGGTCTTACATCCAGATTTTGTAGACATCTGCCAGGCTGGTGTGAAGGGCTTTCCCAGTGTTTCATGTACTGAAGACTATCCAAAAGGCTTTCTCAGAGATCGTACGTTGTTTCGTTTTTTAAAAATAATTGTCTAATGGGCTGAGTGATGGTATAATCCTAACTATAGCAGTTGCAGGCTTCTAAAGTCAGTTTCCATAATGCAAGCGCTGTGTAAAATGTTGCTTGGGCAGTACCTGAGCCCATAAAGTGTCAGGTGGCCATTTGGAAAGAGAACAGGGAAGGAACCAGATCAACATTTTATAAGTGGCTTGCAATTTTTTTTTGCACCTGTTATTCTGCAATTTCTTTCAGTTATATTTCAAAACACTGCAGTTGGGAATCTCCTTGCCAACCTGAGATGGCACAAGCCTGGATAACAGAACAAAATGTGAGAAGGTCCTTCTGTCTTTAACGCCTGTTCACCAGTGAATCAGCCTCCAATTAATCTGTTTCTTCGGTAGGAGTTTAATAAAAGTCAAGCACACACATGTTCAGACTTGCTGAGTAGTGAAGCTGTGTTAACATTTTCTGTCTAGCCAGGTCAAAAATCCTGTGTAATTGGATACCAGAAACCACTTTGAGAAGTTTCAGGATTTTTTTTTCCATTTATTCTAAGCAATTGATCATCTCTGATGGGGAAGTTTAAAAATAGAATGAAACTAGAATGAGAAGGGCCCTCCTTATTAAGTGTTGTAAAGGGGAGAAAGTGCGTTGTGTTCAACCTGTACAAGAAACTCAGTATATTACGTTAGTTGTTTTCTATTTGTTTATGAAGCAGAAAATTCAGGACCATTCAGCAGTGTTTATTTCACCGTGTGAGTGACGATCGGAACTGGCCATTTGCATTCGGTCGTGTAGAGTTCTGTTTGGAAGACACTCTAAAGCAGTTGTCTGTGCCTGTAAACTGTGTGTGTCCCAGTGTGTTCTGGAGGGAACCACCAACACTGCAGATGGAAATGCAGGTTGGATGCATTTATGACTAGCAGAGATAACAGCACTCAGAACTCGAAGCTTCCAAGACAGGAGCCAGCCTGCCTCATTTAAGCAACCATAGTGGTGGCAAAATCCTAGGGCAACTCAATTTCCTCAGAGTTTGTAGGAAGTGACTCTTAGCCAGTAGCTAAGATACACATTAAGTTTGCATAAACTATAAAGTACAATCCCCTTTCCCAGAACTTCTTACTATCTACCTTGAAGTCTAGTTTCTGGCGCTGAAGGATCTGAAATCCAGTTCTTGATTTTGCATTTGCAGTGTGGGAGGATGACTCAGAGAGGCAATGTCTTATGATTGTGAAACTCTTCAAGGGCAGATTATCTAAGCGATCACTACTCAATGGAAAAGGCAGACATCTCAAGGCAGAAGAAGTTAATAATGTTTCCTCATATCCTGTTTTCCGACATCATTTGACTGAACAGTAGAGCCATTGACCACATTCCTTCCCCCGAAGACATTTGAATCAATGAATTGAAACTATGACTATTTATACACATTTCAAATAAATGGATGGGAGCTTTATATTTCAAATGAAGAGGAAACATTATTAGAAAGGCCTGCATGTCAAGGAAATTTAGAATTAGTGAAAATGAACAAGAACCATGACATTTTATGCTCTAGTTTCCATTAAAGCATCAGAGAGATCAGCTTGCTTAAAGTGCTAGATTTTATTACTTGATATCTAGGGGGGAAAAGGGGGGAAAAAAGACCGAGTCAATCATTCTAGGGCCATATTCTCTTTTTAGTTGCTAATATATAGTTATAAGATCTCCATGTCTTTAACATTCCCATTACTTGTGCATCCTCTACACATTTGGAATGTACAGATTTAAACTACTTTAATGAGTGATTCCAAATAATCCTTAAAGTGACTTCCTAATGATTAGTAACCAGAAAGATAGGTAAACTTTATACCATCATAGAAAATTAATGTTGACTGTTTATTTGTGTATATAATAATGCTATCATCATTCTTAGTAACATATTGTGCTCCCAAATCAGCACTTGTCCCAATGCTTTATTCGTTTATTCTGTGGCCCTCTTAAACAGGGTGCCCACCACCTCTGCTGACCCGTAAGCACTGATGACTTTTCCTGAATCAAGCTGGACTTCAACGCACCCTCCTTGATATATTACCTGAAATGCAGGCCTGACCAGAGGGTACCATCATTTTCAGTTTGATTAAACAAAATGTCTTTCTAACATAGAAACCAATGATGGTGTGACTGTTTATTGTTTTACTGTTACTCTTAATTAGGGTCAAGTAAATGTGATCATTGCAACAAGAGCTAGGCAATGACGTTTCATCTCAAGTTTGAGAAGATCATCAGAGGAGAATCTTTGGTTTATGATCAAACTTTAAGGTAATATAAAAGCTGATCAGGTCATTAGATACTGATAAAGACAGGTAATTTCGCAGTAACAACTGAAATATAGACGGAGCACAGAACTCCTTAAGAGCTTTTGTTTTCTTTTTCAGACTTTGACTAGAACCACAGACATGTTCCAACACACCCCCACTAAGTCATTTGCACTCCAGAACATCCTTCCTCCATCTCTCCTTGCTGAAACCATAAGTGCTACCACATACTGTCAGGGAAGAGTGAACCAAGTTGACTATGGCTGACAAGGACCCCTATTACCTGCTTCCTGAGAAAATATCCTCTTGCATCCTCATTAATTCCATCCATCTCAAGTACCTTTTGGGTCATTAAATAAATTCTGCTCTGTCTTGCCTCACAGTCTTTGGATACTATCCTTTTTCTCTCTGCAATCTCTTAGACTTTCTTGGGCATTCCCAGTCATTCTTCTGTGTTGTGGTTTGCCCTGGAGTTATCTGTATTTTGATGCTAATTCCACTGCCCCTAGGACAGCTGTCTCATCAAGTATTCAGGACCCAGGTGAATTCACTAGAACCTTCTCCCCATTTAATTTGCAAAATACAGGTGAGGGCAGGTACAGGATAGAAGGAGGCCTGTCATTGGATGGGAAGGAAGGATGGGTGGGAGAAAAGTTTGAAGGAAGAGGAGGAGACAGGAATGGAGAGGAAGAAGAGACAGGAGGACGGAGAAAGTAGCAGGTAGACAACATGGCAGGTGACGTTAAGATTCCACTCTGTGTATTTACAGGTTGTTATTAATGTTCTTAAGGGATGGATTGTACTGAGCTTTGTATGTTTAGGTGGGCAATTATATCTTATCAATTGAGTCTAAGGTTATTGTGTTGTGTGTCCTTTCATGTATAGATTTAAATGTAATGGAGTGCGGGGTGGCTGGTCTGAGCCACCACAGAGTTGGGATGTGTGTTTCTGGCACGGAAACCTGACTTGGGAACTAGATAGGTAGAGAGATTGCTGACGGCTCAGAGAGAGGCCTTCTGCAGCGTGACATGGGATGGAGCAGAGCGGGTGAGACGCTTTGCTGACTGAGAATTAAGATATCCAGCAGATATCTTGGGGCACTGCAGTGCCTGACCTAGAGCAGGTAAATGACAGTTTTTATTTTTTATATTTTTACAACAACACTCTTGTTCTGAATTTAAAGGTCTATTCCTCAGGAGAGACTTTCTGGACTTTCCTGAGTGGATATTGCTTTGATATGTCCTGAGTGGACAAAACACTCAAAAAAAAGTCAGTATTAATTGAATAGTTGTCTTCAAATATAGTAAAAAAAAGTCAATTTCAATCATAATCTTGGTTACATGGAGCTTTCAATTCTAGGTCAGTATTGAGGAGTGTGTGTGTGTGTGTGTGTGTGTGTGTGTGTGTGTGTGTGTGGTGTACTTTGTGCTTAGTCTTCAAATGTCTTTTATACCATTGCCTGTAGATATCTACTCAATTACTCATGATTAAGCTGAAATGCTGGGTCTGGAGAGGTGTCTCAGTGGTTAAGACCATTGGCTGCTTTTGCAGAGGACCTGTGTTCAATTTCCCAGTTCTATGTGATGCTTCACAACCATCTCTAATTCTAGTCCCATGGGACCGGGAGCATCCTTTTGGCCTCCACAGCATAACGGGCAGGCTTATGATATGGTAGAGAGACATAAATGCAGACAAAATACTTAAAGGTAAATTAAAAAAACTTTATAAAATGATATGCCATATCTGTACTTGTAATTTCTCTTGATAGTGTTGTTTACTCTTCTTTTAACATTTCTATTGATTCGTGTTTCTCAATCAACTGTAGATTTAAGATATACTTTAATGCCAATAATTATAGATTTAAGATATTACTATATTCTTTAAATATAAGGTCTAGGTACTTTAAATTGTTCGTGTTTGGTTTTGGTGACAAACTACGGTCATGATCAAATCTTTCTATTTTGGTCTCAATGTCTCTTCCTCTCTACCCTAGTGCATGAGAATTTTTGACAAATCTCACCATTTTTTCTTAAGAATATGATCTAGTCCAGGATTCTATAATGCTTTATCTTCTTATCACAGTGTGCAACAAAGGAATCGAAAAGACATTTTGCCACATCATCTAGGACTTGTCCCCTTAGCTCTTAGCTTAATAAGCATTTCACGTGTGAAATAAACGTCAAAATGAAGTGTACCGGATAATTCCTCAGAATTCACAGGTGTTCGACGAGACTAAAGAGATGCTTTTCCTGAAACATGTCTTCTATTGTCTGAGACATTTCTTTCATATTTCATTTCTGTTGTTGTCAGTAGGTAGAAGATGGTCCTGGCTATTCAAGTCACCATTCAGGATATTGGAGGCGGGCACAGTTTACCATAAGCACTGCTTAAAGTACAGCAGAAGCTGCTGAACCACAGAGGGCGAAAGGCATACACATCATGCAGTTAAGGTTGCCTTAGAACCGTGTCTGAACCACAAAGGATTATTCTGGCGATACCTTCAATACTTTTTCGTATGACCATGATTTATGGTGGAGCATCTGTTTTTCACCATCTTTTTATTCTTTCAGAGTCCGGCTAAGGACAAAGGTTACTCGATGCTTACGTCCTTGTCTTGCCTGTCACTAGCCCTTGAGTCACCTTGGGCATCTCCCACGCTTCACAGACTAGCATATTTATGTCTGCTTTCATTTCTATGAGTCTGTTAGTTTATGCAAAATGTTAATGAGGTTGCCGCAAAGTTGTGGGGAAGTTAAATGTTTGTCACAATGGATGAGCAAAGAAATCTATTTGAAAGCTCTAATTAAGTTGTCACTGTATGGATTGTGTGCCTACTTAGTGATCACTGTATATGCATCAATAATTAATAGCCTTGTTTTAGAAAAGAAGAGGTCTTAAGAAAGTGCTTGATAATTTTTGCTGTCTTGTAAATAAGAGAAACAGTTCGGACACGATCTTGTCAGGTTCCTCCCTCTGGCACGTGAGAATGCCAATATCAACAAAAGTTAGTGGGAAGAAGGATTTGCAGTGGGCATATTCACTGGGCTATTCTTACAGTCAGGCAGCTTTCCAAAGGTAGTGATAGGAAGTGTTATTTTTGTGTTTTTTGTTTGTTTGTTTTTCCCCAATTATAATCCAACTAGAAAGTAAGTCCTGTGAAGCATACAACTTTTAATAGTTTTGCTCCAAAGAGCACCTTGTTTTTCTTACCTTTCAATTAAGTAATACTGTTAGGAGTTCTTGTAAATTATCTGGAGTGCTTTCCCCAAAAGGTGCATTCTAGTGACATGCTCTCTTTCCCACAATGCTAAATGCCTATCTGATAAAGAGAAGTCTTACTTCTTGGTGGGGAATAAAGTAGTTTTGGAAATTCCAGCCTTTAAATTATAGAATATTATGAGTGACGTAATCTATATAGTAGAGAGAAAATGTTGATTTTGACCATTCAGATCTTTTAGGACACTGAGGTCCAATCTTTTTTCTTTGTCAATTTCACAAATTCTAAACATACAGCAAGACCTGTCGGTTTGAGACCTGAGGAGACCTACAGAGTGAAACATACTTTCAATAAATTGTTCTAAAATACAGAATGCATTCTGTAAAAGGTTTTATATATATATATATATATATACATATATATATTGCTTATACAATTATATATTTTCTTTTCCTTCCTCTTCCCCCTTCCTTCCTTTACTGTATTTTTAAACATGACTTGACTCTCAACAAAAACTTACGTGATATCCCTCTTAAGTAAACATCTTCAATCAGCCACTTTTGAGGGGAAGATATTCTCTTAGTACAGAGAATTCACCAATAGTAATGACATTTGCTGGAAACTAGACTAAGAGGCTGAAATGCTACTCAGGAGTTATATGTGCCATATATAGTTTTCCTGATATTCTCCCCCAAGCTAAAACAATAAAACTTCCAAGCATATTCCTTAGTTGTCCATATACTTCTTTAATACCTTACTCACCCTCCTTCTCTTCAGGGCTTCCTATTGTTGCATAGCTGCCAACAGACCACACTCACACAAAACTATTCGAAACGAGTCCAGGACCGTAGGTGTAAATGCTACTGAGAGCGACAAGGCATGCATTCTGGGAATATGCTCACGTCTTGCACATACCCTGCTCATTGCACACTCTCAGATTCTAAGCTGGACTTGGCATCCAATAGCATGCATACTGTTTAAAACCACCTACCAATGAAATGTCTGTTGACAAATGTGCATTATAACATAATTCGTCTATAAAACATAACTTCAATGTATAGCTTTAAATATTTATATGTAATTTACTAACTTAATTTAAAGTGTTTTCACAATTATTGGAAAATGGGAGCGTTATAAAATTCCATGTGATCCTACATAGTAGAACTTTGTCACTTAGCACATGTCTCACAAGAGGCATACCACCTACCAAGGAAGGCTTACTTTCAAAACTCACCGCACGGAATGTAAGTTTCTGTGATGTGGTTGCCATATTCACTTGTTAACTCTTTTGAAGATGGGGGACCTCTACTTGTCCCCCCTCAGGAATCTTGTAGATAGCTTATGTGTTAGTCTCAAACAATACATTCTCTTCTGTGACCTAAGGTCCCAAAGAATAACCTATCCCAGCTTCCAATGGCAACATGATAAATGCCTTGAATGTGTTGTAATTATTTTTGAAATGTAAATTAAAGCAATGTCTGCTCGGGACTTCTCTTTAAAAGAAAAAGGAGTTATATTCAGCCCCTGCTTAGCACTGTATTAGGAAAACCCTGGGTTTTCTTTGGCTAGTCCAATCCCCCTTCTTAGGAAAAGCTGGAAAAGTCTTCCCTTGTGCTGGAAGCCATAGTGGGAAGGGAATTCTGGAACCTTTGACGGCCAAAGCAACAGTGGTTGAGGGTCATGTAGCTGGGGCAGTAAAGAAGGCTGGTTGCAGGGTATGATTTTCTTTTGTAACTTTATAATTAGAAGTCAATTGAGTTAAGTGCTTGCTTAATAATCGGCCTCTAGACTTAAGGCAGGCTCCTGAAAATCAAGGAAATAAAACCTGGTATTGTGCTGCATAGCATGTTTTAGAACAGGGTAAAAATCAGATCTCGCCTCCCCTAATGGCATAAATGTTTCTCTGGGGTTGCGTCTAACAAAGGTACCACATTGGCCTGACTCAACAACGACGGGAATATATTTCACTACGGTTAATTATCCGGAGTTATCCCAAGAAACTAGGTTTTATTCTGTAATCTTTGAGGAAATCTGCTGTTCCAACCCCAAATCCGTTTCTCAGCCAGGTGATTATCAACTACATTTTTGTACAGGAGAGAATTAATACCACATACGGGCTAAGCGGCTTTGAAGGCAAAGAGGCCTGGACCTGTAATAACTTTTGTGTAGGGTATTGATTGAGAGAGCGCGCTGGAGTGCACAGTCCTGGGGTTTCTGGGGGCTGTCTAAGCCCTGTCTACCTTTTATAGTCTCTCCTACTTCTACCTCTGCTGCGAACTCTCACATTAACTCTCCACAGGAGAGCCCAGGTAACTCTGCGGTGCGGCTGCCACAGACTGAGCAAAACCCTAGGTCAAAAGTGGACCCCACAATGAAATCTGATTTTCAAGCCAGCCACAATCAATACAGCTTTAAAATTTGATAACAAGGAACTTTGGCAGAAAATAACCGGTGCTGTAAGTGAAAGGCGAAGACGTTTTTTTCTGCCAAGTTCACAGGCTTGTTCTTTCTCCTCAGGTTGCTTCTTTGGTGGGCATGTTTAGTTGAATGTGTATGCTGGGGCACACCCGGGGTGGGGCTGGGGTAGGAGGTTTGCCGTGTGGGTTTGCCTGTAAGAGCTTTTGTTGAAATGAGTAGGTACACTTGGCTGAGGGTAGGGGTAAATGGGAATGGGGGGGGGGGAGAGGAGGAGAATAGCCCGCTCCATGAATTTATTCAAGAGCGTTTCAATCTGCGTGCACATCTTCATCACTTCAGCGATAATTAAATCCCAGCATCGCAGGTGATGTCCTCACGCAGCCTCTTTCTCCGGTTCCCACTGGGCCAATGAAGCCGGCCTCCCCGTGAGGCCTGTTAGCACAGATCAGGTGGTAACGTACAGGGACAGATGAGCTTTTGCTGACAGATGGCAAGATGACCTGGAAAACCTGCCCCCTCTTCTAGGATCAGGCAGCAGCTGACAGGTATTATTTTATAAAACAACGTCTAAAAGGAATCGCCGGGGCCTTCGCATTAATCTGGGCCTGCAACCAGCCATGTAACGTTCATGTCAGAACAAATCTGTCTCTATGCAGGAGAGGGAAAGTGGTTTTTGATGAAGTTGTTCATAAATTTTAATATAATATGCCTGATGGTGTCAGATATAGTCTCATATCTCTTTTATATTTAAAGGCTCTAGTGAAACACAGAAATATTCAATCTTCAACAAGCTACTTTTAAATAAGTTAAAAGTTAACCAAGGGTACGCTACCTTACTGTCTGCATCTCTCTGTTGTATTTTCAATAAAGAACTGGTCCTTCGGAGCTCCTTGTTGTTTAGATGAAAATGATCTCAATCCTATAGAAACCTTTTGCCAGAGGTACAGAACAAAAGGAATGGAGCTGTTGCAAAGTTGCTGTGGAAAACTTGCATTCTGGAGAGAAGAAACTTGCCCAAACCCACAAGGAAATGACAGCAAGCCCCTGCCTTCTACATACATAAATAATATTTCACACTACTGACTTGTTGGCAGAGATAACCCTTCATTAAATGAGCTCTCCAGGCACCTGACATTTGAAGGCTTCAGCCCAAATGAATATGTGGGGAATTCTACCACCTGGATGGATTTTGGCTTTGTCTGCCCCATGCACATCTCACTAAAGAATGACATGGAGTGATGCAAACCTGAGCCTTCCTGTGCAATTATACAGGAAATGGCAAAGCCAAATTCAGCTTTCCTTTAGAAGGAGCAGCGTTTCAGCAACTAACTTCTAACTCTGACCAGGACAAATGCTGACACCTTTCTTGTTTACTCAATTTTCCTGCAATAGGAAGAAACATTTATTGTGACTGTGTTAAAAGAGGCAACATTTTCTCTAATGTAGACCTTTTTATGGTGTAAGATTAACTCTTCAAGTACCCCCAAGGATCATCATTCAGTGAATTCATGAACATAACAGACGCACAAGTAACCTGGAGAGCATGTTTTACACAGACAGAACCAACTCCACACCTCATAATCACATTTTCACCTGCCCATCTGCTACAGACCTGGGCTTATTAGTAAATGCACCAGACATTGGAGCTTGCCACTTTTGTCTTTTAAACACATGTCCTGAGCATACTCTGTAAAGACGAATAATGCCTTAGGAGCAGAGCAAAACATCCCTTTTTAAAAACTGAAAACATTCAGTTATGCATGAAAAAACCCTCATCATCTACCTATGCTATTTAAATTTATTTGGGGAATTATATTAGAATTATGTCATTCCTCGATTTCTTTTTCTCCCTTCATGTCCTCCCCTAGAGCTCTCTTTCAAATTTGCTGTTACTTATTAATTGTTGTTGCAGATATAAATATGCATAAGTATACATATCTGTGTGTGTGTGTTCCAAAATACATTTTTGAGATCTTATTTAGGTGAAAATATTGTTGAGATTTCCTAAGTCAGTGTTCTTTGTTACATATAGAAAATACTATGTCACATCAGGTACCTGGCCCTATGGCTCTTACAGTCTTTCTGCCCCCTCTTTTGTGATAGCCCCTAAGCCCTAGGTTTAAGAGTTGTGAGGGTCAAAGAGTAAACTCGACTGGGTATCTCCTGAATAGATTTTTTTGGACATTTTGACTAATAGTAGCTTCAAAAAGGCTTCCTTTTGCAATAGATGGAGACCATTACAGAAATCCATAGCTGGCCAAAAGAAAAGAAACCTAGTATTCCTTTATACTTTTCCACCTCAAACATGGTTCTCAAGTACGTTGACTCTCCTATCATTTCATGTAAAAGACAGTGTGCTTTCTTCTTCGAGTTTTCAATGATCATTGAAAGCATGCACATCCTTGGCTACAAAACCAACTACATGGCCTATTTAACTACATCACATTTTAAGTAGAACATGGTCATATCGACTTCGTTATTTAACAGTTCGTTCACATCTCCACACACTTAGAGGAAATCCATGGCCATTTCTGTATACTTTATAGTATTCTTCCTAATGATATGCAGATAGCCTGTAAGCTCTGTGTTGCTGGCCAAATTGGAATACAGGTTGGAATACAGCTCAAGTGGCATTCATACACACATCCTTTGCTCATTGGTAATGTTGGTTACATCCTGAGTGTTTTAAGGAAGCCACACCTTTTTAAATGTTTTGAACATTAAGGAATTTTAAAAACAGTAGGGAGTAGCCCTCATGCAGTCTGCAGATTTAGCACTATGTTCTACCATCAAAAACACCGCTGTTAGAAAACATCCATGCCCTCTATGATATCACCCACAGGAACTGGAAAGATTAGAGCCTTATATACCTAGAGAACACACATAAAAAAGCTCAAAAATAAAAATTATTATTGCCTGTTTAGTTCTTGTCATTTGGTTCAGAATTCTGTCTTCATCAAAAGAGTACACTGGGCATCTTCAAGCTACTCTGACAGATTTGTGTCTGAGGGTTCAGAAGTTCTTGTTATTGATAAAGAGAACTCTGATTACTCTACCTCCCAGTATAGGAAAATATGGCAACACATATTGAATAATACAGTCATATATGAATTCCAATAATTGGTAATTAGTTGTGTACTTTGGTAAAAGACTTGCTAGTACTAATGTCTAAAGACAGCCTTTCCAAAATTTATAGGAAAAAGTCTTAGAATATATGCCTTCATTTAAAAAGTTATCTATTACTTGTATAAAATATCTTAGTGTTTGTAAATATCGAGTAGCCCTATGCTGAGCATTATCATCAGGTTGATTGAAAACACTTTCAGTAACCGTGTGTGCATTGAAGCTTCCCAACCAATGTATTTACCAAGTCTTCATAGATTGTACACATAACTGATACTTTTATTCATTGTAAATAACTGCACATGTCAACTTGAAGTGGTCCTGAATCAAGCAGACGCTTCTCTTCTCTTCTGTGGTCAGAAAACATGTGCTTTACCTCTATGAGCTCCATTCCCTTCCGGTGGCTGATATGAAAACCTAAGATTGGTAGATTTCGGGAGCAGTCATCAATTTTGTATGTGAATTTATAAGACTTTGCTCTCCAGGTAAAATGAAATGGTTTCCTAGGGTTTCTATCAAATGCTCGACACTATTGACATTTGGAGAAATGAAATAAAATGTCTTTCACAAAGGGATGTCTTATTCAATTTTCCAAAGAATTGATATTAGGGGAAAGTTTTCTTTTGTGAAGCGTGTTGAGCCATTTTTTTCCCATAATGGGATATTTTCTAGCTAGAGAAGCTCTGGTTCACTTCTTCTTAGAGGCAGAGACAGAAATAGATGCCCTTTTATGTCTTTGATTGTGAATTTACTTACAAATACATCCAGATGACAGCCTTCAACAGAAGGGCTCTTTAAACATGGGTAATTCCTGATCGATGCCAAGAAAAGAGAAACTATTTGGGGATATCCAAATCTCTTCGAATTTTACTTATGCAGGTGGGCTATAGTCCCCACTATGTTCTTAGCAACGCGTTTTCCCCCCAGCTCTGAAACACATAGGCCTTTTTGCCTGAGTTAAATTTGTTTCCTTAGCTGGTAAGCTTTTCCTTTCCATATGGTCAGGATAGCTAATTTAGTTGTCTCTGAGGTGGCCAACATTATAGTGTGGTATCATAGAATGTAAAAATAAAAGAAGGTATGAAAACCTTATTCTAAAAATGAAACGCAAACAGATGGGACATACGTTTCTAACGTATTTAAATTGCATCGTCTTTTTCTCCTTTTAAAGTTCTTGTGGACCAATCTTGCAAAAAGGCAAAACAAACCCTAAACACTACAACTTCATGCCAGCAAGCTGACAGGCTGATCTTTTTATCTCCATCAATTCAGAAAAAAAAAATCAATGTAAAAAAAAATTCCAACAGGCATGGGCTTAAATATCCTGGATGTGTCTTTTGTTGTTGCTGCTGTTTTAATAAAACTCTGAAGTGTATTTCCTACATTGTCTTTCATGCAGAGGGACAGCCAGCCTAGGGAGGAGCTGCCATTTGCCTAAGGGGGATGCTAAGGACTTTACAGTGTGGCCCCTCAGAGGTGTAGCAGGGTCTCTCAGATTTAATTTTCTCTCCAAAACTGCCTCCTCATTTTAATAGTTATAAAGATTTCAGTATCCACACTGAAGCATTACCTCATTCCTGCCTCCAGAATCCTGTCTCATCAGATTTTCCCACTGTAATTTGCTTAATAACTCACCATGTGATGCCCTTGTTTTGCCAGCTATATGTGAGCATGGCATGGTCTGTTTGATATCAGTGCAAGTGATTTAGCATATATATATATATTTGCTAAAACTAAATTTTATTCAGTGGTTCTTTTTCTGGACCATTGAGGTTTACTTATTTTATCTCTATACTTGTATGAATCAACTTTTTATTATCATATCAAATCAACCAGTCATAGAACCCCTTTAGAACTAACTGTAAGTATGTCAGACCATAGACTATGTGACACATGTGATCTGGCATGTATTTTCTATGTTTGTCAAAACTACCTATAAGAAAAATATGTGTAAGGTAGATGAGTTGACCAGTAACAAGGTTACAGTAGCTTAATCATGTAGTAAAGATTTGCAAATATAGTTCTTTTGATATTAAAATGTTCTAATTTTAGTTGCATGAATAACTTCAAAATGTTTTTTATTAGTAGCTTGCTCTTATTTTAGCTAGGACTTTTGAAAGTATTGCCATCTTCCACTGATGGAAATAAGCTAAGATAATCTGCTTGAAGAAAAGGATCTATTGTCTTCAATTTTCATAAAGATATAGAAATATTAATAGGAAGGAAAGTGATAACCATAAAGTCTTATTGAAAGAAAACTTTGGAGATATCTTAGGTAAATACTCCAGTAGTTCTGACTTTAAAGCCTTTCCCTCAAATGTGGTCTGTCTTTTTTTTCTCTCAGATTAATCAAACTTTTAGAAATCATTATTGATTATTGGTACAGGGCATTGTGGGTTGATAAAGCCCTTTACAGGCTGGTCAAAGAAGGCTCAGTGTATAAAGCATTTGCTGAGAAAGCATAGGGGTCTGAGGTTGGATCCTCAGTATCCACAGAAAGAGCTGGTCTACTGGACAATGCCAGACTGTGGAGAAAGAAAGACCCCTGGAGCATGCTGGCCAGCCCGTTTAGCCCATCTGCAGACACTGGGTTCAGTGAAAGCATTTAAAGGGAAGTGTGACAGAGGAAGACACATAGCTCTGAGCATTCAACTCCGAGTGTACATAAATGGTGACACAGGCACATGTAAATGCTGCACAGCCACCATCAGCGCCACCAAGGACAACAAAATGTGAACTTTCTTAGTATCCTTGTAACCCTGTACAGGGCTATTTAACACAATTTAGAAAAAGGTATGGCTGGCGTCGCTGATATGGGATCATTTTGTTTCTCACGGTGCTTGATAGCTTAGCTTAGTTCGTCATTCTTCAAGTTGAGATATTTGCCAAATAAATCCTACTTAATTCACTAAGGGACTAGTCGGGAAGGTCTTATTCAAAATGACACGTTTAAGCACATCCTTGTGGGTTAGTGACTTGCATCAGATGCTACCTTTCTATGGAAACCGTGAGACAAGGATATATGTAAATGGTGCTGTCCAAGGGCAGACAGAAGAGCAGTCACATGACATTCCTATCCCTGCACAGTCCTCCTCGTAGATAAAAGCTGTCATTCTTCTTTTCGGAAGCCAGTAGTAAGTATGGGAAAGAGTTGGTTCTTAAATGGCATTGCGGATTGTCTTATGTCCCTTCCTTACAAAGACACATTAAATTCCTCAACTCACAAAATGGCTTTATTTGGAAATCCTTTGTGGAAGTAATCAAGTTAAGATAAGGCCCGTGTGGGGTGCCTTAATGCAGCTACTATCTTATCAGAGGCGGGCAATTTGGATGAACAGAGACACCCAGAAAGATGATACCAAGACCCACATTGTGTCTTGTGACACTGGTAGCCAGAGTTTGAGTTCTACAGCTGCACAAGGCAAACGTTCACCTTGCTAGGTCCTATATTGAATTAGAAGATGGAAATATTTGGGGTTCAGAAGAAATACAACTCTGGAGACGCCCTGATTTGGACTCTTAGCTTCTACAACTGTGAAACATGAAGTCGTTACTTTGGTACTTTGTCACAAGAGTCTTAAGGAATGAGTGCAGTGGATGAAATGGACCACTGAGGCTGAGAACTAAAGGAGAGAGAAGGAGGAGAGGTTCAAGAGGTCTGTGTCACTCAGACCCAAAGTAGTATGAGTGTTTTGGGAAAAAAAAAGAATGCAAAAATCTATGAAAGGAGAAACGAATAAAGACAGATTTCCTGATTTATTGTTCATTAATGACATTGTACTTCTCCATTTTATCATCATCATCATCATCATCATCATCATCGTTGTTGTTGTTTTCTATTTCTAACTTTTCACATTACCACATGAGGGCGAAAAATCAATTTCTAGGAAAGTCCTGCACAGAGTAACATTTGCTAGGGGATCCATTGACGGATTTCAATTCCTTTCAGGATAAATTGTGAATGACAAGGATGGCCATAGTCTACAAGAGAGTCTGTAAATCACTGTGTAAACACCCAGGAACCGCTCACCCAAAGTCAAGAACCAGTCAAGCAGCACCAGCTGTAAAAATGGAAGTGTGCAGGAAGTAGAGGATTCCTCTAACATCTGTTGGGGCCATTAAAAATGAAAACTAAGTCCAAACTGGCAATATAAGAGATTTATTTTTCTACATTAACCCTGACAGCAACTGCCAAATTTTTTTCAATCTTTGCCACACAAGTACCTTTCAAGGGGCATAAGAATCAGCGCCAACTGCAAAGCAGCAATAAGTTGGGGGGGAAAAATCAGGATTAAAACAATTTAATACTGATGGCAAGCATCCAATAAGATGAGAGTGTAGAGGCAATGTGAGAAGTCAAAGCTGGCGGGAACGCATCATCATTCCCCAGGAAAATATAATCATCTGGGGAGATATAAATCTGAAGTACACCTTAAAACTGCAGCAGCGCCAAGCACCCCAGTAGGCATCTCACACACTGAAAAATTCAGAATTTGTACAAAAACATCTCTGTGCGATGAGCTAGACTACTTTGAAATAAATGCAAACTACCTCAAGTGGCGTTCAAGAGTTTTCAGAAGAGGAGGAGCGTGACGATGCCACACCACTCACACAGGGAGATGCTGATCTCCTAGGACTCAGGAGGTCCTCGTTTTGTCATGTGTGTTACTCGGAGAGGCTGCTTTCCCTAAGTGTTCAGAGCCACGATTCACACTGTGCGTCAAGCAAAAATGTCTGAATGTCTTCCACCTCCTCTTCAGTCCTTCACTCCCCGATCGGCTTGACTTCCCCAGAGAAAATTCCTATCTGAGCGTCATGAGTCCAGCCATTGGTCATTCGTCATCGGGATAGTAGAGTTTGTAGATGAAAGAGCTCATCTTGAGAACAGAAGGTTTAAACAGAGGGAACATGTGACAGATGTGAATCTGGTCAGCTGCCACTTGTTTGGATGTGCCTATCACAATTTTCATTATTCCTAGAAACTATAAATTTATTATTATGCCACATTGTTACTTTGAGGCGATTAAGTGAGAGGCCAATAATAAACAATACTAACATGTCAGTAGAATACATTAGTGCTCAGTATCAATCTACATGGTCTATTTTGTTTATAATATAATACGTATTCAGATTTTAAATTAGATTATATCTGAGAGATATAACTATGGGTCTGACGCAGTCATATCTTCTTCTATTAGTTTTTTTTTCCTATATGGTCCCTCCTAACTACTAAAGAAGGTTACTGAGTGGGCAGTTTTACTCTCCTTATTCTATTACACTGAGTACTTTGAAGATCTAAAATGACCATCCAGCACGATAAATTTCTGTTTATTAGATACTGAATAAAAATCTATTTAAATCTCACCTATTTGTATTGGCTTGCTTCTGTTTAAATTTTTATTTTACATATTCATTTTATTTTATCCCTATATGAGTGTTTTTATGTGAATAAGAAAGTGCCAGATCCCCTGGAATGGGTTATCATGAACCACAATTTGAGCCATCTCTCCAGCTCCCCCTGTCCTTTTTCTTTGAGAAAAAAAAACACATTTTTTTCTACTTAAGCACTTTAAGGTCTATTTACTCTAAAGAATGAAATCTTAATATATAAGATTCCTTCATTTTAACTTAATTATTATTACAATTTTTATTATTTACACTTTTCAAAATTTGATAATATCTTTGTATATGGATAAAAGAATAAAGGTTAATACTAGTTAATTTGAATACTTTTTCAAGACACATGCAAAAAGAAAAGTGAATCATGCAAAAAATGCCACTTTGGAACATTTTATATGGTGTCTGGAAAAGCCTACTGTGACTGCTAGTGCGGATCATTTAACCATGAATCCAACTACAGAGGTGATGAGAAGGGACAGGCAAAGTGTGTGCCTAGAGAAAGAGCTCCTTTTCTTTGACCACAAAGCGAGGGTTCTACCCTCCTTTTTGCAATGAGATGTATACAGAAGGAAGCATTCATTTATTCTTTTACAGAGGCATGCAAACTTAAGGTAGTAGAACGTCAACATTTGTGCTTGACTTTGCAAAATGTGAAATCTCCTTTCTAGTAAAAAGCAAAATAAAAACAAAAGAGGACCCAGGAACTCCCCAGTTCCAAGCTGTTATGCTGTTATGTGTACCATCAAGAAGTAAAGAGTGTGCCTGTTCCCTTCAGCACTTTCATTTTATCAGCTTGCACACTGTAACATTCATCTACAGCATTTCTCCCATAGAGTCAACTTTCAATACTTCCCAGATTGATTATTCAATCCGTGGAAATAACTCAAGTCCTTGATTTCTCCACTTCCCTCAAGCCTCTGACTTTGGGGGCCTTATTTTCTCTTTAGAATCTTTGCTACAGGGTAGCAGTGGAAAGGAAAAAGATCAGATGCATCCATCAATGTTTCTACTTCTAGCAGAACTGGTAGAGAGTGGTATATAATAAGACACTGAAAAGCTAGCTAAAATGATACTCTTAAGTGAGTCAAAGTTTTCATTGATTTTTGTTTTGAGACTACGTCTCTCTTTTCCTTAAGGCATTAAGCAAGACATTATAAACTGTGTGTTCAGAAGAAGAATTCAGAGCAGAAAGGCTAATGGGCTCGGTCCCATGCGTTACCATCCTGGATCCATAGCTGGGAACTGACTGAGACCTGCCGAGAGGTAACATGAACACAGAACAGCAAAGGAAATACAGATTGAGCTTGTGGATGGCATCTGAACTTGAGCTTCCTCCACACGGGAACAAAGCCCCCACCTTCAAGGCAGAAATTTTCCTTGATGCTCTTCTTACTTGCAGCACAAAACATTTCAGAAACTTTACAGGAAAGTGTTTGCACTGCCAACAGTTCAAAAGGTAGTGCTGGTGTTTGGCTAGCTAGCCCTTCAGCGTATGCATGTGATCTAACGAAGGAGAGAAGGATGCTTTTGAAGAATGGGAGGGTACGTTTTGTAAAATTGAAAATTCAGCATCTCAAAATATTCAACCAAGGCTTATCGTTTTTAAAGCTCAGAAGAACCCATAGGATTGGGAGACTGATAGAAGAAATTGGGAGCAAGTCCACTCTTAAGTGCAAAACTTAAAACTTGTTGTAATATTGGTGCATTTCCTGTGGCCTAGTCGTCATCAATAGCATAATTATGACAGGACTTTCCTGATTCTTTCTGTTCTCCCTCCGTAGCTCACGCTCATTTTCATAACATACTCCATGCATTCTAGGTCTGACCACCTACACCTCACTTCAAAACACCAAGTTAATGAAAGTGAATAGCCTTTGTTTATGGCCCAGAAAAGCCTCACGTTCAGGATCAGGAGTTGGGAAGTTTTCTTCCTGTCATCAATCACTCTAAGCCAAACAACGAAGTAGGTCGCAGGTGTTGATCTATAGACGAAACCTGACCGACACAGTCATTAGTCAGCAAAGGTTGCCATCAATAGGCTGTCCAAATAGCCCGGTCATGTCTAGCCAATGGTAACACAGCGCAGGAATAGAAGATTTTTCAGGAAATAGGAAATTTATTGATTTTTCTTGTTCTTTCAGATTGATAAGAAACTCTCACTTTATTTTCTACTTTTCAATTTATATCTTGTTTAAAATGCTTCAATTTAAGTGGGGTGTGCGGTACCTGTTTATAGTCTTAACTTAGGAACTTAGGGCAGGAGGCTCGTATCAGCTCTCAAGTTTGAAATCAGCCTAGGCAACGTAGCGAACCCCATGCCAGAAAAAAAGAAAACAGAAGTTTCCGCTTACTCTCCTGTAGTTAGATTATTCAAAATTTGTCACAGAATCAATTAAGATAAATAAAACGTTAAATGATATCAAGGAGGAGTATCTGCAGGCGTCATCCTAAACATCACTCCTGATTACAACCAAATAAGAGTGGCAGAGGAAGGCAGACCACAAAATAGTCATGAGCACGGATGGCTGTGTTAGGTGTGGGGGTTGTAGTCTACTTGTTTTAGTCTTTCATATTAATTTTAAATATGAGACTGTCCCCATTTGCTGCTTCCTTTTTAAAGTTTTCTCCTTTCCAAAGCATGGAAAACACCCATTACCAGGAAAGGCAACATAATGTTCGCAGCTGCTGAGTTCTTAGTTGGCGTTGCCCTGTTGCTAGTTTTCCATAGGAACTCCTTGGTATTGTAGCATTGATAGGAGTTTTCAGAGGAAACGTTCACCCAAGGGCTGTGTTATCAGTGGGTCAGTCTGCTCTCTGTGCATTAAACCTCATGCACAGCCTGTTCCTTTGTTAGGAAACTGCATCTCTCACATTCACAGAGGAGGCTAAGATTTCATGACTAAATCACTGGGGCTTTCAGGGAGGCCGTGTCTTCAAGCACGCCACCATCACAAACTCCCCCACTGTTGTTCTAACACCCAGCGAGCCGCACAGTTCCCCCTTATACCCCGTATACGTGAGAGTATGTTTTTCTTAGTCCTCAAGTGCTTGGCAGAACGGATTCCCTAGGTACTCAGGCCGTGTTGTTCTGAGTTTTCATCACCAATCAGATTACTTACTTTCAGGCCGTAAAAGTCACGGAAAAGAATTTGGGATATTTAGATTTAATAGGGCTCTGGGGAGGAACGGCAGGATGAGAACTGAAAAGTGTAGGGGAGGACATTTCTGTAGATCAACAGGTAGAGAGGATTGATGCCTGAAGGATCCTAACAGTACAATATTATGCAGTAATGTAATAAGAACACTGTAATAGACTTGAAGCAATTCAGCAAGCGCTTGTTTTGAAGGGCATGTTATGCTCGGTATCAGTGTGCGTCTCATTACAGAAGGACTCTCTGTGCCTATGACCAACACAGCCACAAAACTTTCCCTTGGTGTAAACGAGTGTTTGCTTGTTGCTTTGCGTTATAAATCCAGATACGCTGGTGACTCGGACATACAAAGGGAGCATGCCGGATCTACTGCTTGTCTCTCTATTCTGATGTGTGGCTTTCGCCCACATCGAACATGGGAAAATCGTTTTAAGTGTTACGTGGAAAAGCCCCGCTACCTGTCCTGGAAGAGTAATTTGAATGACGGGGCGGGGGGGTGCCTCTTTCAAGAAGGATCATAGCAAAGTCGTAGCTTTTTCTAGCACGGATATGTAAAAACTCCTCTTTTTGCCCGAAGAAGGGTCAGAATGGGACCATCTCTGCCTAGGGACAGAGGGTGAGACAACTGTGGGAAGAAGGAATGGGAAGCTGGGAAGAATCGATTTCTACACTCAGCTCTAAAGCATAGAGATCCATTCCGGGAAAACTATCCCATAATTCACCCATGGCACACTTACACGCTTTTTACTTTTTTTACCCTAGGATGATGTTCCCTTTGGGAAACGTGCTCTTCCTTATGCATGGCGTGCATCCCACCCATCAAAATGGCGTCCGTCCACCGGCTTTGCAATGTTCTCTGCCGACTGTTTAGGACGTAACAGTTACATACCTACTTACATGTGAGTAACAGGGCAGTTTTACCGAACAGATACATAGCATTTAGGATTTATTGGTATGGGTTTATTTCTAAGCGCTACCCATAAATCTAATAATAGTTTAAACTGAGTAAAATAGTTTTGCAACTATTTTAGATCCCAAGACTCCTTCAAATTTTTTGTTCACGAACAACTCAAGTCTAATTGTATTTGGTCTTCCCTCTGGAGACGTAGGAGAACTTTATTATGTTAATCTAAAACGGAAAATCATCTTTAACTTCATGGGAGGACACTTTAATCTAGGCACTGTCTGCCTTCTCTAGTCCTTCTTTAATGCCATACTCAAATGGGGTGTGGTTCTCCAAGGCTTTCCTAGAACAGCAATAAACATTCTCGCTATTTTAGCATGCATCAAATGTTACTGTGTCTGTCATCCAATGACGTAAGGCAATGGGCTCAAGCACTAAGTGCATGGATTATTGAAACATCGGTCCTGGGTTAAGTCCTGCTTCTGACACTAAATTCAATGCTATGTAATTGTAGGAAAATTCTGCTGCCTCTGCGGCATATTTGCTGTGCATTATCACCTCTATGTTTCCTCATCTTTAAGAGATAATAGCAGTGCTTAGCAAGTAAGGCCTGAGGACTGGCGGCTAAGTACATAAAAGGGTTTCTGAAAAGAAGGGTGTAAAGTCATCTATCTGCAATCCTACTAATTGAAGATTGCTATATAGATCAAACTGAATCCAGGTCAATTTCTCTCATATTTGGGTGAGACAGGGTGGGGTGGGGGGAGATAGGTACAAGGCTGGAGAGGAAAGGCAAATAGATGGTTTAATAGGTAGATTAATAGATATAGATAGATAGGTAGATAGATAGATAGATAGATGGTATATAGATAAGATATAATCTCTATATCTATATCACACACATGTGTGTATGAGTGTATGTGTGTGTGTGAGTGTGTGTTTCCATTTCTAAGTGCTAATTTAATTCTCACAATAGTTTAAGTTCAGTAAAAAAATGTTTTTTGGATTTGTTAGATCCAAAGACTCCTTCAATTCTTTGGGGACTCTCAGAGTATTTCTATCTATCAATTGACTGATAGATGATACAAAGAATACACTGGCATGGCCTCTCCCTCAAACCCATGGTTGTTAAAGAACACACATAGCATTTTTCTTCACTGTTTCACTATGGAGGCCCCGATCAACTGACCTGCGGTGTGACATGTCTTTCAGATATTTTCAAAGCACGTTTGAAATATTGTGCTCACACAACAGCATAATTTGTCAGAAGCCAATCTAAATGTTAGGTCTCTGTAATGCCAAACAACAATGAAAAACGTCAAGAAATAACATTGAAATAAGTCATAACAACCTCATCTCACAAATTAAATAAGAGATATCTTCAGAGCAAACTGGATAGAGATACTCAAAATAGCAGTTAATGATAATGAAACAAGACCTCTTGCATTGTATAACCAATTTAAATCGAAAACAGTAATCATTCAACTTTTAATGTGGGAAATGGGAAAGGAAAGAATAAATGTGAGACAAGGTTTAGAGTAGGTTATTATAATCCTATATTCTCAGGAGACTGAAAGTATCATAAGTTCAAGGCCTGCCTGGAAGATCCTCTCTCAAAGTAAAAAGTATAACAACAAAAACAACAATAATAATGATAATAACAATAACAACAGTAACAATAGGTCTGGAAGGGAAATACAATGGTAGAGAGATTGTCTAGAATGGGAAGACTTAGGGTCTATTCTTAATAATAGCATAATATAAATATAGATTGATACTTTTAAAATAAATGAACAGAAATAATATGTTTGCATGATATATTAGGGATTACCACTCAGAAAAATAACTTGAAAGTTAGTGTATCTACCCTTTGTGCTTGACTTGACCTCTCTCCTGAGAAATGCTCATTGGAGTAAAAGATTCTCACTATGGTGATATATATATATATATATATATATATATATATATATATATATAAAACAGTTTTAGAAAGGAATAATTGTTATCTTATAAAACACATGACACTTAGGTCAAATTATTAGAAGGGTCCAACAAATAATTATTACTAACATGAGTCTTGAAACTGGGGAAATGAAAATTAAGATGTAATATGCAGGAATCCTAAGTGATTCAGTAAGACAATAATTTAGTATTAATGGAGAAACAAGAACTAAACAGATCAGGAGAAAACTGATATCTTTACAGAAGTCTATTTGTTGCTTACCCTCTGAATTGTTGCTATTTGTGGTCTAAGTAGCTCCTCTTTTGGTGGACAAAATGATGCAGCTGTTTACAGTAAGAATAATTTGTTCAAAGCCTCTTTTCTGTTTGTTGATTTCCTTTCCCTGATGACAGTTGTGATGCCTCCTTGGAAATGAGACTCGGTTTCAGGCCATGACAGGTGATTTGGAATCTAATCCAACATTAACATTCGTTAGTTGAATACTGGGGAAATTATGTGACTTCCTGGAAATTTGATTTCTGGGAACTAAATTATAAAAATGTAATATGAACGATGATATGTAGCATAGGCTTGGGAAAGGCTGTGCAATTGCTGTGATACTGCATAGAATATTAAGGCAGCAGATCTTGGTCTAGAATTCCTTCAGTATACCCCAACAGAGTTAGCATAGCTGAGGGGCATATTGGTTTAACGTAGCTTGTATGGAGAGTATCTGGTGTCTCTGAATCAAAGGCCCACATTGCTAACTTCTCAGTTAGACTTGCCGTTATTTTGGAAATTTAATATGTTGCTTGGACCAAACCGGTATGTTTAAAATGTACATTGTTTGACCTTATCAAAATGAGTATGTGTAGTTTTAAATAAACTGAAGATTTTTAAGTATTACATTTTTTTGTAATTAAAACACACATAAATACACTTGAGCTGCAAGGTCAAGCTACTTTTAGTTTTTGTTAGAAAATGAAGATAGAAAATTTACATGAATTTCCATTTTACAGAAAAATTGGCATAATATTTATGATATTTACAGTCTCTCTCTGAGATGCTCTATAGTTCATAAAACTGCAATTTAGGATAAGAAGAGATAAAATCTGATAGTGAATACTATTTGTAGAGCCTAAGTGTCACTGAATTAGATTATGCAGATGAACTGAACAATATACTATGAGCATAGTTATGCTTTCTTATATGGTATGTAAATGTGCAAATTGTATTTGATTTAGAACCAAATTCTGCCATTTTTAGAATTTACTACCATTGGTGCTCATTTTACATGACTGTGTGGGCATTTTTCTTTGTTTTGGGGGACTTACTAGTTGTGTGTTATATCATTTATGTCCTTAAAATTAATTCAATATTCAGCCACATTTATTTTATTCACTGCCCATATGTATTCTGTTCGTTGAACGATTAACCACAACTCACTAACTATTACAGGTTTTAGTTATCTCAAAAGTTAATGCAAACTGGACACTATCAGAATGCAAGGTGACTAGAAAGGGGTATTCTAATTCAGCTACTGGCTTTATTCTGTGGAAAAAATTAGGTGCTACTTACTCCTTGGTTTTTGGCAAAGTCTTTTGCCTACAGATCCTTTCCTATAAATGACTCTAGGCTTCTTTCTAGCTAATCATCATTATTAATAATATGCAACCCTGTGAGAATGTACTGCCTCAGGCCACAGCCCTGATTTCTAGCAGAGTTGTCCTTCCAATCAGACCTGACACTGTTACTTCTTCCCTTTCATTGGCCTGTGAGTCCTACTAATCAGGAAATTCCAACTCTTAGCAAAATACACATTGATTTCAAACTTCAGGGTCCGATACTGGTCTTGTTGAAGTTATTACTCATGTACGAGGTGGAAGGTTGTCTCTGAAAATTGCTGTCCTTCCATTTCAATCAGGGCCAAGTCTGGAAGTTTCTTGACACTCACTGAGTTCCTATTTGATAGCCAAATACATTGTTATGATTTTGATATTGCCCTAAAATTCATTTAGCACATATGTATTTTAATTCTATAATGTTTGCAAAGGTTTTCTTGAAAAAGGTGCATCTAGTTTTAAACCCATAAACACATAGAAAAGCATGAAGATGAATAGTATTCACATATTCATACGACAAAAATCAGGTCTTTGGAATTAAATACCTCAAAAGATCTAAACATATATAAATAATATATATATACAAATATATATATACACCTC
The DNA here is from genome assembly GCF_021556685.1 of Rattus norvegicus. Classification (NCBI taxonomy): domain Eukaryota; kingdom Metazoa; phylum Chordata; class Mammalia; order Rodentia; family Muridae; genus Rattus; species Rattus norvegicus. The sequence goes on along the minus strand of NC_141536.1, from coordinate 27,458,737 downwards.
AGTTATTTGCTTCCAATAGAGTCTCCCTTTCTGACCATGTGTCTATAAATTTTCTATAGTCTTTTTACTTCGCAATATTATTTTCTAATTTTTTTATTTAGTTAAGCCCTATAATGTGGTCATAAAGAAGGATGGCAAATTGCAGTACAGTGAATCCAGACCTATTTTTAGATGCTCCAAATTAACATAGTTTGTGACAAACATACAGTGGTTTATTTTATAAACCCTGCTAATAATACATGAAGCATGAATTACAGATATGAAGGCGCATTAAAAAGCAGCAGCAAGAATCGCACATGTCTGAGAAAGGTGGAGTGAAACGGAGGTTGCAAGAAGGAATCTATAAAGAAAAGACACAGAGAAAATGAAAAATCCTGAAAGATAAATTAATGTCTGCCCAAAGGCAATGAATGCCACTTAGTAATAAATATCCTGGAAATAAAAACGGAGCCAATTAGTATAAACAAGAGAATGCAGAAATAATCAGGAATGAGAAAGAGTAATACGCAAGGCAGGTTCCATAAAATTCTAACTGGGAGGATTATAAAATAGCCAAAGAGAGGCGAGAAGGTGAAAAAGGAAAAAGTGGCAAACAAAGGAGGAAGTTGTAATGATGATGAAGATACACAGGACATGACTTTCCAGGGCAGCGAGGCCAGGAGGTCTTGCCCTCACAGGGATGGAAGTGATAATTTGCTGACAGCCAATATGAGGGAACTGATAAAACAAAATTAACTTTTTGTCCTCAGTTTCCACCAACAGCAGAGAGGCTAAATGGGCAGACACAGCCATTCCTTTCCAGGGGACAGAGAAGACAAGTGTAAGGAACTTCAAATTGTAATGGGGTGTTCTCTGGCACATTTCAATCTATTTAAAACAGAAAGCAATACTAACAATAGGATGTTTAGGGTTGAGGGTGAATACCAGGGATTATTTGAAGAAAATGAACAGCCTTCACAAATGATATTCCATAGAAACCCAGTAAACAGAAGGCGAGCAGAGATACGCAAAAACAAAGAATATTTAGGCCACCCTTTATACGTTGTACTTTGCCTTTTGGAAGAAGTAAGTTATGATATAACCAAGATTATTTTTTCAACTAAAATTTTAAAAATACTTTTTGTGGGGCTAGAGACATGGTCCAGGTTCTGTTCTCAGCACCCACATGTGGCTTTCTTAAGTCCGTAACTCCATTTCCATGCAACCCCATGCCCTCTTTGTCCTCTGTGGGCACCAGACATGCATGATACGTACATGCAGGCAAAACACATACATTTAAAATGAAAATTAACAAATTAAGAATAATTTTATTAGTTAGATTTTAATATGATGTTTTTATGGTATCTGATTTCACTTGAAAACAATTTCTGAAAACAAATTGAATGAAATATAATAAACTGAAATGTAAGGATTTTATTTTAAGCACTTAGGTAAAAAGAATCAAAAATCAAAATAAAATGCTCACAAACACTCAGCATGTTACTTAAATATAATGTCTTATTATCCTTAGTATTGATATCTTTAACCACAAAGTAAAACTGTATTAGTTTTCTTATGAAGCCTTTAACAAAACTGCAAATTACATCTGGTGAATTTGTGATCATAATTTCTACTATGCAAATATAACAGAACTGATCTGAGACAAAATGTATAGACTCTTAAGTAGTTGCAAGATAGAATAGGCTTCAAGCTATTTGAAACAAAAATATTCATATCTTGTCTAAGCAAGAATTTATGCCTTATTAGATAAATGATTTACAATTAATTTACAATTAGGTAAGTCATTTACAATAGTTTAATATAAAAATAATTATGAAGAATTTATTTACTCTGAATATATAAAGGATCTGTTTTTTTGAAAACATTTCACAATAAAATCTATAAGAACACAGATTTAAACTTGTGTCAGTAACTTTCTGGTTTGGTCACTAATATTGCAGATAATCAACCTACAGGGAAAAGGGTTTAGTAAGACTCACAGTTTTTGAGATTCCTTACTATGACCAGTTAAGCTCAAGACTTTAGACCTATGCAAGTCAGTATTAAATGGCAGGGAACACAAGTTACACACATTGGGGTAGAGTGGGAAAGAGGTTACCTCATTGATATCTCTTTAAGAAATGGCCCAATGACCTAACTTCTTTTGGCCCTATATTTTACCTCACATTAGCACCAAGTAGCTACTGAAGTTTAACCCTTTAAATCATGGGCTTTGGGTAGAATAGTTAAGAACTAACCATAGCGAAATGTAACACATCCTGTAGGGTACCATGTACAAATGTGCTATAATTAATAGGGAAGATAAAAACACTCCCCCACACAAAGCTTTCTGAAAATTTTGGGAAAGATATGTGATAATTTGAAAAGCATTGGAGGATATGTCAAATTGTACATTACAAGATGGCTGAAAGTTACACAGATAGAAAAATGTTGACTAGATTCAGCCATCGTCAGACAAACTTTCTTCTGCATGGTAAGTAATATAGAAACTGACAAGTGGACAATATGCAGAGCATCAGAGACTAGAGACATTTAGTCCTAAATGGGATGAGGCCATCAAAGCCTTCCCCTCAGGGCTCAAAAACTATTCAGAATAAGAGACAGAAGACACTAAGGAAAAAAATCTCTATACACAACTGGGCTGACATGAACTCAAAGAGACTAGGGCTGTATGAATAGGGACTGAACAGAATCAACCCAGATAAGGTCGCAGCACCAAAATGGGGAAGGAGATGCAAGCTCCCATTCCCAACCACAAAGCTATCTCCAATTAAAACAATCCTGAAAGGAAAAATTTGTTTCTCTAAGAGAGTCTTACTGGGTATACAAATCACACCAAAGGGCAGGCATCACGCCAACACGCAACAAATTGACACATAACTTTAGAGCGTTTTTGTCTCATATTTCTTTGTTTGGGCATTTCTTTTTACTTTATTGGTCTTTTATTTGTATATTACAGTCTCTGATTTTGAGGTTTTGTATATATGTTTGTATATGTGGGGTTTTTTTTTGTGTGTATATGTGTGTGTATGGTTTGGGTGCTATTTCTTCTTTTAGTTTATTCATTTTGTTTTAACCTTGTTGTCTTTTCTCTGTTTATTCATTTTTTGAAGAAAGAAAGAGAGAGAGGAAGCATGGTTGGAAGGGTAGGGAGGTAGGGAGGAAGATATCAGGGACAGCAAACTGTTACCATAATTTTTATATAAAAATAACCTCATTTTCGATATAAATATTAAAATAACAGAATAAAGAACTTTTTAACACAAGAAACTGGAAAATCAAAACTGGGCTGTGACACCATCTCTTCAGTACCTTAAATTGGGTCTAATACTTTATACATGTTCTATTATTGATCCTTAGAACATTTGTCCATTATAGCAAAAACAGAATTGCAGTTGTTCCTCCCCAGAGTAACTTATTCATAGGTGGGTACGATTATTTGGTTTTGCATAGCAGACCACACAGAGAGAGGTCATGTGGCTGGAATGCAGTTTGACACTCCCATGTCTTTAAAGGCTTGCGTGTTAGTTTTAATCCAATTGAGATGTGCTGAGGAGGTTAGTGAGCTAGACTTGCCATGTAACTACCAAGATGCTTGCAACGAGAGTTCTACAGCGTGTAAACCCACTCAGAATGTGGGCAGCGCCATCCATGCTAGTGGACTTCAAGGGGAAAATGAAGAATGGCATCTAGGGCAAGCATTTTCTTTCTCTGCTTCCTGGCCTCCATGAGGTGAACTGATGTGCCCTGCAAGCCATCAGCCAACAGACACATTCCATTCCTTAAGCTCTTTTCCTCAAGTATTTGTCACAGTGACCATACTCTGGCCACAGGTTTTCACCATATTGGAAAGTGATGGGCCCTTTAAGCGCTGGAGGCTTGAGGGTGGTCCTTCAGTCGTAGGAGCTGTACAGGGCTTTGCAGCCAGTTCTTTGACTCCTGATGTAAGATGACATTTCTGCATCTCACACAATCTTATCACATTTTATCCTAAGAACCATTGTTATGGCTCTCAGTGCAACTGAGTGGATGAAGTCGCTACACCAGTGAGCCTCCAATACTCTGAGCTAAATAAACGTTTTTATGTAAGTAGATGATGTCTAGTATTCAAGGGAAAGCTGCCTGATGTGAGTATTCTGGAAAGAAAAAAAAAACTATACAAGGACTTTCAGTAGCCTGAAGATTTGTCTCCTAGAAGTTCTAGCTTCAAAATCCACTGATGTTTTGCTGTTGTCAGATTGCATGTTTCATACTTCTGGGGATTGAATATAAAATCTGTGTGTGTGCAAGCACTTGGGGACTGAGTCATGTCATTCCCTCTATCAATTTCCTGTGTGATTGATATATCTATAATGATATCTAGAGAGATATAGATATATCAACACATAGATATAGATATAAAACATATATTCTAATAGATACTACATATCTTTATGTCTGTATCTATACTTATGTATACTTATGTATTGAGATAGATAGATAGATAGATAGATAGATAGATAGATAGATAGATAGATAGATAGATGAAAGTGCAAAATAAAAAGATAGGACAGTGCCAAATTATGAGGACAGCATGTATGTGGGCTTAAAGTCCAGTTTGAGTTATTCTGTAAACTTCTAGATAGAGAAATTTGTATTTTTATGCAGAAACCACCGTCTCAAATTTAACAAACACTGGCCTCACCTTTGAAATTTTTCAGAGTTTTACTTTAGCGTGCAACATATTTTGGTCAAATCGTTTTCTTTCCATGATCAAAACCTGTACAAGTTCAAACTAGAAAAAAAATCCCAGCCTGGAGTATGGGAAGTGGGAATAAAGTTCTCATCTATAACCAGAAGCTGTGTGTGATTGACAGCTGGTGGGTTGGCTTTTCTCCTTCAGAGAATGCTAGAGCAGCACATCTATTGTGAAAGAACATCTAAATACTTCTCTTTCTCTTTCTTTTTTGTACTTTGCTTTAATTCATTCTCTGTCTCTGTGTCTGTCTCCCTGTCTCTCTGTCGTCTCTCTGCCACTCTGCCCCCTGCCTCTCTCTCTGGTAAAATTAGGTATGTATTTCAAAGGCAAGCTTTTTGATATTATACTATGTACATTCAATTAACTGTTCTACAGTTTTTCTTACTGTGGCTTGACACTTCCTTAATATATTATATACTATTACTAGCACATAAAGAAAATGTTACATTTACATTTACTGTGTTTTAAGTGTCCTACATAGTATTTAATAAGTATTTCTTCGATAACAAAAAGGAGAAATGTTTCCTGTCCTAATGTGAGCGCCCAAAATACCATTGGTGTAAAACTGTAAAGGCAAAAGTAGAGAGGGTGGTTTGCCATGAAGGTGAGGGTTATGGTGGTTATTTCCCTAAAGCGTATGCTGTTCGGATGTCTAGTCATCCTTAGGAAAGCAAGTGAACACTAATTTCTTTTGATTAGTCTTCCTCTACAGTTTGTAGTTCTAGGACTGAACATTTGAAAGACAAGTTTTACCTTGACTTGTTATCTACTTTGTGAAGCTCTCTGCAGTCTAGCAGTCAAAAGGAGTAATACTTGCTTATTGTTTTTATGAGGGATCATTAAATTTGAGGGAAAAGTTAATGCAACATCTCCAAGTCCACACGTATTGATCCTTTATATTAAAATTCACTAATTTGAATTTAATCTCACATATAATTGTTATTTCACTTATTTGTCAAGTGCTGTGGAACCTGTTGCTGGTTAAGACCTAGCTGATGATTACAAAATTACAGCACGGCAAGATATACGTGCTGAAAAGTTATCATTTCCGTGAATTTAAAAAGGTGAGTCAAAAGAACTGATTAATGATTAAACCAAAGGAATTCTATGAGAAGGTTAGGTGTCATGTAGAACCTTAAAATGACATAGTTATTCAGAAAATATAGTTAAAATATTGGATATAAACAGAGATGGGTGGCAATGACAGCTGTTACAGTGTTGTGATAGTAAGTACTGTCTCCTTTAAGCTGAGGTGAGTAGGAAAAGTTGATGAGAGGAAAAAGAAATTTAGAACCAGAGAAACTAAAAAGCTGTTTGAGAAAACAGAAGAGCAGTATAGCCAGAACAAAGTAAAAAAGAGAGTGCAGGGTGAAAATAAGCTAGAGAATTTGAAAGGACTACGTGGTAAGCCAAGAAGATTTCCTACAAACTTATTCAAAGTAGAATTAAAACCAATGTACATCTTTGAACAGTTTCATTTCAGTCACATATTTAAATGGTCAATCTGGCCATTATTGAAGAACGTAGGCATAGGGATTGGAAGAGAACTGTGGAGGCTGAGAAAGACCATTGCAGTACCGCAGAAGGAAGGCATGGGCAGGGCTGTGAAGTTGAGAAAGACCAAAACTGATGCGTTCCATTAATTTTCATTTTTTTTATTAACAGAGACTGGCTGATTTTATTGAGTTGTAAAACTTGGGTAACATTCTCCAAACCACCCAAGAGTCCCTCCATAGTGTGTTCTTTGGGTAGAAAATAAGAAGTGGGAGACAGAATTCCAATGCAGAGGTGAGCAAATATTCTCACTTGATTAACATGCTTGTAGACAGATAAATAGTAATATCAAATGATAATCTCTTTAATAGGTCTGATGGTCTATGGACAAGGTCAGATTGAGTGAATTGAATCTAGACATGTGGGGAATTTCTAATCATGCTCCAAAATAAAAACATCTAGAGTACTGTAGATATTAAGGCAATAGAACTTATGAGTGAGCCCTGAGAAACTCCACACTTATAAACCAGAAAAGGCAGGAACCCTGAGGAGTTGGGAAAACCCTTTAAGAGTAGGATGCCAGAGAGCCCCAGAATAAAGTGATCAACTATGGCATGCTTTCTCTCACACAGAAAAATGGCATTGAGTGTAGGAAGGAAAGAAATCTAAACCGTTAACTGAGAGTTTATGGTCTAGTAGAAGAGACAGAGAAAATATTCACTTTGACATATAAATGTGACAATTAAAGGGATTGTGAGACATATTACCCAGTCTTGGAGATGGGAAAATGTGATGAGGTTGAAGTTAAGGGAGGGTTTGGTGGGAAAAACATTCTGAAATGTGGCCAGATGGGATAGAATTTCTCATAAACAAAAAAATCTGTATTAAAAAAGAACTTTCAGGATGGACAGAGCTTAGATTCAGTAATATATAAAGAGTTAGAGATAAAGAAGGGGCCAGATCATGGAGAACTTTGGAAGGTATCACAAAGAGATTGAACTTTATTTCCTAATAGCTATGCAGACTTGTAAAGAAGTTATTAAAAGCAGACAAGAAAAACACCATTTATACTTTAGAATGATCTCCTTGGCAGCTAGCCCCAGGACAAGGGCTTACAGTTGATTAAGAATATCTGAGTATTCTTTAGGAACCTCTAATGAAAATCCAATCCAAAGAATGGTGAGCATCTTAAGTAAGAAGGCAATTAAAATATATTACAATTGAAGACTTTTAAAACTTTGTGTGGTTTAATAGGTCTTAGTAAAGATGGACACTGTTTGTAATTAAGATAGAGGGTAAATTTATGCCAGGAAATAGAGCTTCTTAATTTGGAATTTGGTCAGCAAAAAAACTGGTAAATAATTTCTGACAGATGGCGACACAGAATCTTCCATGACCATTAACATCAAGATCTCTGCTTTATGCTCTATCCAAGAGCTACAACTTCTGACAATGTCATCGTTTCCAATTCTATAATAGGTCATTTGCCATCAGAGCATCATACCCCTTTCAGGAAAGCAGAGGTCTCTTTTAATTAATAATGTTTGTGATAATGTTGATGGTTAAGACTATACTTACTTGGAAGCTTTATATACTGCACCATAATTGGCATACACCACTCTGCTGCTTATCGGCGACACATCAAAGAGCAGGAGATTCACTGAAGCTCAGAAATCCACTTCTAAGGGCTTTGATGAGCTAGATTTCCTGTTCAGCCTCAAATTCTTGTTTTTGTTTGCTTGCTTGCTGTTTCGCTCACTTCTGCCACTCACTGGTCTCCATTAATTGTGAATCTAATTCTTTACAATCCAGGATATTTTTATTGTCCTCAAATCTAGGACTTATGTATGGATCACAGTAATAGTATTTATCATTTCACCATCCTGATACATGGGACATACCCAGAGTTCTATATTTTAAAAATGGCTTTCTTTGGGCTTCATTTCAAATGAACAAACATCACAAATTTTGTGTCAGAATATGCCATGAAATTTTTAAAAATGCTTTCAACGTCTATATGGATGCTCATCTTGTTAAGTGGGTTTGAGTACTGTCGAATTGCTTTTTAGTAATAAATCATAGGTTGCCTGGAGACATCACCTGCTTTGTGCTATTTATTTCTGCTCAATTAGATTTACCTCTGAAACCTGTTTTTCGTTGTTTTTAGCTTTGTACAGCTATAGACAGTTCTGTGGGGATTAAAACGCTAAAAGTCATTACATGTATGCTATTATTATATGCTTAGAGAAACTGATCCCCAGATACATAGATACATTGTCATTTTTCTATAATGGGAGGGCTGAGATGAAAACTTAGAACTTTTTTGAGTATATTGTCTTTGTTGAAAATCTCAAATGGAAGTGATATATCTTACACTGAAGGCAATTTCTCATTGTCTTCAGCTCTTAATGAAAAGTCATATATGCTGCATTCGTTAAAATTATTGTTATAGAAAAAAATTTATGTTAACAACAGTGTGGTTTTTCAACAATTTTGCATCATTACAAGTAACCTTTAAACTTTTCTTCCTCTTACTTGGGAACAAAATTTATATTGAACCAAACATTCAAAAATTTATGAAAGCATATAAAACATCCCTTATTTAAAAATATTATATAGCTGTACATGATCTAATGTATCATTTTAGATTGGGGAATGAAAGGATAAAACGCTTTAGATCTTGTTTTATAGAAATATTCCTAACAAACTTATGAGTAATGAGTGGAAAATCATGATGATTAAGAGCATATTTATTCCAATGAGAGGCAATAAAAAGCTTAAAATTAAGAAGAACACTATAGTATAGACACAACTATATCTTATGTTTCTTTCCTCTGTATCCTTTACAATATTAACCTATGCATGTCTCAGTCTGGGTTGGTTTCTTGAATGCAAGATGAGGCCATGAACGATGCTCTCATGTCCTTCTTTGGTTCTTTATGTCAATTTCTGAAGAAAACAGTATCATCAGGAAAGGTTCTAAGTGTTAGAAGTTACTGGAATGAATTTGGAAAGAGGCCAATAAAGAACAGAAATTAGGATGATTTTCTTAACCATAAAGAAGGGTGAAATAATGACTTCCTCAAGAGAGACAATAGAAAAAAGATGGCGGTGTGAGAAACTAATGGAGAGTGCAGGTTACCCCATTGCACACAGAGCACAACAGAGAGCACTGTGCCCCCTGGGGAAATGTGAGTGCTGAGACAGGATTGGTGACAGCTTAAGTCTACTTAAGTCAATGGATTTCAAATGGAGTACGCCTAAGAATGATTTGCATAGGAAGAATGTTGCCTAAGAGAATGTGGAATCATGAAAATTCAGTAGAGAAAATGAAGAAATTTTGTTAACACCCACTAAGATCACTAACAACTTAAAGAAAAGAAGAAAAAAAGAAAGAGAGAAAAGGAAAGGAAAAACCCCTGTGGTCCAGCACAAATCATACAAGAACTGGCTTTGATCCTTGTATGAGATTATTACATAGGCAGGATGTGATAAGTCAATATTGCCCTAATGGATTATATTGAGATTCTATACATATTGTGTTTTATATTAGTACCCTATTATACTAGACATATATGCATTTTATCAGTTAGGGTTTTTGTTGTTGATGTTGTTTTACATTAAACAGATGGCTCTTAGTGTCCCTTTTATTATAAATGATTAGAATTTGGCTATCCACTCAATATTTTTATTTTGTCTTCCTGGTTTATAATGTTTGTGTTGATAATGAACCTATCCACACATAGAAAAACATACATATATATGCATAAGTATTATATATAGAAAATTAATTAATCATTTAATATTTTAAAACAAGAGAAACATATGTAGGTATACATACAGTGTTACATAGCTATACATTTCCTTACAGAAGGAAAATACTCATATTTACAGGCGTTTATAGAATATTCCTTTCTACAACACTCAGTTCTACAAGAAAAATAAAATGTCTTTTCTATAAATGCTTCTTTCTTGCGTTTTCCCCACTCAATGTATTTCTCTTCGATAACAAAAGTACAGTTCGTTTTTAAATGCATTTTTGCATAATGTCACATTAAATGTGGCTTTTAATTATTGGTTTTGATGATTTTTGAAGATTTTTGTATTTAGATGGCATACACATTTTCAATCATGTCTTAATTACTTTTAAAAATGCTGCACTGGCTTAGGGACAAGACAGATAACTTGTTAAGCATTTGAAATTTCTGAGCTGTTTTCTCAGTTCTGGCAGTCACTACCCAAGTCCAGATTGTAACCTCCTTTCTGCCTCCAAAGCCTGCCTTGGCTCCGTGTCCAGCGAGGGATTATGGATTTAGCAAGGAAGGTAAGTGTGACTGCAAGCATTGGCTCGCCATCTGCTCCCCAGCAGAGCCTGGGCCAACCTGCATCGCCGGCAGCAAGACCAGGGCAGTGTTCTCCAGCCAGCCCTTTCCAACCTGGCTCAAGGCAAACTACACATTCAGTCAGATGATTAGGTCTAAGTAGTCCATATGTAACGGAATATTTTTCCTAAATACCAAAATGAAAACAAAATGAATGCCATTTTTTTTCATTCTCCTTACTCGATACATCAAGTTTTACACAAATAAATACTCTCTTAAGGTTTATGCAAATGATAGAAAAATAAAACTATGCATTATTTAGCAGTTCCTCCTATTTCAAGATCTAACAGACTTTATTCTCAGCATGTTTTTCCCTAGTTTATGCTGGCCTTCTTTTCCGATTCGACTTTTTAATTCATCTTTTTAAATTATTCCTTTTTAAATCATTATCTTGTGTGTCTTCATAGGTTCTAATGTATTAATCTATTATTAATTCTTACTATACTCAACTTAATCTTAAGTTGTTTAAAGCTCTTCTAAGAGTAAACACTTGCCTGTGCTTTAAAAATAGCTTGTACTCTAATATTTTGCGTATTTGATCCAGTAGCCTCATTCAAGCCTGCCACATAAATTATAATTCTATTGTAGCATTTTGTGTGTGGGATATTCAAGTATCAAACAAGAAGATTAACCTTTGGGTTCGAGAACCAAGATTATTTCTCAATTCATAAGATGATATTTTTTTAGTCACTGATATTAACACATTTATTTCTTTTTCAATTTATTTTGTTTCAGGTCAAGAGCTGATTTAAAAAAATGATTTCCATAAATTCCAGAAGAGCATGCAGTTTCTGCCTCCTTTATCCCTGCTGCTGATTTGAGGCCAGAGTGAACCCGAAAATAAGCTAGAGAAACACCTCGCCCCTTTTTCTTAAACTGTTGTCGCCTCTCTGCAGAATGCACACAGAAAACAATGTGAAACTGTAGAACCTACAATACAGTATATTAAATTACAACATGGGTCAGTAATGGAAACTTATTCCCAGATATGAATTATTTACAGCCCATTTAAGTAATCCATATTCAGGTGTGGCAATGAAAAAAAGTGCTACATAAATCTTTAATACTGACCAGTTGAGAGAGCAGAACTGAGGATTACAGACATTTTAAAGGAAAAAAGGAAAGAAAGAAAGAAAAAAAAAGCAAGACCCAAATGAATTGATATAGCTTATTCAGTGGCTTACGGCACCAGCGTGCTAATAAATTGACGGATGGCTTGTCAGGGGTAGGAGGTGAAACCCTAGCATTTCTAATAAGGTGGGGTCTAACATCACACTACCAAAAGAAGGAATTGTGAACCTGACTGCTACAGGAAACCGCCTGTACCTCTTTTGTCCATGCGGGTGTTGAAAATGTCATTTTGTAACATCAAAAATCCATGAAGAATTTGATAAAAAAACAACCCAGGAACTGCATCAGTAATGTAAATGAGCCATGTAGAAGGTGGCACAAGACAGGGAGATGATACTGAAAAGAGCTGGTTCTTTTATCTTTTGTATGGAACTGTAGCCAGTACCATATTTGGGGACATAGGCTGATCAAAGAAATTCCTTTAGCCTTGTTTTAGGTTTCTGTAGCATATAGAATAGAAAATACCCACTCACTTAAAGGATGTAAAGTCTGTGGAGTATTTCATACTATTTTTGTGCACGTATTATGGAAGTTGTTAACTACTCCAAACTGAAGTATAAAAGATTATGCGTGGTGGGGAGGGTTTCACTTGCAATTTCTTTTGTTTCCTGGAGCAGTACCTATATTAATTCATCTTATAAAGATCATTGCTCAAGAACTAAATTTTGCATATATTAGAAAGCAGAATTAGCATTGCACTGTGTACAACATTCAGCACTAAGTTCTCTCCAAGCAACCATTAAAGGTCATGTTTTGACGACTGAATGGCAAGTCTGCACCTTGGTCCCCTGGAGAGGCATTCCCCAGGTACATGCAAAAGGTTATTAAATTACCTTCCGAGCGACACTATCTCTTTGGATGAAAATAATTACAGGCTTTTAGAGGCATCAGAATGCTTTCTTTCTTTCCTTCTTTCCTTTTTTTTTTTCTTAATAAGAGGAAGATGCAGTACCTAATGACCATTTTTGTGTGTGAGTCATAGAGCCTGTCAGTGGTGACAGGACAAATGAGCGTAATGGCACAGCTTAAAGGGGAAAGGTTCATTTTAAATAGTGACAAATAATATTTAAATGGCATTGTTGGAGACCCATCATGCTTGTGAAATGTAGTTTGTATCTCTTCTTCATTCTTTAATTTCATCACTGTCGAACGGCATTCACTGCTAACGTACAACATCAGGTGCAGCTATAATTTCTAACTGTTAAACATGCCGCTAACCAAACAAGATATATCACAATTTTTTCTCTTTCAGGATTTTTTTCAATATAGATAATTCATTAAATAATTAAAAATACATAGCAAGCATTTCGCGGTAGAAGCCACCTTTGCTCGGTGAAGATAATAGCCGTGAATATTGTTTTTGCTCTCCAGATCAAAAACAGATATGGTTTAGCGTTTAGACTAAGGACATGTTGTAGCACACGTTGGGAGTGTCTTGGAGATGAGCAGCTACAGTGGTCTGCTCCTGTAAAGCCACTATATATTGGAACAGGGCATCGAGCACGAACACTCTCCTTTCTACAAAGCAAATAGATGACTTCAAACATGTAATACTGTGAATCAAACTCACGTGCGAGGTCTCCCTATCCTTTGCCCAGGTTCAGAACTTTTAAGAAAGACATAAACATGGATCTGTGTTGAGATGTCTTGTGCATAGAACTGTACTCGTGACTTCCAACTTTCATGGAGAGCCTTTGAATTCTTGAACATTTTTACATAGCCTCCTCGCATTTATTACTACTTTATTTTCAGATCACTTAAGCCAAAACTGGAGACAGTTTAGGTACCTTTGAGTTGTTAAAAGTTATAGCCAATTTTCTGAAAAATTATACCAGCTAAAAACACAACATTAAATATTTACCCTGTTGGATGTTAAAAAACGCTTACAATGAAAAATGCTCACATATTGACTATTCAAAATGGCCTGCACTTTGAAATGGCGAAATGGAAGGGATTGCAGATGTACAAGAATAAATATAAAAACAAATGAGTTGACTTGAAGTGTTGCCGGCTTTCATAAACATGCTACTGCAATAACATGTGACATTAATATTTAATTACAAAAGCACTGCTGCAAAATCTTTGAAATTAATGTTTTGCAAAATTAACATTCAGTGCACAGAAGCAAAGTCGTTCCAGGCGCGACTGTGATTAACAATGCCATTCACTTTACATATTATATTAATATATTATTCAAGCTACGAATTAACACCTCCTAATTTAAATAAGGTGCTACATATCATGATGAGCTAAAATGCTTTTCTTAAAATGGCCCGTCTGATTTTAAGCAATCTGTGTTTATCATTTAATATTTTGTTATTGAATACTGTTCTCCGTAAAACTCCCTCCACTTTAATTTCAAGCAGAGACCTCATTAAACTGGTGTGTTCTGTTTGTGGGATTGCTAAGCCATTCGAACCATATTTTGTTTGCTTGCTATGCATAGCCCTGAAATACTGTGTGTGCGAGTCTGCTCTGGGTAGCCATGCTTTTTACTTTGAAGGTTCTGTGAGATCCTTTCAAGGTATGTGTCTTCTGCTTTCGGTAAGACACTTGTTTGCACAAGTGTGGTCACTGTCCTTGTGCCTTGCACGGGATTTCCCTGTGATCACTCAGCAGATGGTAAACACAGTCCTGGGAGGGGGAAGCTGCACTTCCACATTGCCAGTGTACTGACTCACTCTGTTTCCCATAGAAGTGTGAAGATGCATGGCAAGGGCACTCCCTTCTCCTTCTAGTCTACGGAAAGGGTGACTGTCATTCTTGCTCTCATTCCATTCATCAGGAAGTAACCTGGAGGACCACTTCTGTTGTGTTCAGGTCTGTGTGTCTGAGAGCTTCTTGATTTGAGAAGAAAAGTTGAGGAAATGAGATCACAACCCAGGAAATGCCACTTCAAAACCCCTGTGCTTGTTCCAATATGGCAACTTCGGGAACCCAGAATTCAAGAACAATTTGGCTCTGGGCATATTTGAACTGAAGACTCTTACTGGCAGACTCAGGAAATACTGAGCAACAAAAATCAATTATTAAGATACCTCAGGATAAATTTAGTGTACTCTAAAGCCAGTTTCTTCTTTACTGTAGAGGTGCTTAGCTTCCATTCATCAGCCAGTGCACGATATGATAAAAGTGGTAAGCAATTTTATCACTTTAGGACCCTAAACTTAAAAATGAGAGAGAGCCTTATTTATTTATTTCAGGTCAAGGTCCATAGGTCCCCCATATTGTGTAATCCCAACTCAGACTCACTTATGTAGCAAAATGGGTATCAGTTTTTAAAATCATCAAAAAATTGCTAGAAGGATCTTTAACAAACAGTTGGCCCAACAGAGTATGTGAAGACAATAGGACATTTACCTATGCCCCATGCTATAAATACACGGTTGTATTTTTCCAGTTTTAAAAACACACAGCAACAAACTCTAACAAGGTCCTCTTAAAGAAATGGACTCATTTTAGTCTTTGCCTTTGATGTCAATAATTTCTTGCTCATGTACCTTCTAATTTGAAGATAATATTACCACAGCTGTCTTTGTTTGTTTGTAGTCGAGGCTGGCCTTGAACTTAGTATGTAGGCTCTTGAGGCAATCCAGTTGTTTCAACCTCTAGAGTATTAGGAGTCTATGTATTTACCACTTTGCCTGCTACTTTGAAAATTATTTTATTGAAAACAGATTGTTTTCATACATATATTCTAATTATGGTTGCCCGCCCCCCACTCTTTTGAGATCTTCCCCACCTCCCCACTTAGAAAGCAATCAGGTAAATGCCCAACCATTGAGCTATATTTCCAGCAATGTGTATCTCTTTTGAAAAAGATTTTTTAGTTATTTTTGTTTAATGTGTTCAAGTGTTTGGCCTGTTTATATTTATGTGCACCTCATGTCTTTGGTGGTGACAGAAGTTAGAGTTTTGAATTCCTTAGCTGGAGTTACCAATAGGTGTGAACCACTATGTGAGGGCTGGTAAAGGAACCATGTCCTCTGCAAGACGAACAAATGCCCTTAATTATTGAAACACCCGCTACTTTTATTTTTTTAAGGATGCTACATCACATTATTTTATAATTTCTTCAGGATTTCATTAAGATAAATTTGGGAATAATGGTTTTGATACTCAGAATTATACAATGTGCTTTCAAAGATTATTTGTCCACAACTCAAAACAAACTATTTCCAACTGAGTGATATTTTGGATAACCAATTATCAGGTTAAAAGAATGAAAAGTTGGAATTGCTAGGACAATTTTGGAGGTATAAGGATCAACCTTTATTCTTTGCACAAAGACAGCTCCTGAGGAAACAAATTCAGTATCATTTTCCTTGAGAATCAGTGGGAATGAACATTTCAAGGAGAAAGGCAGATTCTGCCTGGGTATTTATCTTTTAAACTTTCAAAGAAGCCAAGGCGTCTTCCTTTAGAACTCTTCACCACCTTTGATTTTCATGGTCTCCATTGAATTATGGCACGGATAATTTTTTGGTTGGACTATGGGTACCGTAGAGTATATAGATAGCATAAGCTATGTTTTAGAGATAGTTTTCCAAAGCAACAAACAAACACACAAGTAAAAGCAAAGCATTGCTGATGGTTGATTAACGAAATTACCCACCCTCACCAGCATTTAAAGTTTTTGGAGACGGTCGTATTGTACTGATTAGTACTTTATTTAAGTCTTCCCTGGAGGTCTACTACTTTTTTAACGTATTTTTTTTCTAGAGAGCTAGAGAGATGGTTCTGCAGTTAAGATCGCATGCTGCTTTTCAGAGGACTGAGAATAATTCCCAGCTCCTCCATGATGCTGCTCAAAACTGCCCGGAATTCCAGCTCTAGGGGGATACATTGCCCTCTTCTGGTCTCCATGGGCGCTGTACTCACACGTACATGCTCATACACAGAAACACACATTTACACATAAATAAAAGTAAACAAAATCTATACAACATAATTTTCTATTAGTATTTCTTAAGAATATATATTGATGTATTTAAACAGTAGTAGTTGTCCCAAAGAAAACACATCGTACCGATATTTCCCAAACTATAACTTCTTTGGAAGACATGAGATATGAAATTCACCCAATGTGTTAAGATATTCTATGCCAGAGCAATGCATGAAAACAATCTTTAAAAAAAAAAACAACTACATAGTAAAACGTGTATAAAGCCATAAAAGAATTTTATATTGATCATTGATAGATGGGGATAATCAAGGTTATTCAGGAAGAAAGCATGCCGTTTCTTGAAATTGTATCAGTTTCTAACAATTTATTTCAAGGTAATGATTAGTAAGATATTTGTGTGTGAGTGCGTGTGCATGTGTGTGTGTGTGTGTGAGTGCATGTGCGTGCGTGTGTGTGTGTGTGTGTGTGTGTGTGTGTGAATAATAGGTGCTATAAATAGTGGCTGACCCTGAAAACACTTGTCTAGTATCCCATATGATCACTTATATTTTAGATTAAAATATTATAAATGAGACTTATTTTCAGGAATAAATGCCATGCTCTGTAATGGAAGTGAACAATATCTTATTTCTAACTCTGTGCCATAACACGGAAAGCTCCGGGGCACTAGAGTGCTTCATTTTCTGAATACCAATTAGCAATTAGCTCAATGTTATTGATGTGGACACAAGATTGAAAGACAGGGAATCTTCTGATATTAATCCTCCTACCCGAATTTGGTTAATAATAAGCTATGCGATTAGAAGTGTCCAGTTTGGGGTCACTGTCACAGTCATGCCCAATCCTGACTCCCCAGGTTAGCATATCATTCTTTGTAGGACACACGGACCCATGAAAATGGTGACTCTCAAAACCTGGGACAAGATTTGATTATCACAGCAAATACATTTTGTTCAATTGAGCATTTTGCTTAACAGGGTAGAAGTTGGTTGATATTTCACCAAGAAATTGACCACGGCCATTTTTGTTCTCTCCTTTCTGTTCTCTTCTTTTCCCTTTTCCAGACACCTCCCACCACCCCAATTTCCTGTCTTTGAGGTCCTCAGATAAATGGGGAAAATTCCCTGATTACAGTCAAACATCCGATGGGACATTTCAAAAATCCCTTAAAATACATGCCTTATTGGCATGACTTATGGCCATCTTTAGGCCAAATCCCTGTGTACTAGGCAATCACCTCATCAGACCAACGGATACACAATTGACAACCTTTGAATTACCTATGCAGTTCTTATGGGCAAAAGTTCCTTCCATGCAGTTTTTGCACTTTAAAACTCCTAGTCTTATAGCAAGACTGTGCTGATAGTACCAAATTTCTTCTCTTGGACACATAAACGTATTTCTGAATACAATATGAACCTAAAAATGTTCAGAATGGTTTTGTGTGGAATACTGCCATGTCATGAGTATTTGTAATGAAGTCCAACAAGATGCAGACAGGGGGTTGAGATGGTGAGCAAATGTTAAGTTCTTCTTCCTCCTTGAGGCCATCTTACCTCAAAGTATGTAATTTTATAAGGAGAAATGAATAGTAACGTGAAATAATAAATTAGTACCATCATAGTAATTTTAGCATGGTTTTCTTACAAAACCAATTTTAACCCTTTTTCAAGGATAACTAGATTTTCTCTTTGAAGAAAAACGTTGGTTTTGTGCTCATTAGAATGTGAAGGTCCTCAGTAAAACCTATAAAACTTACAGAACCTAGGAAATAGAGAAGAAAAAGTCCCTGATTGTTTCAGCGGTACAGCGCCGAGAAGGCCCAAAGTTTCATATCACTGTCAAAGACATGCTTTTTAACAAATGTTGAAATTTAACTTATTATAGCAATCAAGATAGAAATTCATTTAAAATGGAGTTCACTATTGAAATGAAAATAAATAAGTCTGCGTTACTCGTGCAAGTGAAATATGTTTTCGTATACCTCCGGTCGTTTTTAAGTCATAAGCGAAACTAAGGCAAACAATAAAAATCAAGAAAGCAGGTTGGGGATTTAGCTCAGTGGTAGAGCGCTTGCCTAGCAAGGGCAAGGCCCTGGGTTCGGTCCCCAGCTCCGGAAAAAAAAAAAAAAAGAAAGAAAGAAAGAAAAATCAAGAGAGCCGGTGGCAGTGCTGTGATTATTATCACTAGGATACAGCCTGTAATAAGTGTTTATTTTCCGGAGTTGCTTTTAAAAAAATCACCCATAATTTAATAACACGAAGTTTATCCTGAGCATTAAGGTCCTGTAGCATTCAAGAGATCTTAGCATTTGACCATCTTTACAAATATCCTTCCAAGAATCGAGACACTAAGAAAGCACACATTTACCAGAGCCGAGATACTGAGGCCTAGAAATGTAAGAGATTTTCTCAACCACACACAGTAATTTGCTTAGCTAGGGCTGAAATTTACATCTTTTGAGTCCAGCATCACTTGCTGTCTTGCACTTGACCTCTGCATGTTGTTATGGACATAGGAAAAGCTATGATCCAACACATAAGGTAATCATGTCATTATGCCAATGTAAGTGATATTTAATATGCATCAAGGTATTTACATAAAGGTCTGGTTCTCTGAGTAAATAGAAATGTCAAAGAGCAAGAAGAGAAGTGGGAGGCAGGGTGGAAGGGGAGGAGGAAGGTGAAAGGCACCCGTTGGCTTCTACAGTCCTTAAAGGAGACAGGTAACAGTAAAAGGAGATCCGCTCTTGCTTTCAACATTAACAGCAGAATCATTTTGGGAAATAGTAGACTAAACGGCAAAATTGTTTTCCACCTTTTGGAGTCAAAGGAAATTAATAAAGCCTTACAGGTACATGCCCCGTAAGGAGTTGGTCAAAAATCACAGCTAGAAAAGAGAAGGGAGGAAATAAATGCTCATTGGAGGTAGGTGGGCTCTCGCGCTGAGCCTTGTAAATAGACTTTGATGAATTGATTGCGTTTCAACAATAGTTGAAGCTTTCAGCGCTTCCTTTCATCCTCTCTCTGCCATCGATCTAAGTTTCTAAGGAGTTCAGAACGACCACTCTCATTGGCTGGCTTTCCTAAGTGATGACTGGGCACACAAATAAACAGGCGTTTCTCCAGTTTTCTTCTGAGTAACTGGCAGCAATGTCAAACCAATGAAATTGCACAGCACAGCGGGCAAAGCCCGAGTAGCCCTCTTTTCGCCGGCCCCTCTCCTTTAAAAGCCACATCCGAAGGTCCAAATACTTGGAAAAGCCATCAGAGTCTTTCCATGGTGTCTGCATGAATAATTACCTCATTCCTCCCAGGAACCTCATTCCTTTAACATGGAAACATGCAAATAGTTTTACATGCCTTATTTAAAAAAAAAAGTTACCTCTCACTTTTTTAGCTTGAGAAGTTTAAATAATTTCATTTCTTAAATCTCCATGTCAACATCATAGGAGGAAGCAATCCTTACAGAAGTATCTACTAGAGCTTTTTCTCCTTTACTTCTGTCATTCCTGTGTTTAGAAGAAAATACAGAAACACCTTACGAAAAGAATCCGGAGTTTCCAGTATTTTCTAAAAGGTCAAAATTAAATTGACAGATAGGAAAGGAAAAGGAAAAAACCTGTCATTATCGAAACCTTACAATAATAATTTACAATGACCTAATTTAGAATTCCCTAGAAATAAGACAGAGTGAGAGAAGTTATGCACACAAGCCAGCCCCTGTCATACACTGCTCATTTTTGTAGACAGAGAAACAAACACACACAGGCATTTTACCACTTTTAGCCACCTGAATGACTTCTTAGTATTAACCATAATGAGACACATCAAAAAAAATCACTCTAGTCTATTACTGCAGGGGTAAGAAAGTGCCAGCTGAACACTATTCTATTTTTGTTTTGTTAACATTTAGGAATAATAGTTTTCTGAACTCGTAAATAATCACGTACAATTTTTAGTGGCTGGAAATTCCACAGCGAGTTGAAGTATCACAAAATGATAAAGATCCACTCAAAACGTGATGTGGCTATCACAGTAGAACACTGTTCCAGAGAAATAGTGTTCATTGGACGACTGTCAGAATTTGCATAACTTACTCTGCATGAATTAACTATGAAACATAAAATTCGACTTCGACTTAAATACACACAGAATTCTCTAGGCACTGCAGTTTTCTAGGCATTGCAATCATGACATCACCGTAATGGCTAAGTCATCAGCAGAACCAAAGAAACAAGGCTGACCCCCATGAGCAGCATGTCTTGGTACATGGGTCGAGAGATGTAGCGCTGTTAGGAAAGAAAACAAAAACAAGGTCATGGGACCAACCAAATTAGGCTCACGTATGACAGTGTGTCTAGGAATCTTTGAGATGGATACTTGTCATCGGAGTCTACGATGGCCACTCCGATACATCGGCTGGATGGACTGGGCTCACAGGAGAAAATTCAGAGATGTTGGGATCTCTAAGGTTACCAACGGTCCAGATAATGAGAGTCTGATATTTAACATCTGTCCTATTGCTTTTTATTATCTATCTTCTGATCAAATTTTCCAGTGGTGCCAAAAGAAAAAAAAAAATCACTAAGTCAAAAGGACTTGGTGGGGGTATCTTTGTTTCTCTCCCAAAGCCTAAAAGTTAGACACAACTGCAGCACAAAGAGTAAAGAGGTTGTTATTCATATTAACTACATTTACATTCCTAACGCAACATCCAGAGAGCTAATAGTGGGGTTATTAACATAACAAACGTAAATGTTCTATATAAATAATACTGTTTCAGGCCAGCAACCGCTCATCTGACAGCATTTAGGCACAGGCTCAACATCTGTTTATGAACACTTTGCCTAATGATATCATCAGATATCATTAAGTGCGGCAGAATACAGCACACAGGCAGGTGCAGCTGCCTTCAGAACCCATCACAGAGAAAGAAAAGAGCTGCATTCCCCATCCGAAAACCCATCATTAGGACAATTTTCTTCGACAAACCAGCCCTGTGATTTCAATCTGTATATCACCTGTAATTGTAGTTTTTAGCAAGAAGCTGATTCTATACATTTAGCGACGAATCACGTTGATGGCCTGAATACTGGAAACACATTTGTGGTCCCAGCTGCAGCAGCTTTTTTTAGAGCCTGTGTTAACAAAATACTGCTAACAAGGCAAGGCTTAGAGTGTGGCTTTGTTTCTCTTTCTTGTTCATAGTGTTTAGATGTGCATAATTATGGAAATTAGCAATTGATTGCTTCTCAATAATAATTGATTACTGGTCACTGAACTCTGCTGCAGCACTTTCCTGGAGGTGAGGAGAGGAGATAAGTGAATTCCTTCCAGTTCCAGCCTGACAGAAAGAAAGACCAAAAGAACTCTCGGTTGTACATCAGTTTCCATGATAAACAGACCAAAGGGATAATAGAATATCCCAGAATCTAGTTTGCCCTGAAGCAAATTGTAGAGATCATAGCCAGCCCGCGGAATTCTCCCTGTGGACCATGTAAGAAACATACATCATTTTTATATATGTCAGTCGGTCTTTGATTTGAAAATATTTCTACCCATTTAATTTATCTCTTTCAGCCAGTTTTCTTAAATTGTACAATTTAAGGGTTATATCAAAAAAATGAATACCAATTCTCTACACCTCTCAAATTGAAACAAACTGACAAAAAATCATGTGAGGACTCTTTCTGCAAAGGGGTATAAATTCAGAAGCCTATCATGTCAGACAGATACCGAGCACTTCAAAATGACTCTCCTCGTTTTGATCTGCCGTATATCCATCAACATTTTGGTCAGCGGCGACTGACTTGTTCAGTATAGCGTACCGTACTGCTTCTTGCAGAAGCTCACATTTAAAGGAAAACGCACGTATTTCTTGGCTTACTCAGGACTGTCAATTCGAACACAACATATCCAATTCAAATTTGCTGCAGTACATGGAAGCCTCACAGACAATAAAGAGACAGAGCTGTTTGTTACATGGGAAACACCGTGACTCATGGTGTTTCAAGGATGTAAAGATCAGCAAGGAAAGCAACAGCAAGGACGACAGAAAAAGCACATTGAGAAAAGTAAATTGTTAAATGGTGCCCTCCCGTGCCCCGTGTGTGTGTGTGTGTGTGTGTGTGTGTGTGTGTGTGTGTGTGTGTGTATGAATTTACACAGACATGGCTGCATTGTGACAATCAACTTTACAGCCCGATTCATAAAAAAAACCCTGCAGCTTGGTTAAGTCAGTATGGTTGATTTCAATAGTGTTTTTATCCCAAAATGGATAACAGATTGTACAATCATGACTCAAAAAAAAATATATGCACAAGTTATAAGAATTAGGCAACAGTTTGAGAATAACGCTAAAAGCCTTCTCTCTGCTCATAGAAGGAATTCTCACATAACGAGCAGGTGCAGTTTCCAGAGACCTCTGTCCCTGAGATGGCCAAACCTACTGTTTGTTGCTTCCCCGGCAGCAACACAAGATAATATGGTGATAAAACTCTTGAATAGAGAGGGAAATGCCACATTGCATGTCTGTATAATTCTAATCTCTTCGCACCGTCCGTTGACAAAAAATTTATAGCCCCATCTTCCCAGCTCCTCTGTAAGCTAACATTTCTGCATTGAATAATATGATTTTGAAATTTTGCACCACTTCATAACCAAAACCTTAAAAAAAATAGAATTTAGGCACTGCGGGTGAGTCTGTGCACACACGCCATTATGTTCGTGCCAAAAGCATTTAGAAAAAAAATACAGACAGATCCTCTGTAATATATCTCAGGGTTTATTATCAGCATGACATTTTAATGCCTATTATTAAAATTGTATTTTAGGGGTTGGGGTGGGGTTCAGGTGGAAGAGTAGTTTGGAATATTAGAAGAAGTTGCACATAAAATGATTTTGGTAACCTAGGGATGTCCTTGACACATGTTGGCACTGCACAGTGTATCTGCTTAAAGAGACATATGGCTTAAATGGCAGAAGTCAGAATTTGAAGGGTATTAGGAAAATCATGTGGGGCAAGCTTGAACTGATGCTGGCTGTTCTCTGACTTCACATACTCCAAACGCATGCAGTAAATACACTAACTAAATAATACTTTCCAGCTTTTGGGGGTGCTTTAAAAATCACATTAATAGGAAATGAGGTTTAACATGAAACTTCTTGCTAATAACGCTGGCAGACTTTATTATACTAAGGTTAAAAAAAATACAGTAAATTATCCTGGGTAGCAAAGCAGCTGGTTTGCTTTGGTGTTGCTGAATTCTACTTTGCTGAAATCAGGAAGGCTTTCTGAGGAAATCAGGTACCAATTCAGTTTAGTTTCCTGTTCATCCAACAGCTTTGCAAAGCAGTCCCTCACCTTTTTCTAATCGCGGTCCCAGTAAATCATGATGGCCACCCACCAGCCTGGGGATTTACCTGTTCACCTGCTTAGTGTTATTTCCCCTACTCCTTACTTAGGGGTTAACCTCCCAGAACCAACCTAGTTGATGCTCTCTAATCCCATTCTCCTGACCCTTATAAAAGAGTGCCACATAAACACCACAATCTGCAAGAGGTACTCAAAACTTCCTTAGGCTTGCTAATGTACTGTAAATATGGGACACCCTTGTTATAGTTTCCATGAAATACCATTTTGCTAAAGATAAAGAAAAAGTCTCCCAAGGTGTTAATGGTGGTTTATTTAATCTGGACAGAGTGGGATTGTATCTCACAGAAGAAATTTAGGTTAATGCCTCTTCTGTTCTTTACTGTGCTGCTACCTAAACGTTTCCATAAATTTTCTTAATTTTTCAGTTTTTTTAAAAATGTGGCCAATGCCCCAACCTTAAAATGTGTCAGGTACCTTACACGCTAATATTAATTGTGAAACAAACTTCTATTCAGCCTCCATACTTTGTACATAAAATAGTAATATTTAGCTTCAAAAGAAACTATTCCAAATCGCCTATGCTATTTTTGTGTCAGGTTAAGAAGTCACTCACTGTCAAGGGAGCATCAGAGACATAACCTTGTGGTTGAGACTTAATTCCTAACGAGATTCAGTGAGACCTTGAGGGTAGGTGCTATCAGAAGGAACTCAGAGGGAGAGCTTTTCCAAACCTGTGTATATCAAAGACTCCCCCGCACGCCTGCATGGCGATCTGTTTTTATGTAAGTTTGTTTTTATATGTAGTGGGGAACACTGATATTTAAATTCGCATGAACTACTTTCCATAATGAATTAAAAGTACATAGCTAAACTTGATTTGCAGCTAATCAATGTTGGCAGACAACAAAAAGTCAAAAACTGTTTTTGTTTTTCAAGCAGAGAACTTCTGTTGAAGGCAATTGAAGAGTTTCAGAGAAGATAGCTTAGTAGGAATGTTCCAGGTCAGGGCAGTAACAGGGATGGCTGCTGAAAAGCTCCTCAATTTTAATTTTCTAAAATAACTGGGTAAAAATTTACCTTTCCCATTAATTTTTACCCTGTCATTTGAGGTTATTTATTTTCATTATCTATCAATATTTCTAGCAAAGTTTGAAAATTCATTAAATTGTAGGCCAAAAGTAACTCAAACAATTCTCCTATTAACTCAACTACCCCTCCATACTTCTGAAGAGTTTTCTTCCAGGGCTAACTTGAAACTCTTCAAGGATGACTTACATTCCGTTATCAATGTAAACCTTGTAATGTGTGCATAGATGGTCTTTTTTTTTTTTTATAGATGGCCTTAAGAATCTAGCTTCTACCAGTTTGCTGATCTTCCTTTGTGGATCTTTCTCTGACATTTCCTGGACACTCTACTCCTTGCCAAATAGCCCTCAAGGGCAGCTGGCTTTATCCATCTCAGAACTGATGGCTCCTTTTCAATCCACTTCCTTAGGCTTTCTTAGGTCCTATCCTTCCTCCAAAGGATCTGAGTACTTCATTTTCTGCATGAGGGACTCCTATTCATGCAGCAAAACTTGATTTGATATGACTTTCCCCATAAACATTTTACAAGTATGGGCTTTTCCCCATTA
The DNA here is from genome assembly GCF_021556685.1 of Rattus norvegicus. Lineage (NCBI taxonomy): Eukaryota > Metazoa > Chordata > Mammalia > Rodentia > Muridae > Rattus > Rattus norvegicus. Next base: position 27,433,075 of record NC_141536.1, on the reverse strand, counting down.
TTTCAATAACATCAGAAGTCTTATCGCACTGTCAACACTGTCTTCATTCCACAAGTATTTGTCAAGCTTCCACTAAGTTGATGAAACTGTAGCACAGTAGAGCAGTATGAGGCTCTGAGTTTGACTTGGGAATTTTAAGGTAGCTTGTGTTGCATGCTAGGTAGTGAGGATATGTTACCAAAAAAGTCCAAACAAACAAACAAACACAAAACAAACAAAAAACAAAAAGAAACAAAAAAAATACCAAAAAACGAAACTTTCTAATCTAATGGGATTGATCCTCAGATCACAAAATTGAAAAAAAATTATATATATATATATAATTTACTATATAATTTCTCTATGTAGATAGATAACAGCTCACCAAGAGGTGTTTTAAGCACCATTGACAGATCCTATCTTTACGTTGACTCTTACACAGTTGCCTTGAGGATTATTTCTCTGAGCTTTACACTTTCTTGTCTCACCTATGACCGACCATAGACTCTGGCACAAGGTAAGAAGCAAATGGATTGAGTCTAAGATTACAAAGAAATAATTTTATGCAAACTTAAAGGCTATAGGCATGATAAGATGATTTCTTTCTTTCTTGGTCCCATATTGCTCAACATTACACCTTGTGGGGCTGGTAGCCTTTAAATGCAATTACGGCACCAGTCATCATGTGTCTACAGGAATGACTTTCTACGAAGTCAAAGTACTCTATTGCCATGCAGAAAGGAATGATCACAGCACATTCTCAATAAAATCCTTTTATCAAGACTTTATTAACATAAAACAAAATCATCTCTCAGGTTGAAACCATTTCTTATTAAACATTATGCTGTTAAATGAACATTATTTTCTTCCAATGACTGCCCTGTACTGCATATCTAGATATATAAACTTCTCATACAAATGTACTTTATTATAATATAACACTTTGATTTCCATGGAAAATTCAGCAAATGTTTACTGATGTCTGGAGTACGGTTCTGGGGTTTCACAAATTTCCACATTAGCACAATTGCCTTCGCTACCATTATAGACAGAGCAGTTCTGCACTGAAAAGGACAGAGCACACAGTGTGTCTCGCAGATTTGAAAGCAGGAGCACTGAGGTGGCTGAATCTTGTCATAGCATGTACATTGACCAGAATGCATGGGACGGATGTACACTTAATTTTAACTAGGAAAACTATTTTCTTCAATATTCAAAACATCATCAGGATAAAAGCAATTTACATTTTAGTTTTGGATACTTTATCTGATTCTAAACTTTGCAAAATTATAATAGTAGTTCTTGCAACATTGATATAATTTGGATCCCCCAATTTTATTGAAAATGTAGAAGGGAGGAAAATATATAATATGTCTTTGCTAAGAAGTCAGGAAGAAACATTCTATACGCTGTTATTTAGCATTAGTGCAGAATAAGCAAGACATTTTGAAGCATAATTGCAGGAGGAAACTACTGCACAGCCTATCCACAAAGGAACTTGAGGACATGAGATCTGAGGTGGAAACAGATAATGTATAACTTAGATAAAATCAGAAAATATACTAGATATGTGTTTGTAGGTGTTATTTATATTAGAGAGAATGTCATGCATTGCCTATATGTATATATGTATGTGTGAATGCATGTGTGTGTGTGTGTTTGTATGTGTGTGTGTGTGTGTGTGTGTGTGTGTGTGTGAGAGAGAGAGAGAGAGAGAGAGAGAGAGAGAGAGAGAGAGAGAGATGATATATATAAAATGTGAATGTGTGTTGTGGGTATAGATAGGCCATGGAGTGTGTGTGTGTGTGTGTGTGTGTGTGTGTGTGTGTGTGTGTGTGATAATCAAAGGACTACTTGTGGGAGTCACTTCTCTCCTTACAGCATGTGGAACCTGAAGGACTAATTGAAGGCACCAGCCTTGGTGGCAACCACCTTTACCCACTGAACATCGTGTAGGCCCACCAAAATTTTCTGAAAGTTGGTTTTGCTGATAGCATCTCCAGTCCAATGAGATGTTTATTCCTGATGTTTTCTTAATCAAAGGGAACAGTGTGAAAAGTATCAATTAAGTCCAAAATTCTATGTAAGCTGTATTTAATACTTAGCTATTATCCATAGCTTTTTACAAGACAATAAAGTTGAAAGGAAAGAGTGGTGGTTCTCCCTCCCTCAGTGAACTCCCCATGGGAAGATGTAAGGGTTAAAGAAGTCATGTTTAATGTGGGTATGGCAGAAGTATGGAGGCTGAAGTCATAGACACTTCTGTGTTGCAGAAAGGGCTCTTCTGTGTCGTAATAGAAGACAAAGTAGCATCAAAGAATAATGCGGTGAAAACAACTGCTGTACAAACAACATATTCTGCATTAGGAAATGGATGATGGGGCTGGAGAGATGGCTCTGCAGTTAAGAGCACTGACTGCTCTTCCAGAGGTCCTGAGTTCAAATCCCAGCAACCACATGGTGGCTCGCAACCATCTGTAATGGGATCTGATGCCCTCTTCTGGTGTGTCTGAAGATAGCAACAATGTACTCGCATGCATAAAATAAATAAATCTTTTAAAAAAAGAAGAAATGGATGATGAACAAATACTACAGCATCCTGACTTCTTATTGCACCAGATTCTAGTTTGTATAATCACAGCTTTTCATGTAATGTTTAGTGCTGCCCAGTAAAATGTCTGAAAGATAGAAAAAGAATAATTTTTTTTAACAAATGTCTTCTTCAACTGCCCCTCCCCCGTGCCTCTGGCATGTGAATGTCCTATGAATAGAGGAGGTTCCTTGCCATCAAAGTGACTTTAGAAACCTGGGGCTATTGATAGCTGCTGTTGAGATGCTCCAAGTGCCCTAGCCACTACTTACTCTGAACCTACTTGGAGTCCTCAAGCATACATGCAAGCATGCCAAATACATGATTTATAGCTTATGGTATGAGACTGGCCTCTAAAGTATAATCATTTTTTATTAAAAAAATTAAAAAAAAAATAAGTACCAATAAAATGGGTGGGGGGCAACATAAGCTGCAATAGATGATTACTGAAACACGTACACACACACACACACACACACACACACACACACGCACACACACACACACACACACCATCAAAAATCTTTTCCCAATTCTATACTAAGTCACATATGCAGTAAACATCTCCATTGCCCTGTCTATTTGGCTAGGCTATGTTCAGAGGTGTTCAGGGACATGCCAGAGATGTTCACCTAAAATTCAGCTCCTTTTGACCCTCATTTCCTTCCTTTCTCGTTGCTTTCCTCTTGATGCGGATGTTATCTATTTGGTTCCTCACCCTGCTTCCAGTCTGTCTTGGTTTCATTTGCTCCCGCAGCTTAATACATTATCCCAGTGACCGACATCCCCGCGTAGGCGGTCCATTAGCCGACCCCTAGCCAAATAGTAGAACTCTCTTCCCTATCTGGGTGTTAAGAAACGTCTTACTTTGTTAACAGCTTGCTTGAATATCTCTGTTTCTGCTATATTTTTTTATGTGAAAGTTTTAAACAACCATCATTTTCAAAACAGGGACCGCCTTTGGGTAAGTTAGTGCCTTGGTTAGTTTTCTGTCAATTTGACACGAGTTTGAGTTATCTAGTAACACAGAATCTCATGTGAGGAAAAAATGCTTCCGTCTGGTCTGTAGCAAATCTGTAGGGTATTTTCTTGATTAATGATGTGATGGGGAGGACTTAGCATGCTGTGGGTGGTGCCACCATTGATAGGTGGGCCTGGGCGGCCCAAGCCACAGGAAACAAGCCAGTAGCACTGTTTCTTCATGACTTTTGCTTTAGTTTCTGCCTCAAGTCCCTGTCCTGATTTCCCTTCATGTTGGACTATAAGCTGAAATAAATTCTTCTCCCCAAGTTGCTTTTCGTCATGGTGTTTTATCACACCAATAGAGACCAAGAAAATGAGTTTTAGATGTGTAGAACTCAGCATGAGTCACTGAAAGATGATTTATGCAACATCTAAAAGTTAGACGTGAGGATCCCAAACCTCCTCTGGGGTGTTTCATGTCGAAAGTGAGGGACAGGATTATCTTCAAACACCAAAACAGAGAAACCAAATTAGAACAATGGTGCCGAATACAAGTGAGCTAAATTTTAGTCTATCATGATTGTATGATTCTACAGATATCAGTTAATTCAGTCCTAATCATTAGTAATAGAACCATAGACAGCAAAATCTATCAAGACAGAACGTTAGATAATCTGTGTGGCATGGAGCGATGTCTAGCATTCATATTGATGATGAAGAAAAGTCTTCGAGGAATGGCTTTGATGGTCCTGTGGCCTAAAAGTCTAACTCTCAACTTCTGTCAAGGTCAGAATGGTCAGGAGCATGGGAGCATTGATAAAGCATTGGGATGCAGATAAAGAAATCACATGACTAAGAGTAGGCTTGTCTCCCAGGATCCCTCTGGGAGGACTGGCACGTTCTCATGCTAGTGACATCTCCGTTTGCCCTATCTATACTGCTGTGCTACACTCGGAGATAACACAAACAAAACCCCAATCCTGACCCGCTCCCTAATGAAGTAAGCAACACGCAAGGGTCCTACATCTTAGAACCAAGTCTGACGCATACTTGGCGTTTCATTAATATTTATGAAAAATGTATCATTAACTCCATCCTAGAGTGTAATATCTCAAATCCCTTGCTTACGATGCTTCTACTTCATGTTTGCCTGATTTAGACGGACACAGTGAACTGAATATATGTTTTGGAACCCAAGATTTTTCATCAACAACACAGTGAGGGGGATACTACTAGTTCTGGTTTTATTTTTTAAAAAATGAGAATGAGAAAGGTTGAACAGTAGGTAAAGGTGAGCGTTCAAGTAACTGAAGAAAAATTTGAGTTTTGTAGTCGGAGCCTATGCATTGATGTGCAGGTTTCATGATTTTCATTTTCCTAGGTAAACATCTGGGTCAATATTCATGTTACTTGATGTGAAATTGTGATTTTAGATGAAAGAAGCCAGCAGATTCACAAGAAAGTATTAAGTGAAATGTATAAAGCTGTCCTTATTTTTGTTATTTAACTAAATTTGACACCAAAGTAGCTGGATAAAGCTTTCTTTTGTTCCCTAATTCTCTTTATGTAGCTGCAGATTGGTGGCAATTGTTGAAGATGTCTATGTCTTTCACTCACAAGAGTTTCAATACTAGGGTTTTGCTCGTTGACAATTTTATTTGCAACACAAAGGATCGCTAAATTTACTCCACTTAAGGGATTAAACACACCAAGCACTTTCTACCTAAGTTCCACATTTTCCCAGCGCCATTAAGTGTGCAACTGTGTGCATGCTAATATTACTCGTTTGAAGGTGGAATGCTGCAGTTTTTTAACCAATACACCCAGGGTAGGACTTTACCAGTTCAAATCTTCACTTTGCCTCTGATGCATCCATCGAGTTAATTCTCAGAGTGCTTCTCTGCCCTGTCTGTAAAGAATACCCAAGAGAATATGCAAGCCATCACATAGGAAGCTTGGAGTAGTGCTCAACACACATCAAGCAGCCGACACATCCATTATTTTTGATAGACACTTGCAGGTACATTTGGGAAGCAGGAGCAAAAGAAAGGAACGATGCCTTGGAGAATTCACAGTGTAGGATGTCTGGCAATACCGCATTAAGGCAAAAAGCCCTTGGGATTTAGAAGTCAGAGAATAACTAAATAATTTCCAGCTGAGCAATTAATTTAATGTTGTTTTTTTTCTCCCCAAGTTAATTATCATAGGTCAGTGGCACGCTCCTTCCAGTGTTTTTGTTAGGGTTTAGATAACACACCTTTTACTGCATCTTTTTCCTTCCTTCTCTTTTCCTTTTAGTGTTTGATATTTTTCCAGCCCTTGATGAGTTTAGTTGGCCTGATGTTATTTTGAACATAGATCTTTTGATCCTGAAAAGTATGACGATCTAAGAGAACTCTAGAAGGAGTTACCTAAATTAGATTAAGTTCCAAAAAAAATTTCCTGAGCGCCTAATACAATGCAGAATCTTAGGCAGACAAAAGCCTCAAATCCTAAAAGCAATGTAAAATTAAACCTAATTTCTACACGTAGCATATAGAGAAGTACAAGAAGCAAACAAACAAACAAACAAACAAAAAACCCCCAAATCCCTTTGCATACAGTGCTGTTATACACAAATCATGCAATGGCTTCCCATTGTGACAAAGATAAGTACCAAGTCTTGAGCTCTCTTCACTCTGGCCCCAATTTCTATCTATTCTCTGTCCTCTACTTCCTACAATATATTGGCCCATTGCCAGCTCCTCAAAGGAGCCTTGCTCATACAGTGCATTTGCACAGGGAAGAGAAATTAATTTCTAGTCCTTTCCCCAGTCCTGACTTCAACCCCTGCCCATATCACCAGAACAAGTTTTCCCTCTACCCTGGCTGAGCAAACCAAGCACTTTTGTGTTGTTCTGGTTGACCTAAGGAATCGTCCTGCCTGTCTCAAGTATCATTTATTCATCCTCCCTCTTCCTCTAAAGTCCTTGGCAATAGTAGTGAGTTTTTATGTCTGTTGCTTTCCTAGTGGTTACTGCAAGTCCTGTCAACATCCTATAAAAGTTGTAGAACAAAAGAAATAAAACTGAACCTTTTAAAAGAAAACAAATACATTTGGGCAGCAAATAGTTTTCTATGTGTGTTACTCGGGCTTTTCCTCATTTTGACAAACCCCTGAGAGAATAACTTAAAAGAAGGAAAGATTGATTATGGCTTATGGCACCATGAGGTTTGGTCCCCATCATGGTGGATCTTTGGTGGGACAGAAAATCCTGCTAAGAAAGACAGTGTACGGCAGACAGGGCTATCACTGCACAGCATTTGGGAATTGGAGACAGACAGGAAGGGAAGGGGGGACAAGATTTTTTCAAGGTATGCCCTCATCTGTACCCTATCTCCCCCAAATGGTATCATATTGGGGATCCATTAAGAGCTCAATGCAATCATGAGGTGAGCACCTTCAGGACTGAGTCACATCTCAGTGATTGCATCCATTGGGTGGGGACCTACATCTGAACACTGTACACGTGATGTTTTCTCAGGATTTGAAGTAGGATTTAAACCCCTCAACAGTGTGTTCCAGACTGCTTTTTCACAAGGCTTCTAGGATGGACTTAGGTCTAAGAAAGAACTAGAGACTTGAAGAGTGAGCCACAGGGTAGTTCCCTAGGGCTTTTCTTACCCACATCCCTGCTACTCAAGCAGAGCCACATCCTCCAGATGCTGTTCACTGTGTTGTCTCCAGAACCCATGGTCCAAAAACTTACAGACTACAACTCGTTTGAGAACCAGTGATGGAAAGCAGTCATGGAGTGGTCGGTTCATTTTCACTGTCAAGTTAAGGTAAAATTGCCCTTCATAAACTGTTAAATAGGATGTGATTGTTCTATTTAAATTCCAGGCTTAAGCTACAGGCATGCTCCAAGAGCATGCGAATACACAAGTTTAAGCCAGGCTTGGTGACCTAGGCCTCCAGTTCTAGCTCTCAAGGAGACTGAACCAAGAGCACAATAAATTCAGAGCCCATGCATTTATAGAGATTTTTCCTCAAAATTTAAAAATGTGCTTTGGAATATAACTTGACGGAAGAACATTGCCTAGCAGGAGAAAAAGGCATCACTCCCCTTTGTTTATGATAGAAAGAAGTGGTGGTGGATTGGGGGGGGGGGAGGTGTGGGAGGAGAGGAAGGAGGAAGACAGGAGGCAGTGGGGACAAGGCAGAGATCTGAGTTTCCTCTTCCAGTCTATCATCCACCTGTATCTCCCTTTACAGAAGGAGGCTCTTGACCTGAGTGCACCAATACCAAGAAGAAAAGAGCGAAACTCATGACATAACACAGAGCTCCACCACCGTTTTCTTCACTATTTCCTCCCCTCAGTCTCTTAGCACATCCATTTTCCCTTTACGTCCTGTTGGTGTGCTTCCTTTTTCTCCCCCTCTAACTGAATAACCCCTTCAACGTCTTCATGAATCAACTCAACTGCTTTTGCAACTCTAGATCATGTACGTGAACCCTTATTGCCTACACATTAGTACTTTGTGATTTTGTAGCACAGAACGTCATAGACCTGATCATAGGAGTGTATTGGGTTTTGTCCATCTGTCTTGCCTTGGTCGCTTTTCTAGCAGAGTCAGCCATGGCCTTACCTTCTAGGTAGGAGCTCAAAAAATAAATTGCTACTGGGGAAGAGGAAAAGAATTGTCGCTTTGAACAGTTCCCTGTCATTTAGACATTTAATATTTATGATTTCAACTCACCGTGATATTCTCCAAGCTATGTGTCATATTAAAAATCTCTGAATTCCAATCAAAATTATGCCCAGAGACCACTAATGACAAACACCCTTCAGCTGGGGAGAGAGTTAAGTCAAGCTCTCTGATCACCACTGAAAGAGGTTTCTCACTTCTGCTTAGAATGTTTTACCCATGTAAGAATTTTCAAGAGACATTGTGTCCCTTGTGGAATATATTAGGGATGCTAAGGACTTTTTAAATTTAGAAACTTGAAGAACAAAGGAAGAGGGTGACTTTCTCACTGTACTGTTAATAAAGGGTTACGGCCACTATAGGTCAGAAGAGCATTTCTCAAAGTATGCTCCAAGAATCACAGATCCCCTGAGAACTCGAGCAAAAATGCTTAGGCTTGGGTCAGTTTGGGAACACAACATTCCAGGCTCTGAGAAAATTTCCAGGAAAGAAATCTACTTATCTTTATTTAGTTTAACATTTCCTGAACTTGTTTGATGGTTAAGCCTTATGAGCACGATAAGACCTCACTGTAGACAAAGCTGGCCTTGATTACCCGGTTCTCACTCTCACGTTTGCTTCTTAATGACAGCGTGCACATTCGAGGTCTGAAGCTAAAGCAATTACTCAGAACAATTCTAGTTAAAATAACCTTTTATCTTGAAATTCCATAAGAAGAGAACATATTAGTTTAGATGCATCTTTATTGCCTAGAGAGAAACGCATAACTGCTTAATTTTATTCTTTTGTGTAGTGACTGGGGATGAAGCAAATGCATGATTCCTCTATAATATGGTTCACAATATAGAAAAAAAAGCCCGTTGCTTATTTTGGACAGCACAGTTTCTTTGCTATATTATTTATATTATTCTTTCACTGTTGTCACCGTGGCCTAGCTACAGGCCACAGTAGCATCTTTAATGGCTTGAATCCTACTTTCATTTTGAACTTGCTGTTTAATGGTTTCTAGCCACAAGGTTGATTTCGATACACATGCAAGCCCATACTACCAAGAAGCCTAAGCTAACAATTCAGAAATAGACGAATTTGTAGGCAAACTTTGTTAGAGCGGCCATAGACAGAAGCATCCTGGTTAGCACCTACTGACAGACAGCTTTGCATCCCAGGTCAGGTTAGATCCAGAAAAGAGTTGGCATGTGCTATCCCTGTCACTAGAACACTTTATGCTCAGGGTAAATCCTAATCCACGCAGATGGGTATTTCCTATATCTGAGTTAAATTTTTTAAAAGGGAAGTCTTGCTTCTGAAGAAAAAAAAATATGGCCTCCACGATTGTCAGTTGCTAGGTGAACACAGAGAGCCTGCACTGTGATTGTGTGTGTACTGAATGTGCAAATGTAAGCTGCACCCGGGGTCCTGCTTGCTTGGCTGTGCAGCCTGGAAGTCTGAGCACTTAGGTTGTCACCTTAAAACAAACTGTCGCGCATTTTTCTTCGCACATTTGAAACTCAACTTATCAACCTTAACAAGTGTTGTTATCAAAAGAATTCCGGCGCCTTTTGTTCTTTTCCCCCTCTCAAAGTAAATTACACTTTTAGGATTTATTAGGACAAGAAACAATTTTTGAATAGCAGGTCAAAACTCTCCACGGAAAAATTCTCATTACTTTCTAGCCCGAAGCAGTATTTACAACCCAATGTATCCATCTTTTTCCTGTTTCTTCTATATCTATATTTCCTGAATCTTGTTTCTGGGCCTAATGCTATAACAGAGAAGCAGTTTGTTCAAAGCAACACTCTTATTTTTGCTCTTAGCCAGTGCTATACAAACCCTGATCAATTATTGAAGTGGAAGCCCAGAAGTAACACAGCCATTACTGCAGCGGGTGGATAAAAATGAAACACTTTTAGCTACAATATATTTACCTTTGAGTTTCCGCAAACAAACCTCTAAGTTAAGCCACCAAGTCTTTGTGCTGTGTTTGATGTTATATTTTGTTTTTTTTTTTCCGGCCACCTTAAAAGTCTTGTTCTTCATGAAGACCCCCTGTGAAAATTTTAGCATCCTTTGAAAGCAGATGTTCACTGGGAAGATCTTGTAGCTGGGACAGGAAAGGGATGCTGTGCCTACAAATGCTCCTAAGAAGTTCGTCTATGCCTTGTGTTCATAGGGTAATAGCACCACAAAGAGTCTGTGATGATGTTTCAAACTGCAAACAGTATCACTGGGGAAAGTACTCATTAAAGCTTTTCAGAAAAAGTCAAATTAGAGGTGGGGAAAATTTCTCCTAAGGAGCAACCATTAATCACATTGGGTTTCTTCCTCCCCTTGCTTTTCCCATTATTCACAAAGGATTGCCAAAAATGTTGTATTTTTATTTTTTAAACTGCTCCCTTATTTAATTATACAGAATCCATTTGTTCAGGTTGCCAGTGCACGCAGTGACTATTCATCCTCTGATGATGTTAATTGCATCTGCAGCCTCAATAGAATGGAGTCTCTCTCTCTCTCTCTCTCTCTCTCTCTCTCTCTCTCTCTCTCTCTCTCTCTCTCTGTCTCCACTTTAAGCGTCTCTTCTGAGCTTTAAGGAGTAAATGCTAGTGGGGATAACTGGAAATGTTCCAAGCGGTTTTTTTATATGCACTTTGTAGATGAAGCAAAAATTAGTAGTTAGATTCCAGAACTAATAATATTTGACATTTATTCTTATCATTGCCTCGAGTTTGGGTGCAGAGTCCCAAGAAGTTTCTCAAGAGTACCTTAAAGCACTGCCAGAAACTGGAGCTTTGAATCTTCAAAAAACGTGCCTAGCCAGGCAGATACAGGACATTTACCAAAGGTGAGCACACTGTGTTAAGCACGCCCATTATTTCCTAAGAACATTACCAACGGCACTTCGAGCACCATAGAAGCGTTTGAATAGAAAAAAAAATCATGAATAAAAAAGCCATATGAATGTGGACGCTTTCATAATTTAGAGTAGTTTATCTTCACGTCTTATTATGAAGTGATGCTCGTCTTTCCCCCTCCTGGGTTGTTCCATTTGTGAAGAGGACTATTAAATACAACACACCACATAAAATACCTCAAGAGAAATGTATGACAGATGATCTTATCCAACAGCTCCTTTAAAAAATCCGAGGACATTTGTATGTCTGGTTTTATAAAAGCCAGCCATATCTGTGCATCAGGACAAACACTCTTTACAGAATTCTCAGCTGCCATTAGCTGTAGGCAACAATACTGCATTATTGTAATTTCAACTCCCATCCCTATTTCAAAGAGAAGAAATAATGCATTTGCATGCCCAGTCCCTACAACATGTATTTCTTTGTTTGCCCTGATATTGTTGTGTACGATTGAACAAGCGGGTGAGGAGGCCACGATTTTATCTATAAATGTAAAAAAAAAAAAAAAAAGACTGAAAGAGAGACGAACCCTTTATTGACTCAAACGTCTGCATTATTATTTGGTGGGATTCATGTCAGATAGCTCCTGGAAGGTAGTTTCTGTAACAGGAAACGTGATTTGAAAGGGGCAGAGAGGTTCTCTAGAAATATGGGATTTGTGAAACTGCCCTTCGCTGAGCCCGGTTTCACTGGAAACAGGCTGACAAATTTATGGAGCGTGAAGCTTATAACAATGACTCATTATTTAAACCTGAGGTCAGGATTAAAAAACATTATTAACTGTTGCTTTGTTGCTAAAATATCACCTTTTCACCAGCACAGCCGAGCCTTTCTAAGTATCAGCACATTTCAGGCTTTCCCACGTGCTTCCTAAAAAGCATCTACTGTAATTTCAACAATATTCCTTGTAGAAGCCTGACATCGGTTACCGAAGGGAGAGGCATTTATCTAATATAAACCTTGCTTGAACATACCAGGAAGTTTTCACCATATTCCCATTTGTGTGTTCAATTTTTTAAGTGGTAACTACTTTGGGTGACTACTGCGAATCGTGCTTACTTCGATTATGATAAAACAAACACTTGCCAGTGTCACTCTGATAGTCGACTTGAGAAGATTGGAACAGATGAGTAGCTCTGCGTTTACGTGGTAGTCCTGATTCTTAGTCCAGGATGTACTGCAAACCTTTGAACATGTTGGCTTTTGGGGTTGGTGTGTTTGTCTTTTCACAAAGAAGGGTTTGAGTGAAGACCCCAGTAACGGCTCTTAAAGGCAGTTGGTTACAGTGGCCCCAAGACCACCACACAATGAGTCATGTATTGCTAAATTGTAGCTCCTAAGGGGTTATCTCGGTGGTTAGTGTATGATATAATGATGTAGAGGCAGTTGGTGTGTGGGTTGCTGGCAGGCAAAGCTCCTTGAGATTGTTTAATTCCATCCACATTTTTGCAGCAGGAAGGATTTCTGTCCTTTCAAAGCCAAAACAATGGCCTATGATCAATGAGAAGGTCTGTATTTAAGAAAGAGTGTAAAGACACTCTGGTCTGAGGGTCCCTGTCCCTGGCACATATATAGAAGAAAACTGCTTGGTCTGGTCTCAGTGGGAGAAGATGCACCTAACCCTCAAGAGACTTGAAATCCACAGGGAAAGGGGATGCCTGTGGGGGGAAGCTCCCTCTCAGAGGTAAGGAGGAGGGGGAATAGGATGAGAGACTGTGGGAGTGGGGACTGGTAGCAGGTAATAACTGGAAAGTAAATAAATAAAATAATAATTAATAAAAATAATAATATGAAGAAGAAGAAGAAAACGAAGAGGAGGAGGAGGAGGAGGAAGAAACAGTGTACCGAGGCCAACAACTTACAGTGTAAATCAAGGAAGGGATTATGTAGGGAGACAGTGGTACCCTTTGGCAATAGTTAGGTGACTGTGCTATGGGAAACCCAAGAAGGGCTTACATACAGTGAAGTCTGCTTGTGTGAATGTAAGTGCTTTCCTATGGATACCCAAATTGATCTGGGTACATTGACAGTTACCAAACATATTACTTTAGAAATAGAAAATCACAACTCATCTTGTATATATATATATTTGCCTCAAGGAATATTCGACAGAGAAATGAAACCTTGAGGGAAAACTGAATTAGAAAAAGTCATATAATTTTATTTGGATAATATGTGGAAACTGAATAGACACGGTGACAATATTATACACGTGCTCCTTGAGAATGCTGGGACACGATTCTCCATCCTTCACTGCCCTTCCACCATGTCCCCAGGAGCTTGAAAAGGACTGATTTTATTCAACTGTAAAGTGACAGGGACTTAAGAAGCATGGATACTTATGAAGTACAAATGTAGCCCGAGTCACTGTGGATAGTTCACAGCTCTGTTTTGTACATGAAGATTTTGTTTCTATTATGCAAGGCTGTGCTGTTTGTTGAAATGTTTCATGAAAATGGGTGTGAAGTTTTTTTCTGTAGAATCTGTGGCAGATACACTGTAATGCCAACTTTACAGTATAAAATTTTTACTTTATAGACCCTGTTGGCCAGTTCTTACATGGGTATTTCTCTTTTATATTTTGACAATTAGATACTTAACTCTGAATTTTAATATTTTTTCTTGTTATCTCTGAAATTTCTCCTAACTACTAGGTTAACTCTTTAAGGTATGATCACTTACAACTTTTTATACAATGGCTTTTTAACCTAAAGGAAGGTTTATAATTAAAAATCTGGTTTTGCGATGCTACTGTCGCGAAATTAGACATTAGATTTTTTTGTGAGAGAGGATAATTTGTGAAAGTTACACACATATACAACATATCACTGCATGTGTAAAACATATGCATATCTATTGTTTGACTGTAGCTGTGTAACTGAGACTGATTTAGCAGATCAAGCAAGCATACATATATACATACACATACACACAACACATACACATATACATACACATAACACATATACATACATATAACACATATACATACACATATACTACATATACTACATATACTACATATACTACATATAACACATACACATATACGTAACACATACATATAAACATACACATATACATAACACATACATATAAACATACACATATACATAAGACATACATATAAACATACACATATACATAACACATACATATAAACATACACATATACATATATAGCTGGAAGGATAGTGTTCCTGGTGGTGGGAGATTTGAGGTTTCAGATGCTCAAAGCAGCCCAGCAAGTCTGTCTGTCTGCCGATCCAGATGTAGAACTCTTGGCTCCTTTTCCAGCAGCACCATGTCTGCTTGTGTGCTGCTATGCATCCTGCTATGATAACAATGAACTATATGGTGTGTGTGTGTGTGTGTGTGTGTGTGTGTGTGTGTATGTGTGTGTGTGTAAGTGAGTTTAATTCAGGATTTCACAGGCTATAATTAAGATTTTTAAGACTGTGTAGTATTCCGTTAAGTGCACATGGTGTGGGGCGGGGGAGCTGCCCCCACTATACTCAGTTCACCGCATATCTATTTTGCTAGTCTCAAGCAAATAGAAACTTTGTCTGTTATATCTGAACTCTTTGAAAGAGATAACAGAATTAAATGAGGCCTACCCTCAATAATAGCCTTAATTAGGAACATGCACTTTCCGGTTTGTAAAAATCTATTCAGTATTGTTTTAATCGTTCCTTATAACCTAAGTAGCCACTGGGGTAAGAACAGATATTAGAAAGTGGGTCTCATCTCACTCAGCATCTTCCTGTTTTCTTAGTTGGGGTTTTATTGCTGTGAAGAGACACCATGACCATTGCAACTCTGATAAAGGAAAGAATTGAACTTGGGCTGGATCACAATTCAGAGGTGCAGTCCATTATCAACATGGTGGAGAGCATGATGTCACACAGATAGGCATGGATCTCAGGCAGCAGGATCAGAGATACGCTGGAACTAGTTTGAGTGTCTGAAACCTCAAAGCTCACCCCAGATTTACACTTCCTCAAAAAGGACATGCTTCTTAACAGTGCCGCTTTGCACAAACCCATGGGGGCCATTTTCATCTAAATTACATCTATCATGTGTTGCCTACGCAAAACAAACTGCTTAAACACTGGAGAAGTCAAACAGATAATCAGAAATCTGGAGAAATGCTGGCACATATGTGTAGAAACACATAGATAAGTTGCTTTCATTCCATATCAGAGGAAAAAACCATAATTAAAAAATTCTATCCAGGGAAAGACCATCCAGAGACTGCCCCTCCTGGGGATCCATCCCATCTTCAGACACCAAACCCAGTAACTATTGCTGGTGCCAAGAAGTGCTTGCTGACAGGAGCCTGGTATGGATGTCTCCTGAGAGGCTCTGCCAGACCCAGACCAATGAGATGTGGATGCTCACAGCCAACCATCAGACTGAGCATGGGGACCCCAATGGAGGAGTACCGGGAAGGACTGAAGGAGCTGTAGGGGTTTGCAATTCCATAGGAAGAACAATAATATCAACTAACCAGACCCAGAGCTCCCAGGAACTAAACTACCAACAAAAAATGCACATGAAGGGACCCATGACTCCAGCTGCATATGTAGTCTTATCCTATTATCCATTAGTGGGAGGAGAGACACTTGGTTCTGTGGAGGCTCGATGCCCCATCGTAGGAGAATGCTAAGGAAGTGAGGCAGGTGTGGCTGGGTGGGTGGGGGAGCTCCCATATAGAAGAAGGGTGGAGGGGAATGGGATAGGGGGAAACCAAAAAGAGGGATAACATTTGAAAATAACCAATAGTAATAAATATATATGAAAATTCCATTCAAAAATAATAGTGGAATGTAATGGCTGATTGAATGTTCAAATAATTTAAAGTAATTAGATAAATAAGTTTTAATTGCTTGAGAGGAACACATTAAAAAGAGACTTAGCCCAGGTTATAAAAGGTACAGAGGCTCGCTGAGATAAACAGAGTCAGAATTTTAGCTTATGTAACCATCTCCAATTCTTTCTCAATCATGCACCATTTACCCAAGCAGATGTGTGTTTGAATTTCAGTTATAAGACTTAGGGAAATTTATTTGAACTCTCTGAACTTCCATTTCTTTATTTTTATAAAAGGACTTTAAAATCTCCTATAGCTGATGATCAAAGTCTACAAGTAAATTTTTTTTTGGATTGCTTACACATGGGGCCACTAGAAAGACTATAACAAAAACATTAGATGAGAAATGGACTTTAAAAAGTATAAAGTGTCATAAAAATTTCTAGGATTCATTGAAACATTTTCCAATGCTATTTTCCTTGGTTAATTTTCTCTCTCGCCTTCCTTGACTTCTATTTAATATAATAAATAACTATGTGTGGAATCTTAAGACCACTCTGAAATAAGAAAGCTTACCAACAGACGACTAAATAAAAAGCTAGTATTTGAAGTTAATATTGATAATTTAGGGCCACAAGCATAGACGGTGGATAGTTTAGGAAATTTGAAGACAGGTACAAAAGGCACACAAAGGCTTCACATACACTGTGCCTTTTGGCCACTGCCATCATTCTCATTAATGCTTATTTGGGGCATTTAATAAAGAATAAATGAAGCAAAGTTTCACTCAGTAGTGGTGTAGATGGAAGCCAATTGTTTAATTCATGAAAGTATATCCAACACTAAGGTACTGATCATTACAGATAGAGACTTTACATATAATGACAGCCCCATGGGAGGGTTTTTGGAACCTATACAAGAAACAAATGATTTAATATCTCTAGATAATTATTTTATCTTGTAAGCACCAAAGTTACAATTCACATTTTATGTCTTTAGAGAAAAGAAAAATACAACCAAGATAACACCAGTTTTCCTCCTAGATTTCAAGTCTTTTCTGTTTGATAAGCATTGTAAGCAAGGTGACAAGCCAGGACTCTGGGAATATTTATTGGATTGCAAAAGAAGAAATCTGACAAACAATGTACTTAATCACTTTCCATTTATCATCATCAACCAGTGACAGGTTATAAAAACAATTGTACTAAAATGTGTTTTGTTGGGGATGAGGCTCTAGAGTATTAAACAAAAAAGGGATTTATATTTGAGTAAATAAAATTCTGCTGGAACCAGAAAATGAAGAGTATTTGAAGAAATTCTCGGAACTATGGTGACTGATTATTCTTCATTTGTAACATCTGTTTCAAGCTGTCTTAAACATAAGGTCTAAGAAATCTTGAATAAAGACGGTATCCAGCCAGGGAGATACACTAACTTTTAAATTTACATAGAAAACACATTTTCCAAGCTGCCGAGGTAAACTGAAGAAGGTATATGTTTAGCTGGCTATCCTCTTTGATAGTCAGATCTCTGAAGCATGAGGGGGAAAAGGAATTTATAAGAAATAATAAAGCCTTGAGCTTCACTCGTAAGTGTTCTTCTCTGACCACGACTTCTGACCCTCTCTGTACATGCCAGGGGATGGATCTCATTTTGAATATTCATTATAACCATGTTTCTTTTTTAAAAAAAGAAAACATTTAATGTCACACAGAAACAAAAGCTCTTCACGGGCCACAGCCTAGTCACTTAGGTTTACCACGGAGTGATGAAAATTCATCAGAGTGTCAAGAGATCTGTACTTACCAAGTTTGATGAAGAAAATCTGACAAATACAGTTTCAGATAAGTGGCATTTTCTTTTCCTAATTGTTTTCATATGGATGAATGAAAATCGAGGGCCCTGGTACTTTGATGAAATGCTAAATTGCTTAAAAATTCATATTTACACAATGGGCCAGCATGCAAACTGAATTTAAGATTATCGCTTCAAAACGGACATGCAGGTTTTCCTGGGCTAAGTGTACACACTCAGATTTAGCCAAAGAAGTAACCCTGGATGCTCAAACCCGAAACGACAAACTGAGGTCTACTCGCTTTGCACTTTTTCACTGAAATGCAACACGAATGATGATTAGCTTATGAAACAGTCAGGATTATTTTCCATGGAGAATAGATCAACATTCTCTGTGGTGGCAGCACATCAAAGACACAGGAATCATGTTAGCAGGTTAATTCACCTAAGGAATTGTGTAAACGTTGAAAGTAAACTATGGACTACTTTTCTGGTCAATAACAAATGTGTCGCCATTCCAAGGAAGAAGAAAATACTCTAGGAACAGTGAAATACATTAATTTTAGTAGGTATTATTTCCAATATATATTATTCCCAATATATCTATATATAGATATATATTTATTAATATAAATAATATATATCAATTCATGATAAGTATGCTTCTTCCTACAGTTTTATGTGAGGACAGGTGAACCTGTGGAGAGCATCCTTAATGTTCTTTTAAAACAAATGGCTGTAGCTACAGAAAAGCTAGTGAAATAGACTTGAGGTTTGAACCTCGGGCCCCAGAGCCAGCCGCACCGCCAACTATCCCTTCATATTTATAATTTCTTCATATCGTTATGAAGGCAATAAGGCAAAGCCGTTAGTTTCTTAGGTCTGAAATTCGCTGATGTGTGTTCCAGTGCCTGCTCTCAGGCCCCTGAGAGGTAGCCTTGTTTGCTCAGGTGCTAGCTACTGTCTCTAGATGTAGCTGTCTATGTAAGCCACCTAGCTTTGCCAGAAAAACCCACTGTCACGTGTGATAAATCAACTTTTAGCATAGTCCCTGAGACATGGCAATGGAAGATTAAGTTTGTTTTTGTCTTAGCTATCATATTAGGGCTTTCAAAGGCAAAGCTCACTTCTTCCAACACCAGGAGCCACTGCAAATGTGCCCACAAACAAGTGTCTCCCTAGGTGCCTGTGTTTGCTGGTGGCACTGTTTTGAGAAAGTTGCAGAATGCTAAGGAATACTGAAGAAAAGTATGTCATGGGGAATAGCCTGACTTTAAAAAAGTATGTCACTGCAAGGATGAGTTTGAGAAGTTTATTTTGACCTTGCCTCTACTTCCTGTTCATTTTCTGATTCTTTACCACAGAAGTAATATGAGCAGTCAGTCTCTGGTTCCCGGTGGCCATGCTTTCCAAACCATGCTGCACGATTTCTTTGATTTACTGTGCATCCTTTAACTGGGAGCCCAGAGAAGTCCTTCTTCCCTTAAATTGCTGCTTATCTTGTATTTCATTTCAGCAGTGAAGAAGTCACTAACATATCTCCTTTGTCTTATGTCTTACTCAAAGGCTGCAGCCAAGTGAATAAAGAAAAAAAAAATGAGAACACTCTAGAAGTGCTTCTTCCTCCAATCTTTTGAGCGTTTTAGCCCAGAATCTGGGTCCTGGCCCAGTGCTACACTTGTATAATCTGGATTACCAACTTTGATCTTGGCAGCCTTCTCACTGTGGCTATTTCTAAGGCACCAGCCTACAATGTGTCCCAAGGTGGAAGAGATCTTTTCTGGCCCATGACTGTTCTCACTCACCATTTCACCTCCCTCATCCTGTCTCTGCCTATCAAGACAGACATAGGAACAAGAATAGAGGAGATATTCAATGCTTACTGTTAAGTTGCAAAGCATAGCTCTTGGGATACCTATGGTAATGTGTTTTTGAGGAAAATAATTGTAGTAGATAAGTAGAAATGTTTATTTTGTATTTCCTAGACTTTAGTCTATGAAAGGTAACAGCCGAGGAACACTCTTACTGGACTCAGTTATACAGCAATTCTCAGTGCATAAAGAATGTTTCTGACATAGCCTTTTCCTCCTCTTTGCAATGCTCGATTCCCCTGAGTTATATATTTAGCTACCCACCTGTTATTTATTATTTTTGTTTACAGAAAACCGTAAGTGCACAGAACACATAAAAGGACCTATAAAGATGAGCTTTTTCTAATCCAATTACAATTACAAACCTTGGGCAAGTGACAAAGTACGCAAAAAGATAGAAATATTTTTTTGTGGCACAGATCGAAAGAGGAGATTTTCGAAAATGAAATATAAGAGGAGTGTAAGTAGAAGAGCATGTGGTGGGGTTGGGGATTTGGCTCAGTGGTAGAGTGCTTGCCTAGGAAGCGCAAGGTCCTGGGTTCGGTCCCCAGCCCTGGAAAAAAAAAGAAAAAAAAAGAGCATGTGGCTTGAGGAAGAGGGAATTTGGGGAACATACTACATTATTTTAAAATATATATGGCCAGTGTTGAAGCAAATAAAAGTGGGATCCAATATAGGATCTCTTTCCAGAATATGCGATAAAGGACTAAAAACCCAAAGGGAGAAAACAGAGCAACCTATAAGACATCATTGTAACATTATAAAATTCATTATAATAAGTATCAAACAAATCGTTGGCTGGAAAGACAAGAGAAAGATGGTTAGGTTGAGAACATGGCCGGACATTGGAGTTGGGAGTGAGTTTCTATTTTCAGTCCCTCAGAAGAGAAATCAATGGATTAGAGATTAAATTTTTTTCTCATTTAAAGTTGAAGCTCAACACTAGAAAATATTGCGTGGCAGCCTCAACCAGATACTTGAAACTTTGTTGGTCACAACAAGCATTGGGAAAGTGACTGCTGAGCACATTGTGGAGAAAATGCCACAGTAGCTACTCAGGAAAGACTGTGTATTTGTAAGTACTTATTACCACTAAGCCATATACGGTTCATGACTTAATCCTTTTAGTGACCTAGCAAGGTTGACTTTGATAGTCTCATTTTTGTTAAGAGCACCTTTCCTCAGGAATAGAGCAACAGTGAAAAGTCAAATATTTGTGAGTATGAGGGGCTTGCTGCCTAGCTGACAAAGGTTTTGAAGAACAGGAAAAGAACCTTGCCTCAGCTATTTGAAAGACTGGCCTTTTATCTTGATATTACAGCTCTGATTAAGAGGGTAAGTTAAAAGTCCTGTGTTTAGCTTCTAGTTGTGAGGACTGTGATGCTAAGACATAGACCTGTGGTTTGAGCCTTAAATGAACATTGAATGATGTTGACTCTGGAAGGTGATTTTCTACATAGTTGGACCAGTCATATCCTGTCCAGGAGGAGATGCTTTGCGTGTTTGTGTGCACTCACTGAAGATGCTGGTAATACCTAATACTATAATTTTTGCCTTTGATGTGCCTTTTAAACTTCCCATATTACTAGTTGCCACAGCACTTTATATTCTGACGCCACACTTTAACCAAATGCTGCCAGGTTTGACCCAATTGTCAGTGTGGAAGTGCAGTCTCTCCTCCACACAGTTCTTCCGGTACATTGGATTCTTCTACACAATCACCCAGAACCAAAATCTTAGTTTCTCAAAGTAGTTTATATAATAGAGCAAGCGTTCCTTGATTTTTTAGATAAAGCACCATAATAGCGTTGCTAGTCATCTCTCTAACTGTGGGTTCCAGGCATGCTCAGACTTGTAAATAAGGCCTCCTATATTTCACCCTGAGGCATGCCATTGACTCCTTGACTACGCCAACACCATGTTATCTACTTGTCAAAAGCGCCCTCTGTTCCTCTGCTCCTGCTATTGAAGTTATCTTTAACTCGCGAAGGGTTGATTTTATGCGTTATAGGTGCCCATCTTTTATTCCTTTCTCTGTTGGATCTCTGTCTGTAAGACATGCTATGCTGTTTACCAGCCCTCCTTTAGACTTAGTTTATCACAGTGGCTGATAGCAAGCCCACAGTTAGCATTCTTGATGAGGATAGAGGCTCACATACGGTGCATATACTAGACCAGTTGCTGACATTCTCAGAAAATTATTTACTCATCCCCTCACCCTTGGCAGTTCTATATTCGGACTCTAGTGTGTTAATCAAACTAGGAGGAAATTGTAAGAATTGTCCTCGGAAATTGCACTGTTCAGAACATTTTCAGATAAAAGAGCATCTCATGTTGCTAAGTAGACACAAATGTATTTATTTTTTAGAGGGGAAGGTCATTTGGGAATGTAAATGTAACAGACCATTGTCCAGGTTAAAAATGTTGCAAAGAGCAGCTACAATTGTCCTGGAATTCTCTTTTCTGGTTTGTAGAAACTACAGCAAGCAGGCATTGTTATCTACATCTGAAGTAGTACATGGGCAACTGTGTCCCACCCCTGTCAACATAGCAAATGTTCTGCCCTCTCTTAATTTCAGAAAGACCTCCTGAGTCTTAAGTACAGCTGTGCTTGGAAGCCACATGTGTGGCTATGTAAGCTGCTGTTATTAGAACACTATCATCATTCTAAGTCAGATGACATATTAGTAAAACTGGTCTAAGATTGCAAGAGAATTAGGTTTTTACGACGAATATTATCTAATTCTTTTTGTGGTGTTTCTTAAATAAAATTCTAAGTGTAGGGCTATGAGGTTATATGTCTGGAGAGCTGTTTCAGAATACAGGTAAGTATTGTAACAGTGACAGTCACTTAGCGGCATCTGATTGCAACATAAAATAAATGTTTTCCCTTTGTTTAAGTCTGATATATACATTTACTTGCTAAAAATATTAACAGTAATGAAATGGCCCCAACAAGGTCTATTTGCCTGGTATGATCTTCAGTCCTCTCTAAAAGGTCAAGTAGGCTCCCTCAAATGTACACATACATGCATGCATATGAACAAATAAAATGCATATGGTGGGTTTATAGTAAAATTACTTAGATTTTTCCTGTATTACATCAGGAAAGAGACTCTTATGATTGGATGCACTGGAGGTGCCGGGATTTCTATTAAACGGTTGATTCATTTTAATCTGGGGCCAATGAATGAAACCATGTTGTGCTGTAATATCAATCATCATGAAAACTTCAAATAATTATCTTTTATACAAATGGCAAACACACTTCTGCAAGATTGTTAACCTTTCTTCATTAAACTCTACCCTAAGGAGAGCAATGGTCACCTAAAACTGATTTTAGAAAAAAAGTAAGCTTCCTAAGACATGTCTCTCCCTCTTAAAATGTCAGAGAGTTCTATTTACCTCTGAGAGTCTTATGTACTGCAAATTAAAACAGATCTCACTTGAACTCTGGACTAGTATCTTCTTTCCGGACCTTGAGGCAGAGAGACTGTGGGTCAGTGTGGCCTTTGCATGTAGTCAAAGAGCTTGGGTGCTTGTAATCTCTATGGCTTCTCTCACCAGAGATGCCAGCATCCCACACTTAGTCAAGGTGCAGGGAGAAAACTGCCTCTTCTGATAAGAGTTAATTGTAAAGGTGAGTTATCTGGGAACCTCCTTCCTAGTTTTAAATGTCATCCAGCATATTTGGATGAGAAATGTGTTTTTTTAATTAAAAATAAAATAAAATTCACGTATGTTGAAATATTATAAAAGATTGGTTTCCTCCTTAGCAGACTGTGGGCTCTGGCAGATATGGTTTCAGGTGTGGGTGTAGGAGGGAACCGAACTTGGATGCTGCAGGATTTTTATCTTCCTGGGGTGGGCTGCCAGTTAAATTTCTGCAAATAGCAATGTCAGAAGCATGGTTTGAAAGAAAAGACCGTGTGCTTTCTAGAGTAGCAATTCAAAGAAAAACAACAAAATTACAAAGAGTGTGCATATTAAAAAAACTCTTGTTCCTTATCCACTTTAAGTCTTACAACATAAAAAGGCATTAAAAAATATGCACTGTGCAATAACTCTTTAAAATCAGAGCAAAGCAGCATGAATCTTGAAGTGTGCCTGCCTGGTGAACTCTGCTATCTGGTACTAAGATATAAAGGTTAATTAAAGAAACGACAAGTTCTCTCCTTCCCTAACGTGGCTAAGGAAGATGCATTAGCAAAGCCACAGAGAAAGCTGAACAGCAATTAGAGAGACTCAAAAAACAGACACACAAAATGGAACCCTTGGCAAACCTGAAGAGAGCCTGTACCTCGGCATCTGTCATTATGTTACAAACATCTACAAACCTTACGTTTCTGATTTTTGCTTTCATATTCCATCAACCTACCCTCCCCCTTCCCCAGACACTCACTCCTCTAAAATACGGGTTTCCTGCAGACTGCTAAGCAGACAGGTACCACAAAGGGACACTGGCCAAGGCAAGAGAGGGGAAATGGCCATATGGATATCATTGAGGCCAATAATAAGAGTTAAAGAAACCCAAAGTTCTCCGCAAAGCAGTTTCTGAGTAAAGAAGTTCAGATATAAGGAGAGTGATTTTCTTCGAATAATGTTTCTGCCACTATTTACTGCCTTGTCTTTAGGAAATAATTCTCTTGGGGCTTCATCTCTGGTGCTATGGTTGTTCTCTTTTATACTTTTCAGTTCAGTGAAAGTCAGCCCCCCCCCTACACACAGACACACACACAGATATAGACAAAGACACACACACATATACAAGCACACACAGAGACAGACACAGACATACACACACACACACACACACACACACAAATACACACAGAGACAGATAGACACACACACAGAGAAACACACATACAGACAGACACATAGATACACACAGAGACACACACACAGACACTCACAGACACAGACATACACACAGAGACATATACACAGACACACACAGAGACACACACATACACATACACATACACTCTCACACAGACACAGACACACACACAGACACACTCACACACAGAGACACACACATACACAGACACAGACACACACATACACATACACACACAGAGACACACACATACACAGACACAGACACACACAGACACACACAGACACACACAGACACACACAGACACAGACACAGTAAATTCCACATACACAGACACAGACACACACAGACACACACAGACACACACAGACACACACAGACACAGACACACACAGACACAGACATAAACAAACACAGACACACACAGACACAGACACAGACAGACACAGACACAGACGCAGACAGACACATACATACTCACACAGAACACAGAAACAGAGACATACACAGACACAGATATACACAGACACAGAGACATACACAGACACAGAGACACACAGACACAGAGACATACACAGACACAGACACACACAACACAGCGACATACACAGACACAGATACACACACACACTAACACACACACACACACACACACACACACTCATTTTTTTCTTTTTAACTCTCCTGAGTCATTTTTAACATATAGTTAGGAAATTTTCCAGCCACTTGAACATTCTAGCCTCTTTTCCTGTGATTTAGAATATAGTATTACAGTAAATTCCTGCGACTAGTAAGAACATTCTGACTTGATCAGTGCAACTGTGGTGTAAAGTGTGACAGACAGAATTCTAAACTAAGAGGACAGCCTTGTGCTCACGTATCACTCTTGAGAGATAAGTAGGAGATTAAGTGCATTTAAATGAAGGCATCAGAGATATATTTGTATATAGATGATATTACTAATTTGTTAACTATGACAAATTCACGCAGAAACCCTTTTTGTTGGAAACTGAATTTCTCATGTAATAATTAGCTGTGGAATATTACCCCAAACAGGTGTCTGTAGCCTGTCAAAGTCAGAACAGGTGATTTAGAATTAGCGTATTAAAAGAGCTGTGAATTAGCGGAGCAAAAACGTGTTAGTTTCTTATTCCATCTGTTAATATGAATTCACTGCCAAATATTTTACTTTGTAGAACTGTGCTGGGATTGGCAAGAATATACACTATAAAAAAAGTTTAAAGGCCTGAATGTTTAAAAATCATGACATACGTTACTGCAAAAATAACTTCTACATTTTTTGAGCATGCGTTTTTTTTTCTTTTTTATCTTTGAAAAAAAAATAACTGCAGAGATTGCCATATAATATAGAAAGTTAACTAAAGAAAACATACGATCAAATGTTAGGCCTGTAAGGCAAAAACTAGGAGAGAATATTGTTCAAGAGTGCTCGACTACAAACGAAGACTGACCCATCAGTGCTGATGCATCCAAGATCTATTCTGATTGCTGAGAGACAGAGAGAAAACCACCTCGCGCTGCTACGAAGCTCAGAGTCCACAGCGTCCTCTCATACCGACGGCCTGTTACGGCGTCATCGTCTTTTTGCCAGATGCATAATCCAACGATTTTGGTACAATTGGGGTGATTAAACCACAATTCCTGTATAATTCCATAACCTATTGTTCCCAAATTTGGCTTTGCTCCTTCCTCAAACTTTCCAAGTATGGATGAAATCAAAATGTTTTTCCCTCCCTAAGCATGTGTGTGGTTGAGAGTCGGAGAGGGGGAGGGGCTTGGCAATGCGGTCTAATGGTTCTTGATGCACATCACCATTCACTCTGCTAAGATATGTGGCCTCAACTAGGAACATTTTCATGCTGAAAGCCTTCAGAAAATCTGGGGCTCGTGCACTGCAAAACCCATTTACCATCTTCGCAGTCGCTTTTCTTTGCAGTCAGATCTGAGGGAGGAGGAAGGAATTGGATATGTGAGCTTAGACATATGTTAAGAGTACAGTTAAGTTGAGTTACTTTTTTTCATGCTGCTGAGTTGGGTCCTGAATGAGGCAGTTTTGTGACTTAAACAGATTTCACTAATTTTCCTGCCTTGCACATTTAAAAAACAAACCACACTCTCCCATCTTGCTGTTTGGGTCTTAACAGAGTTAAGCATGCACACTCGATTACTATAAGCACTTTAAGTAACGCTTAAAAACATGCAGCAAGTTCTTAACTGCAGACGACAGGCTAGGTACTGTCTTTCCTCTCTAGTTTGATGTCACATCCAAGAGATTAATCCTCTCATGAATCATCCATAATGACTAGAATAATTTGGGAAACTGAATGAAAAATTTTCAGATTTTTTTTTTATATCAGGAGTGCAGAAGGATATGAATGGTAGGCTACACAAATACAAGCCACGGTACAGAAGCTATATACAAGGAAAGGGTAGGCAAAACAGAAATAGCACCGAGTTGGTGTATCTAAAAGTGGTCACTGTTCTGAAACACCATGTCCTGGGTATCCTATAGTGTGTGAGCCCCATCACACACTATAACCCATCACTGGGTATAAAACAACTAGGAAAACTGTTGTCTTCAACAAGTGGGCAGAAAAATAATAATTTGTGGGTTAGATCACACAAAAGTCTCTACATGTTGACATATGACACTCATATGATGCAAAATTCATAATAATGTATATAAAATATCAGTAATATTTAAATATAGCTGGTGATTTATGTGTTCTACTTCAAACAAAGAGACTGAGAATGAGTTTTATAACCCATCCTAGACATGATCTCAGACAAAAGACAATATTCTCTTTACCCTTACACAAAAGAAACATGGTGCTGTTGCAGAAAAATCATTGATGAAATAGTTCCAAACTTCTATATTATTAGCTTAAAAATTCATATAAACCACATAACACATAAAATATTTTATGGAGTGTCAGACTGTGCAGTTCATCCAAGCCTTAGTTGACTTATCTGGAAAGACATTTTTGGTATGTAAATAAAAATGCAAGGAGAAGAACCTGTCGGGAAGTAAATAGAGTATGTAAATTAAATAAAAGGTAAGGCAGCTACACTTTTTATATAAATAACTGTGTTAACAGAGCTTTGAGCATATTACAATATATTCAGATGCACAGCTTTTGCAAAAATAAATTCATTGCTTCCCTCCAAAGAACGGATTAAAACAATTTATTTTATAAAATTTGGATAGATAGGATAAGAAATGTAACAGCCATCCATGGAAAATAAATATAAAAATTATTCAAGCTCCATCTACTTTATGTTAGTAATGAGATGCACTTCATTCAAATTCCTTTCAATTGAAACAGTGCTGAGGAAGCAAAAACATGATTCTGGAGGGAATGATTTCTAATCTTCATGATAACATACCGATATAATACAATTATTTACAATTGACTAAGAGTTAATTTCAATAGTATAACATCTTTCTTGCAAAAATGTCAGCTTTTATTGATGAAACAAACTAAGAATAAAACATTTTTACTTGTGGTATCACGGCGCTGTTTTTCATTCTGTTAACCAAAACAACATAGTAATACTGTAAACAGAATATAACATCAGACTGCCTGTGTTTGTGGGATTTTTATCAAGAACCATAAGCAAGGAAACGAAATACATTAGCTTTAACTTTGGAAAATACTTTGTTCCTTGAGACCATAGCCATACTGCACTCAAATAAGAAGGGATCGCTTTGCAAATTGTGCTAATTGTCTGTTGTGCCTACAAAAATACATAATCAATATTTTAAGACTATTGATTTTATGTATTCATGTTGAATGATATTAATTATTGCCAACAGACAAATATAGCTGCTGTTGCTAACATGGTCCTTGTTAGCCATCTACACAATCATTCACACAAAGGTGCCAGTTTATATACACAACTGTGTCTCAGAACGATTCAAATATTTGCAAGAATTTCAGGTATGGTGTCTAGAGGGCCAGCTTCATAACCTACTAGAGGGTAGAAATCAGGGATGCTGCTATCCCACATGGACCACAGGGCATCTTCTACTGCAAAGAAATGTCCTCTCCAAAATACTCTGTGCCCGGGGTTGATGAACCATGATAATTGCCCGGAGATTTTATTGGTTTTTATTCTCATTAAATCAAAGCCACAAGATGTTTCACCATCATGAAAGCCTTAGCAGTCAACACGGATATATTAGGTCACTATTTTGTTTGTTGGTTTGGGAAAAAAAATTTGAGATAAGATCTCACACACACCTCTGCCCAGCTTCAAGCACATGTGTAGCTGAGGACAACGTAGAACTTTTGATTCTCCCACTTTCCCACTTGTACTGCGATGAAGACTTTACACCATTAAATCCAGTCTATGTGGTGCTGGGCTTTGCGCATGCCTGGTGAGTACACGGCTCATGCACCTGAGCTCACAGGTCTATCCTGGTTTGTCCTTATGCACGCAACTTCTGAAGGAGGGTCTTACTTCAGGCATGGTTTAGGAACAATCATCCCTCAGTCCAACCTTTCCTTTGCAGGCAGATAATGAGCTGGCCAAGAAAAGAAGAGACTCACATTGATAAGACCAGTTGGACCTGGCTTTTCTTAGCAAGGATTTTAGTCAAAATTTCTGTACCAGAAAGGCTGATCTCAGGAGAGCCCAGATCAGGAATGGTGCCTGCAACATGCCGATGTTCATTGCGTGTGTTTACTGTATGTTGCAACTTGTTTTGATCACCTTAAATGAGATGTTTTTATGTTCGCGGAAAACATAGATAGACCATGAGGAAAAACACTGATTCTACAGGAGTAGACCTAATAGCCGAACAAATCATCTTAATATATTCATATATAGAGAGAATATATATCATATGCTATCAGAATATACATATATAAAATCTAAAATCTAACTTCTACAGTATTGGGGATCAAAGTCAAGGTCTCATGGGTCCCAGGCAAGTATTTTACCCTGATCTATACACCCAGGTGTATTTTAATACTCTTTTTTTTTTCAGACCTGGGGACCGAACCCAGGGCCTTGCGCTTCCTAGGCAAGCGCTCTACCACGGAGCTAAATCCCCAACCCCAATACTCTTTATTTTAATATTGCATTTTTATTTTGGGATAGGCATACTTTGTATAAATATTATTTATTTTATCAAGTTTTAATTTATTTATAATTTATTTGTTCATACACAAGCCCTGCATTTACATCATTTTACTGCATTCTTGAAAACCACTTAAGTAATAAAACTTTTTTTGGCAATAATCTACTATACGAGAAGAAGTAAGTGGTAGCCATCAGGGAAAAGTTCATGAAAAATTTCAGCTTTTAAAAAGTATTACTTTCTTTTTTTCATATCCTATCTCTTAGCAAGGTCAGTGGCAAATTAAATTTCACTCATAGTCAAAGTACCAATCTTTATATTTATAATTTGTATTTGTACTTTTCTATTGATTTGCCTTCCTGCACATCTAAGATATGAATAAATTGTTTAACTAATTGAAGATGAACCCTGTTTCCCTAGGTAGTTCACTGGATAGTGCCATGGAACAGTGAAATGACATTAGCTTGAGACTCAGTAACACGTGCACCTTCTGGCTTAGAGTCACCCAGTGATATTTCAGCACATTTTTTTGTTCTCCACGATAAGCCAGGAGGCATGCTTGTTTTTATTAAAAATGTATACTCCAACTTTAAAAATAAAATATGCCAATATCAACATTTAAAACTATCCTATTTATCATGGCACTTCCACATTCTATATAGTCTTATATATTTCATATTGCATTTTCTTACCAACTCAGCCCTCTTAACTAAACACAGTTACCCTTGCTTTACAGGTTAACTTTTCTTTAAACAGGGCAGCATGGAGAAGGCCCATCTCTTACTCAGTCAATTGCCTGCTATCATGTGGCCAACTGGAGACAGCCCCATGACATCATCACAGACCAGTCTACCAGAAAATTCTTGCTTATTTTTACTTGCTTTGTTAGTCTGAAACATCATGAAAAAGTTGAACTTAGCTTAATAAAGTGTGAAGTAAAATGCTAAGATAGAAGCTGTCTTAATCCTACTCTTGCGGCTATTTTTATTGACTCTACTCAGTGTTCATGAATTTTGTTCCCACTCTGTCTCTTCCTCCACCTCTACCCCTACCACACCATGTGACTATAGCACAAATCTAATATGCTGGAGGAGTCAAAATATTTTATGAATGTCTCACAGTTGCATGTCTCTATGTTATGTTCTGTTGCTCCAGCACTGCTTAAGTGTGCCTACTGTGGACTTTTATAACTGTATAGGTAGGTTCACGTTCAGAAAAGACTAAAACTGACTTAGCCCTTTCCACAAACAGGACGATCTATGGACAACCAGTGATGCTTCAATTTACTTGGAACTGGTAACCAAAACAGAATAGCAACGGGAATGTAGCTATTGTTCTGAGACATGGCGATAGCTGCTTTAGCTCTCTTATCCAGGCCCAAGAAGGTTCGATTCTTCCCAACTGAAAGTCAATCATAGGCAAACAAGACTTTAAAAAGACATTCCTGTAGATATTTGAGGTGGGTTTTCTTTGGCTAGTTGAAGAACAGAGGTATTTTTCCTTCTTTTCCTTTCCAACTAACAATACACCCCCTACCCTATATCCAAGTCAATCTTCTTTTCCCAACTTATGATATATAAAAAAAAGAATCTTCACGAGGATATACCAACTGTTGATGCTTCATTTGCATGCTGAGCTCATACTTTCCTCCACTTTTACTAAACCTTAGCACTTAAATTTTACCCAGAATTTTCAAATGAAATGCTCATTGTTAAGTGAAAAATGTCCAGAGACATGATAGATGAAATTCATACATAGTCTCCATAGTCTGCCTAGAGAGATCCCCCTTCTTCTCAGTACACAGGACCTGTATAGTTTGATAACTATGCCTCCTGGAGTCAGTGAAAAGACCCTAAACATGGAAAGAAGACGCCAAATGCATTTAGGATGAGTTCACCGAAAAGTAGACTAACCCGCACAGGCCTGAATCAACTAAATAACTCCTAAAGAATCAGCAATGTTTAACACCCTGTCATTGCTTTCCTGAGACCGGGGCTGTCTTGCTGGCCTTGAAGAAAGCAATCAGCCTGAGACTCCAGGCTTTCATCCACAACTGCAGAGAATTCCAATGTCCCAATCATCCAGAGAGTGCTCAGGACCAGAGAAAGATGGCGGCCCTCCAATCACATTGTTTGAAACTTCTAAGAGTTGTCAGTGAGGGATCCACCAGCTTGGTCTCAGGACTCCTATCCCCGATCACTGAGATGATGGCTGTGAGTCATTTCGTTGGTGTCAGGTTTGTGTGGTTTGGTGTAAGGCAATAGGAAACTAATATAAGCATAATCAGGAAATTGGTAAGATATTGTTCCCAGTCACAGAGATAAATCCTTGACTCTACTGAGGACGCGGTGGACTACTCACGTTTGTCTAGAGCGTCTATTCCTAAGTAGTAGCAGTACAGTTGAATAATACCTTCCCGCGTTTGCAAGGCACGGAGTCAGACGGTGGGCACCGTGCAGGAGAATTTATATGTCATTTGCTTTGTTCTCCACAATTATCTGATACATAATATCTGAAACTATGTTAATTGTTTGTTTTTATTTACTTATATTTATTAGCGCTAACACAGTCTCATAGATAAGGTATTCACAGGCATGATTAAATTCATCTATAAGCAAACAGTAAAAGTGGAGGAAGGATTCAAGAGATGTCATCTGACCTCAAACCCATGATCTGAGCAGCTTGGTATTGTACTTCACAGGAAATAAGAAGCTGTCTGTCCCATTCCCCCTAATATGAACATTGTCATAGTGACCATGGTTCCCCACAAACTTCAGAAAGATCCTCTACGTCTGTCTTAATGGTTTTTTTTTTTGTTTTGTTTTTTGTAAAGACATGAAAGCATTGCCCTACTAAAATCTAGCATTTTTGACTTGGCTAGAAGCAATGCATCCTTATATAAGCGATCCACAGTGTGCCCAATATTTCTGAGGCTGTTCCAACAGATTTGAATGAAATGATGATGAAACAGGTGTTTAAAAAATTGTTTTTCCAAAAAAATTAAAAACAAATCTTAGTTAAAAATTCAATTTAGACAAATTGTTTTTTTTTTTTATAATAAAATAAACTTATGTAGAGAGTGTCTTAAAGAGAGTGTCAACTGGTCTTATTTGATTGGCATTCTCTTGGCACCAAATGATATTTATATATTTTAAATTACCCTTAATTTGTTTATAACAGTTGCTCAAATTCCATTTGTATAGAAGGACCATTTTCTCCTGAAGTGCTAACATTCTATTACTTCCTTCATATTAGGGGGTTATTTTCTTACTGAGTACACTGACAATTGAAAGACTATAAAAAGAATATTGGTGTATCTCAAATTTGTTACAGCCAAACGTTTTGTATATTTTCTCAATATTATGTATAATTTACAATTAAAAAATAATAATCTTTGTAAAGATGTAAATTATATATGTCCATTTCTGACCCACAAAATTGGAAATTTCATGTGATTTAAGCAATAAAAAAATATACCCTTGAAATATCCACAAACCACAGTGACTACAGTTTTAAGGGTACACTTCTAACACAGCCTACTTGAATGAGTAAAGACTACAAGATGGGAATAAGAAGATAACTGTAGCATCCTGTGAAGGTCCACATTTAGACTTATATTTTTATATATGTTGATAAAGTAATATAATTAAATTTATCCTCGAGTATAGTAACTATTATGTTTATCCTTCACAATTTAAAATGCTCTGCTTATTAAACCAAAAGAGTTACCTCAGGGTTGAGGTCATGATTTATGCTATTAGGTCTTTTCTTTGCTAAAAGGGACATTTTATGAGAATGCAGCACTGAGTTGAGTTGTCTCCTGGGGAAGGGTTGAAATTTCACTTCCTGAGAAAATTTAGAGTTGTCAGCAAAACTCAGAATTTCCAATTTTCTTACTTTTCCAGGTAATACTTGTCAGAAAAGATTATAAAGTAGAACTAGTTTTCGACTTCCACATTTTCTGTGTTAAATAAGTATTTTCACCAGAAATACAGATTTTCAGCCCAGAATTTCACACCACATTGGACTGAAATTTTTCAAAAAGGATATAAAGTGTCTGAATTATTTTTAGTCAGAGCAAGAAGTATTATTTATACCTAGCTATCATTTTTTTCTGTTAGAGTTTAACAAAAAAAACCTTGGAAAATTGGAATGCATGTGACATTACTTGGTTGTCACCAACACTAACTTTCAGGAACAGTGGTGGTGTGGTTAAATCATGGTAATGATGAGAT
This sequence comes from Rattus norvegicus, assembly GCF_021556685.1. NCBI lineage: Eukaryota > Metazoa > Chordata > Mammalia > Rodentia > Muridae > Rattus > Rattus norvegicus. The sequence goes on along the minus strand of NC_141536.1, from coordinate 27,399,281 downwards.
ATGGAAACAAATTACATAGAAACAAGAAAGAAATTAATGGATATGAAACATTAAAAACTCTATATGCACCTGACATTCATTGTAGTTGATCATTTTATCCAATAGGTAGAGAAAAAGTTATTTTTCTATTTAGAAGCTTCAGAGATTAAAGTTAGAAAGATTAAAAACACATTCAATGTCTTTCTTCCAGTATATAGCAAAGTTTAAAGTTAAACAGACATATTTTAGATAGAGACATTCTCAAATTCTCAAATCCAAATGGGATCACATTTACCATCTAAACCCTTTAAAAATATTATGCATATGTCTATACCTACTTACCAACACAGACATATATAGATATGTAATAACATATTTGCATTTATCTTCAGATAGATAGACAGACAGACAGATAGATAGATAGATCAATAGGTGGGTAGATAGATCACCTATATAATCTAAAAATTCACTAGAGCAAGAAGGTATCAATTCCAAATAATGTTAAATTCACATTTACTAACATTTGTTATGGTAGTATTTTGTGTTCAAAAATGTCTTGACATTCACTAGAAGGATAAAGAAATTAGAAAGTTTCAATGTGGCACTGTATCTTATCCGCACGCCAAATGATCTTTGTTACACTTGAAAGCGATTTTTATACACATTGCTCCTGTCTTTATTACTATTATTGTCACTCATAATGAATGAGGTTGGTAAAAAAAGGAAGTCTCTCAGATCTTCAAAACATTGAGGAGACAGTGAACAGATATAAGCAATAAGTTGTGAAAAGTTGTACCAGTGCTAAGTTTCTGCTCATGGGTATATATAAAATTGTGGTTATTGCATTTGATGCATCAGGAACATCTCATTAATATTTGATCCTTAAAAAATATATCCGTTCAGAATTTTGTTACATTTTGTTAAAGTAATCCACTCTTAAAGCCACTCTTGACATTACACGGCTAAGCATACTCCCTTAGTGTCCACGTGAGGACATCACTCTTGGACTGATATACCGTCATGTGGACATGTGGAAGGTACTCATCACGCAGCTAATAATCAATACAATGGTACTATTGCTGAATTGATTGATTTGTCAATTCTCTGTTGTGCTAAGATAATCCCTCCAATCTCTTATATGTAACACACCCAAGACTACTGTAATAACCTTTCTAAACTGTACATGACTTCTTCATGTCTGGGTTCTAGGAGCACAGTGGTACCAGATAACTGTATTTCTATAAAAGGACACTGAGCAGCTCTATGTCCTTGCTGGATGGACTCCTTGCACCTGTCAGGAGTGAACAAGGAGACATCAGGAGCAAGCAAATCCACAGATGCAAAGGATTCCTTGTCACTGCATAGGCTCTAGAGAGCTGTTTGTCTAAAATCTTCCAACTGATAACATTTGTAAGAATGTTGTAACTCAAGTGGTAAAGCTACATTTTGTTAAGCCATTGTACTAACACACACGTTCAAGATTTATGGATGCTGAAACAAATAGTTAAGAGATAATTTCAAATCACGTTTATAACAGTTTGCTGAGTGTCAATATATGGTTGCATAAGGTAAGGGTTTCTTAATTAATCATATATCCCTAAGGTCACACATGGTTCTGTTCTACTTCATTTTAATTTTTTAGTGTGCTAACTCATTGTTCAAGAGACGTGATACATAGCTTATGCGCCAATACAGAACAAGAAAACTTTGCAGTTTCCGCGTAGATCCTGCGCTAACACTATTTCTATTTTTAAGCCCTGATTGCCTGCCCTAAATCAGTTCGAAGCCCATTTCTATATGAATAGGCTTTGCAATTTGTTTATACAATTTAACAATCTGTTCTTTATAATCCCAGATATTACATTAACTAATGGTATTAAATGCAATTGTACAAGTAAAGAAGTACCTTGTTAATGTACTGGCAGGGGTTTTAGAGATTTTCCTTGCTATAGAAAGAATAGAGAAGACGTTCTTGATTAATTTTTGCCTGAAGCATAATAACCATTCGCTTATCCTCCCTATTATTTAAATGACTTCCCAATACGATTCTTTCCCAATCTCACACAAATATTTCCCAGGAAACGCAACTACTGGATCTATTTTAAGGCACTGAAAAATTTTAAACACAACTTTTAGTGCTCGGTTTTACATTTCTATGGAAAACACTTGAATTGTTTAAATCAGAACCTTCAGATCTTAATTAAAATACTTAGATAAATCTAAAGGAAATACTTTCCCCAACAGGTAAAATAATGGGAAGAGACACAAGGATTAGAAGGAATAGTGGGTGAGAAACTCTTCAGACAACTGGAGAAATTCAATGTAGGATTCAATTATATCCCACACCACAATAATCAATAAGGGTTACTCAGTAGTAACACATAAGGTAACTCGTGCTTGCAACAAGATGTCTTCAATAGGCATTATATTAAATTATATGCATAACCCCATAAGAGCATGTGATAAATGTGTAGCAGGCTTCCACACAAAGGCTACATACTATCTCTTTATATTTAAAGAAGAAAACACCAATCACTGGAAAATTGTAACTCAAATAAAAATTTAAGAAGGCAGGGGCTTTTTTGACCAGGTTACCTCACTCAGGTTGATATTTTCTACTTTCATCCATTTGCCTAAGAATTTCATGAAGACATTGTTTTTTAATACCTGAGTATACTCCATTGTGTAAATGTACCACATTTTTTGTATCCATTCCTCTATTAAAGGACATCTGGGTTGTTTACAGCTTCTGGCTATTATAAATAAGGCTGCTATGAACATAGTGGAGCATGTGTCTTTGTTATATGTTGTAACATCTTTTGGGTATATGCCCAGGAGTGGCATAGCTGGGTCCTCAGGTAGCACTATGTCCAATTTTCTGAGGAGCCACCACACTGGTTACCAGATTAGTTGTACCAGCTTAAAATCCCACCAACGATGGAAGACTGTTCCTCTTTCTCTACATCCTCACCAATATCTGCTGTCATCTGAGTTTTTGATCTTAACCCTTCTGACTGGTGTGAGGTGGAATCTCAGGGTTGTTTTGATTTGCATTTCCCTGATGACTAAGGATGTTGAATATTTCTTTGCGTACTTCTCGGTTATTCAATATTCTTCAGTTGAGAATTCTTTGTTTAGCTCTGTACCCAATTTTTAATAGGGTTATTTGGTTCTCTGGAGTCTAACTTCTTGTTAGTTCTTGGAATATATATATATATATATATATATATATATATATATTTATATATATGAATAAATTTATATATATTTATTTATATATATAAATAAATTTATATATATAAATAGATAGATAGATATAGATATAGATATGCTATACATAGATATTAGCCCTCTATTGGATGTAGGATTGGTAAAGTTCTTTTTCCAATCTGTTGGTTGCAGTTTTGTCCTATTGTCAGTGTCCTTTGCCTTACAGAAATTTTTAGAGCATAAGCCATTGGTGTTCTGTTCAGAAAAATTTCCCCTATGCCCATGTTCAAGGATCTTCCCCAGTTTCTCTTTTATTAGTTTCAGTGTATCTGGTTTTATGTGGAGGTCCTTGACTCACTTGAAATTGGGCTTCATACAAGGAGACAAGAATGCATTCTGTATATGCTGACCACTAGTTGAACTAGCACCGTTTGTTGAAAATGCTGTCTTTTTTTCCACTGAATGGTTTTGACTCCTTTGTCAAAGATCAAGTTACCATAGGTGTATGAGTTCATTTCTGGGTCTTCAATTTTATTACATTGGTTTACCTGCCTGTGTCAGTACCAATGCCATGGGGTTTTTTGTTTTCTGTTTTTTGTTTTTTTGTTTTTTTAAATCATGACTGCTCTGTAATAGTCAGGGATGATTATTTCCCCGAAGTCCTTTTATTGATGAGAATAGTTTTAGCTATCCTGGGTTTTTTGTTACTCCAAATGAATTTGCAAATTGCTCTTTCTAACTCTACAAAGAATTGAGTTGGAATTTTGATGGCGATTGCATTGAATCTGTAGGTTGCTTTTGGTAAAATGGCCATTTTTACTATATTAATTCTGCCACTCCATGAGTATGGGGGATCTTTCCATCTTCTGAGATCTTCTTCAATTTCTTTCTTCAGAGACTTTGAAGTTCTCGTCATACATATCTTTCATTTGCTTGCTTAGAGTTATACCAAGACATTTTATATTGTTTCCTTGTTGGAAGGTTACATAAATTACTGCATGACAACAACTGAATAATTGATGCACTATTAAGTATCAACATTATTTTGATTATTTAACATGCTATGATGTATTTTAGTTTCTTCCAAGTTTAATATACATGCATGTTATTATCATACATGTGAAGAAATTCAAATCATGCATGTGGGTTTTATTAACACATTTATTTGCAGATTAAATCTTTACCTATATTTAGGCAAAGATTGAAATGTGGGATGAGACTGGCGTTAATAAGGACAGTCAGTTTGCGTGGATTTGTTGAAGTGAGACTCAGTCGCTATAATGAATTTAAGTTTGAAAAGCGCCAGCATGTCTTAGAAAATGAGTATGAGGAGTTTTATGGCACTAAGTTTTCATCCCCATGAATGAGGCTCACTGGAGCTGTTGTAATCATCTTGTAGTGGTACAAGTCGAAATTCTCAAAGATGGTATTGTAATGATCAAGTAAATCAAAGTGCTATCAATGCCATGGTGTGCTTCGAAGATGATCACGAGCCCCTTTATTTAAGTGCTAACTAGGGATTATAGTCATTTGCGGTGTAATCCTAACACTACATTTTTACTAAGTCTGCAACATAGGAAGTCATAGTAGACAATGGAGGACCAGTATCTGTTTAGCAATGCACAGATCGGTGCAACATTGAAGGGCTAAGTGGGATCACAGCAGCTTTCACCTTATCACATGCCAAGCACATATGTGCCAGGGAAGAGGAAGACAACGAAGTAACCCCCACAGGAAAGAATTATTAATGCAAGTCAGAAAATATAAATTCACAATTAAAATGTGCGGTCTTCAAAGCAATATAATATATTTTGGTTATTGTTGCTACCGCTATAATGAAACACCATAACCAAAAGCAAGTTTTGGAGGAAATGGCTTATTTAGCTTGTGCTTCCACATGACAGATCGTCATCGAAGGAAGTCAGGACAGGAACTCAAAAGGGGCAAGAAAGAGCTGGCGGAAAGGCTATGTAGCAGTGTGGCTTACTGGCTTGCTCAGCATGGCTTGATCAGCCTGCTTTCTAGCAGAACTCAAGACAACCAGGCCAGGGGTAAGATCACCTGCAATAGGCTAGGCCCTCTCCCATATATCACTAATTAAAAAAAATGCCCTACTGGCTTGCCAACAGTCTGATCTGGTATTTTTCTCAATGGAGTTTGATGAGGTATTTTTCTCAATGGAGGCTCCCTCCTCTCTGATAACTCTTGGCATAAAACTAGGCAGCATACAAAGTAAGAATGTGGAGGAATGGCCTAAAAAATAGGTAAGGTATAAATGACAATTATTCCTAGTAAAACTGGGACTAAGGTTAAATGACTTACTATAACATGACTCTTAATGAAAGCTCATAGTCAAAGGAGGCTACCTAGAAAATTTATAATTTGACATTCTACAGAATTAGTCCCAATTTAAAGAAAGAGTGAAACATCTACACAAGAGGGCAGAGACAGGAGACCAACCTAGTAGTTCACAGGCACTTACACTGCAGCTGCAAAAGAAATATAGAAATCTCAAAAGAGCAGCCTATATTAACACTATAGACTCTAGAGAACAGCTCAAATTCGAAGCACTCTCCATGGCATGAGAGCATCTGACTTGACCAGCAACTCAATCACCTCTCAATTCCTTACTCTCAACACTTGTTGGAGCTCCTCTAATAATACTTAGATTAAGTTCTTTCATTTGCTATTATTGCCTGTCAACATTATTGCTATTATAATAGCCATAACAATAATTACTTAAAAAGGTGAAAAATCTAGCATATAACTTAAGTGCAAAATGAATATTCTACTAAAATCAAGATGCTTAGACTGCCAACATAGAGATTAAAAGTGTTTGAGATTTATATAGGTTTTCACTAAAGCATAACTATTCCAAGGCTTCTAGAAGACTAGATAGCCCACGGGCTTCTGCTTTCACTGATAGTCTTGGGGTGGGAGTGCAGAAAGCATGCTGGATTCCGTGGTGGATGCTATACCATTGAAAAGTCAACTCTTAATAATCATTCACCTTCCGCACTACCCAGTAAGAAAGCTGTTTTCTGTCTTGTGAATTCAGAGGTCAGATGTATCTGACTGAAAGCTAGACTTGCCCTCACAGCTCTCCCCTGCATTACTCCTTGTCAATTTATGAGGTCTGAAGCCACAACGTAAGTTAAAAACAGCAATAGTGTCACTGGATGTGCTTTCTGACTGAAAAAGAACTGTCATTGTCAGAGGTGGCGCGTTAGTGAATTGAAAACTCTCTCCTTGTCCTCCAGGATCTTTTCCCTTGGTTTGAAAACCAAGGTGTGGTATTCTTTAACAGAGTGGTCAGAGATAGGAAGTGATGTAAGCGCTAGAGATGGTCAATTGTCCTTAAAATAGGTAGTTGCAGGGTAGGGGGAAGACGTGTGTGGAATTGTAAAAATGATGAGATACGCTTTTGAGCTTTAGGAAAGTAGCATTTGTTTGGAAATTCCTCCTCAAACTTTGTTCCCAGAGCCCAGCATCCATTTCCTGTAGCTACAAGTCTAGTTCCGCAGATAAACACTAATATTGCAATAAATCATGAAGTGCCAGACCCTACCAGATGGTTCCATAGAATTAAAAATATATGCAAAAATAGGTTCTAAAGTAAGATGTATAATGATGTAACTCTTACCAATTCCGAGATTTGCCTGCTATCACAGCTATGGATGACAGAGCCTGTCTTTACCTACAGTAACCCTGATTTCTACCACCCTTTCCTGTAAGACTCTGTACTTTCCCTCCTCCCAAGTTCCTGTCCATTTATAATGAGGACTCCCTGACACCTCATATGTACTAACTGTAGCCTGATCTCAAATTCTGTCTTTTTGTCTTTTAATTCAGATTCTCCTTTCTAACTAGGTTAGATTACTTCCCAGCATAAAGCAGAGTCTGCATTCTTGGAGAACACAGACCTCTTAAGTTTGTTCCTCTCTGAGACCCCAGGATGCAGAGGGTGGAAAGTGTCCAACAGAGAGGGGGGAAAGGAGACTGTGCTCTTCAGGGTAGGAATGAATCACACATATGTACAAACTGAGCAACTTAAACCAAGTAAGCAAGGAGATGTTTCTTTCAGTCAGGTAGAAACTGTTGCCTTCTTCCTTTCCACACACCATTTTCTGTCTTTGACAAGGAATAAGACAGTATGATAGACCTCTCGAGATGAATCAGGAGTCAACGCACTTTCACTTCATGGTGGTGAGAATTTGTTCGCCCTGCACCTCATTCCCCATTTGAAGATATAAAATTGCCTTGGACATTACAATAACTATTAACTGAGCTAGCCTATCTAGTATGTAGCTCAGATTTACTGCCTATTATTTTATTAGGATTAAATTAATTTTCATTAGTTCAGTTTTTCAATTAAGATTTCTTTTGGTTTCTCTCCAAGTAGATATTTTCTGTTTGAAAGCAGAGGATGGTTGTAGGCTAAAAAGTCACAATTTAGGGACCGGAAACTCAGGCTGTGTGTTAGAATAACCGGATCTTGCCATTCTTACCCAGTGTAATAGTTCAGGGCTCTTCTAGTTCATCACTGATATTTTTTAGGCTAGCATTCTTTGGAAATGCCCAATGACTATCTGCTTAGTTGATGTGGTCCACAGTCCTGGATACATTTGCTAGGGAGCTCCTGAGCACTGGAGAATGCCTTTCTCCTTTATCTGCTATTGCTTTCTAAGAATGAGTTCTTGCCAGTCAAGCATAGCAGAAGTGATGAGTGTCACTCCAGCCCAATGATGACATTGTGCTTTGATCAGACTGATGTAGATGGACATAGTGACCCAAGAGACATAAGTTGCAGATGCTTGTCCTGTCAAAAGATAAATCTCTAGTTTTCTGATTCATAGTCAACAAAAAATAAGCCCAACAATCCATTCTTTTCATGCTACTCTTGACATGAGCAGATAAAACTCCTTCCGGTTGGAGCTCTTATTTACTTTAATGATTGATTTGTTATAGCAACTAATGTTATCCTGGTTAATATACTATCCGCTGCTAAACAGAAGACAAATGTATACATCTTACCAAACATTAAATATTGATCTATAAAATAGCTCAGCTCCAGAAACACCAAGAAATTCATGCACTAATTTTTTTCCATTTGGAACCCTTATTCCTATAAAATTGTGTTAAGCTCGAAAATAGCTTGTTCAGGTCATTCATATGTTTAAATGCTGGGATCGTGGGAGCTTGGCAATTGTGGAAGTTTGCCCTAGGATATTTAGTGTATGTGTTGAAGAAGATTCAATTGTTACAACAGGAAAACTTGGGATCGGTTATAATTTATCAAAATGAAAACTCAAAAGATATTTTAAGGGAAAAAAAGGATTAGCAAATTACAATGGAGTGAAGCTTTCAGAGGTTTCATGAATTTGTATTAAATGTGTTCTTTTACATATTAATCTGAACAGATTGCTTACTTTTCTCTTATCTCTGTTTTTAAGTATATATTTTTCAAACTGAATAGGCAACAACAAAAATGTGTTACTGGAGCTTTTTATGTTAAGTACCCATCACTATAACATCACAACTTAAATTTGAATATAAATGAAGCATTATCAAATTATCTGTTCAGTACTTAATGTTTTAAACAGAAATGCTATTCAGACTTCATTCCCAGAACATCCAGTCTTAAGTTCCATAATCTGAAAGGGGCTCAGCCTCTCCGTTTCACCAAGTGCACAATGAATTAAAGTTTTGAAGTCATTATTATTGTACTCTGTGCCAAAATAGATACAGCATAAATTCTTAGTTGTGCAAAATAGATATGTTTTGGCCTAGCCTTTTTCAAATGGCCAACTAAACATTTATAAGCCTCAAAATAAGGATATATATGACATGCTCATATTACCTATTATTATGTAATAGTAGCAAAACTAGCTAAGGAACTTCTTAAAACATTTCAAATAATTTCCCTTGTTGTGACAATGAAGTACATTAACCACTGTTAAAACTTTGGATCTATATCAGACACATAATAAGAGCCAGTAAGATTATTTGTCCTTATTGTGAAAATGATTGCTTCCTCTCCTCGAGAGCTTTAATTGATGAATAAATGACTCCATGGATGAGTATTGGATCACGAGTCTTCTCTAAATATAGGGCCACCACCTTGATTAATTAAATGGTATCAACCCTGTCATACATCCAAGCACATACCAAAGAGTCTGGAAGAAAAGACTAGTGATTAGAAATACTAAGGGTGTTACTTTGAAGTAAGTTTTTAAAAAAGTGAATTCCAAGATCATTTAAAACCTACATTATATTTATGTATGATAAGCTAAGTGAAATATAAAAGCTAACAAAGGGTTTGCAGAAAAATGGTTAAAGCTATAATTCTGGTGCTGTGGGATTAATACTTTGGCTTAGTAACGTTATCACTTAAAACTAATGGGGTCAATATATATTTCTAGAAACAATCAACAAAATAGCTCCTAAATTATATTTATGCTTCCTAGCACTGCTAAAATTAATGGTCTTATAAAATTCCTATTATAAGAATACATTTTCAAGCAGTGCAAAATCTGTCATAAATTATTTTGCATAAATAATTATTTTTAAAAAATCAATGACTATTTTAAAGTTCTAGAGTTAAAAAGAAGACTTTTTATAAAGTTGCTTTGGAAATGATTTATGAAAAAATTACCCTTCTTTCCATCATAATAATTTTAAAAGGACTGCCTTTTCTATTAAAATTTTTTAATTTAATTTTACAGGCTGTTACTCTATAAATAGAACAATCCATTTAAAATGGACAAGGTGAAGTATATAAATGACATTATTAGTGTTGCTACTAACAAGTTTTGAACTATGCATATTTACACATAAATAAAGCCAAGCCGAAGAGTGGCATGCCTATTATTTCTTTAGTTTAAGGTGCAAGCAGGTCAGAATAATTGAGGACTATTGGCATTGTCTTGTACTGCAGATGAACTTACATTGGTAAGTAATTGAACTTTAAAAATCAGTAGCATTACCATGTGAAATTCCTTGAGTTTATCTTAATATTTTCATGTTTTTTAACATTGTACATTATGAGTTAGATATTGAAGCTCACCTCAAATGTCAGAGGAAGTTCACCCATCAGTACAAAGCACCAGCAGCTATACTTTCTATTCTGGTCAAAAGAAGAATAGGGTGCTCCTTTAAGGCTCAAGACCCCGATATTGTTTCCACTTATTATTGATTTTGAGTGGCAACAGTACAGCCTTCAGCAACACTGCCAAGAATCAGAGGGATTTTGGAGAAAGACTTGCAGCTTTCTGAAGTGTCTTAAATTTCCCAGCTCTTGAAATATTTTTATTCATAAAATTTATAATAGGTTGGGACTACCTACCCTAACCTACTGGTTAAATTTGACTAGTATTTGGGTACAAACTTAAAGATAGGAGAACTCTTCGTCAATTGTTTGTTTTGGCTTTGGGTCTTGGTTTCTCAAGACAGGGTTTCTCTGTGTGTCCTTGGCTTTACTAGAACATGCTCTGAAGACTAGTTTGGTCTCACAGATCTGCCTGTTTCTGCCTCCTCTAATTGCTGAAATGAAAGGTTTGCACCACCATTGCCAGGCTAAGCATTTATTAGGTTGTGTGGTAGTCTCAACGCTAGTCTAAGTGCTGAGAAGGAAGGCAGGAAATAAAGTGCATTGACCCGGGAGGACAAAGGTCAAATTTAGTCAATTGAAATTCAAATTAGCATTCAATTAAGGAAGTAACTCTCTATGCTTTGCTCAGTGCTACTTGTACTGGTAACAAAAGAGGAACAGAAGGCCCTTGCCTGATGTGTTACAGAAAACCCTTTCTAGCTTACTATTGACATTTTGTTCCATTTTTTTTTTTTGTAGAACCCATTAGATCCTAGTAAAATACCATGCAAAATACTTTACCTTTCTGACATAGGACTTATTATTAAAAATCACTGTTACTAAAAATCACAATTTTCATCTATTATACATTAATTGAAAATAAATTTATAGCTAGATATGGTACTACATAATTATGAGTACTTACTTACACAGGGGTGAGGGTTTCTGGCCAGCCTGGGCAACAGAAAAAGACTCACAGGCTGGTCTATACTTAACAGTGAGCTGTTTTTTAAAAAGTACTAATTATAGTAATAAAATAATAATAAATTCACACAAGCTTAATTGAAAACACTTAAGGTTCTGATACATGTCTATATATGTAATATTTTCATACAGATTTTAAATTCAGGAATACAGGCAGAGTGTCTTATATATTCTTATATTCATTATTTACTCATACCTCCAAACATTAAGGTACTGACTTAGAAACTGTAACTATCTAGTATGTTTTGATGAATAAATTGACCTTAGCTTACTTGTAGCAAAAAATATCAAAGCAAGGCAAAATTAGTAAGGTTGGCTTGGCCAGATTTGTTTGGAACTTTTTATTCCAACTGTTGCTACTCTGTAATTTACCACTTTTTATTTTTGACTTTGGGTAGTGTAGGGTGAAGAGCTGATACTAAAATCTGGTTCCCTAATTAGTTCTTGATTGTGTCAATAAAGACGGTGGAAGCTAATTGCTAGGAAAAGGGAAAGACGGGATTTCCGGTCCCAGGAGGAAGAGAAGAGACGCAGGGAGAGAGGTCTTTGCAGCCAGCCAGTCTTTGGAAGGCGAAGTATGAACAACCATGTAAGGCTTCAGGGCACCTAAGGCATGCAGCCTCTACCTCAGGAGGGAGCCAAGGAGGGTGGCACCAGAGAAAACTGTTAGCTGATAAGATTAGGGCAGGTGATTCTTTAAAATAATAAAAATGCCTAGTGTTCTCCATCCATGGAGCTAAGGTGGGCAAGAGGAAAAAGAGAGCACCGGGGGCGGTTGATGTCTGCTTGGCAAAGCTTAGCTGAAAGGGGTCAATGGAGTGCAGACAGCAGATCCCAGATTTCCCGGATTGGGGGATGGCTGCAATCGAGTTGGAGCTAGGGGAAACAGGAGAGGTCATCAGAGTGTGGGCCGGGACACCAGGCAAGGAGCGAGTGTGTTTTTAAAATTACACGCAACAGGATAGTATAGCCAGCGTCCCTTTCAAGCCACATGAGAATTCTCAGACCGCTTACATGTTACACATTACTTATTGTGTCTTGGGGAAGAAGGAAGACGGCACGGAGCATGGGCTGAAACAGAACTCCTCAGCTTCTACGTGCGTAAAATCAAGGGATTTCATGGAAGGTTCCAGACTGCTTGTTTCTCTTGATAGTATGGTTGAAAGAGCTGGCACAATTGCCTCACGTTTTGCATGTTTCAGTGTGCTGCAGCAGACTAGCAGTTTCTGCTATTTTACGTGCAGAGAAATATCAGAGGTGAATAGCACTACTTCCTGTTTTTCACTAATGAATCTGTTTTATTTCTTTGCATTAGCATTAGCAGTGTGTGTTTTAGACTTTAATACTTTGAGACCAGCTGTACTGTTTGTCTCTTAGACTTTAGCGTGTCAACTTCTCTTCCTAAACCTCCACGACTCTCACCATCTTATTTCCCTCCGGTTGTACCTCAGCCATAGCATCCGGGGAAATCAGAAAGACATGGCCGAGCTGACTGGCTACCTTTATCTGCTTTGAGCCTGTCAATATCAGCCCTCATATTACAATATGATGACATCGTTAATTATTCAAATCGGTTGCTCTTCAAAGAAAGGAACACTAAATCTTTATGCCTGAAGCTCCAGTACCTGAAAATTATGTGAGAATGCAGTAGACTCTGTCCCTTTAGCTTTCTGTTAAAATTTCTTACAATGACACGTGAAAACAAGCAAGTTTACTGAATATGAGATAATTTCTATTCCCTCTTTCTTCCTATTATTATTCATTTGATTTTCCATTGTGGGGTCTGGATCAGTGAACGACATTAGGTAGGATAGGCGGTAAGAATGATGCTTCTGGAATGCCAGCAGCAAACCACTGAACTGAGAACGGGACCCCCGTTGAAGGAATCAGAGAAAGAACTGGAAGAGCTTGAAGGGGCTCGAGACCCCTTATGAACAACAATGCCAAGCAACCAGAGCTTCCAGGGACTAAGCCACTACCTAAAGACTATACATGGACTGACCCTGGCCTCTGACCTCATAGGTAGCAATGAATATCCTAGTAAGAGCACCAGTGGAAGGGGAAGCTCTTGGTCCTGCTAAGACTGAACCCCCAGTGAACTAGACTGTTGGGGGGATGATGGGGAGGGGAACACCCATAGAGAAGGGGAGGGGGGATTGGGGGATGTTTGCCCGGAAACTGGGAAAGGGAATAAATAACATTCGAAATGTAAGTAAGAAATACTCAAGTTAATAAAAAAAAAAATAAAAAAGATAAAACCTTAAAAAAAAAAGAATGATGCCTCTGTGTTAGGAGGATGCTAGAGTAAACAAACAACAAACAAACAAACAAACAAACAAACGGGTCATGTGTACATCTTAGTACAGGCACGAGTCTATACCTGTACCCTGCTGCAAGGCCTGGGCAGAATTGGGTGGCACCAGAGGGAAGAAGCCTTGATGAGCTGCAGCCCGTGCCCGTTCCAACGAGGGTTTCTAGCCTCATCCACTGCTTTCGTGTGTACTGCCTCCCACAAAGATTTGAAATTCATCAAACAGACAAAGTGTATATTTAATACTCACATGAGGGACTACGGAATGCCTTTCAATACATCAAGCTCCTAAACCCTTTACATCCTTCATTTTTAAGCTACATGGATTTTGATTTGTACAATTTTAAAAATATTCTGAAGCCTAGTCAATCTAACAGTAAAAAGCACTGTTGCACGGTAAGAAATCAAGAAATACAATTCAGCAAACCTGGTAGAGTTGCTCCCCGGGGAAGCTTTGTTACAATTCGGTTTGTCATAGCCCAGATCCATCATGTCATGCAAGCCTAACTTACTACTACTGTCTTTCATTTTCTCCCCCTTTTTGGCACACTCCAACTATTTTCTGTTAAACTAGGGCTGTCACAAGAAAACATATAAAATGTTCTTTTGCAAACACTCCGTTTGGCTCTCTCCTGAGCCCTCTCCATAGAGCTTTGGGTTTCTCTCCCTGTCTTCATCGGGGAGCGGGGGGTGAATGCTGACAGATCCCTGCACCTCACTCACCGTCAGTGGTAACAAGCTTGATGCCGCTTCACTCAAGATGGACAGAACTAAGAATAAAACAGATTTCTGTGCCTTGAATCTGGACGATCCCTCATGCAACAACAAAGGCTCGTGTTCACAGATGATTAGCTCAGAGGCATTTCAGAGGTTTCTGATTGTAGCCACAGTTGGGTGTCTTGCTACTGGGTGAAATATGTATTCCCCCGAGAACAAAGGCAGCAGCCATCCTCTTCTGCTGAGATGGCACCTTTAATAATTCCATGTATTTATCAGTATTTGTGTCGAGATCTTAGGGATTTTGCCCTTCAGGTGAAAGTGAGAGAAGATGGAGTGGGTAGGGTCTTAAACAGTCCTCCAAGGTGCAGTGGGAGGAAAATGTCCCAAGGTATGTAAGGGAATGAGAAGAAAATATTCCTTTGGATGAACATGTACACAGAGCAGAAAAATACCTGCAAGGCTTCCAAAGGGAAGAATGAGTAGCCTGTAGCTTATTCAGAAAGCCCCAAGATAAGATACAGCTCAAGAAAATTGTACGGCGCTAGTTTTCAAGTTTGAATCAAACATATCTGAAGAAGAGTGTCTTTTAGAAAGTTAAAGCCGAAGAAAGGTAAACTTATTTTCCTTTTCCAGTAAAATCTCCAAGCTCTGCATGTGCGGTTGCCATGGAATTTCCCTGCATAGCCGTTCTGCATATTGTGTACGTGATTCCAGAGGAAACATGTTCAGTCTGCATTAGGAGGTGTGGAATGTGCACGAGATACAACCGAGTGTGCATGCATAAAAGTGGCACTCTCTCAGTGACCTGTTGCCTGGAATGACACCTTCTGTCGCCATCTGAGGGTGATTGATGCATAACTGAATCATGTGGCACTTTTTCCCATGTGGATCGCACTGTGCCTGGTTCTTCGTGCCTCTCCTCAGATGCAAAGAGCCTTCGCGCTATGTGTGCAAGGGTGTGTGAGCCCTAGAAGCAGCAGGGGAAACTGGAAACTCCAGCACTTCTGTTTTCAAGTTGGAACGTTTGGTACAACTGCTTGCATATAAAAGCTGGAAAGTCCACTGATTGGGACGTGACCTCTACCTGTCACAGAAGGTACAGACTCGAAGGTCAACCAAGTCTGCCCGATCACTGCCACTGGGTAGTTTCAGAGAGATGAGAAGCCTGTTGGAATCTCTATTTTCTACTGTTTTGGTAATGAACTTTCAAGACACATCTCGTTTTTAGAGAGAGGCTTGTGTCCTGAAACATCGTTTCAAGTCCACAGGCGTTAAGGGAAGAAAGTCCGGACATAAGTTACTGTAACATATTTCCGCCTATACTTTACTGACTTCAAAAGCAGCCTGCCTTCATAATGACTGATTTCTTGTCACTAGATAATTTATATAGTAACATTAGATTTTTTAAAAGTCTATAGAATCATAATGTGACCAGACAATCACCAGTGATATAGACTTATGCTAGGTGGGTTATGTCTAAAGTAATATATAGTATATACTTGTTAATTTACTATTGCACCTCCAAACACTTAGATCAGTGGGATAAGGGGTACAGGTCAGTGAAAGAACATGAGTTTCACATGACTCAGGCATAGGGTCAGTTACTACCATTAGTCAAAGTAAAAGGGAATAAGAAAGTAAATAAGTCGTTTTCCTGTAGACATTGATGCCTGCTTGGCTACTGAGATTTCCTTTGGTTGCCCTTATTTAAAAAAAAATCATAACAATCTCTGTGTAATAGAACATCAGAGAAAGAACAGCATTTTTATCCTCTAGGCACTTACTTCATGTATGTACACATGTTTGTACTCACATCGGGCGACAAATACAAGTAGATCTTACATGCTGATTATGCTATGCTTAGATAAAGGGAAGTCAACAAGGGCAAATGAAAACTCTGTCCCATCTGTAACTCTATCATGTACCCTTTGCATGTAAATAAGACGGGAATGGGATTTGCTCAGGACGTCACATAGCATATCAAGGTCTACTTGAAAGAGCCCTGTACTGGAATTGAGCGCATCCATCCGACTTCCAGACATCGGTTCGCCATTGGTCCTGTCTGTGATGAGGAAGATAGCCATTCATTTCCCCGGGACTTCTCTCACCATTAGGCGTGTAACGTCCCCACCTTTCACAAAGGATACGGTGCAGATGAAATGTTATACTGCACGGGAAAACACTGTGAATCTGAATACACCGAGAAAGCGTAAATGAGAAAGATTAAATCACAACAGTGAAATTTTATTCAAAAAAGTTATGGGTTATTTGGAGTAGACATTGTTTTCCTTCATAATTTTGTGCATCATGAATTTTCATTTCAAATTGCAGAGGATTTTTTTAAAGTTTTTTTTTTTGCTAAAGTCAACATTTAAAAATATTGTGTGGATGTAGAATTATTTCATTTACACTTAAAGGGTATATAATGGTTGATGTTTCAGTTTTCATGTGTAATGTACGTCTCGTTCAAACACACCAAAGATAGAGTTTTATTAGGACTGGCAGGGATGATACCAACATGCATTCATAGACTGATTCCATCGGTATGGAATATGTAGATCTCACTCTAAATATAGCCCTACACTCTTCTATAATGCCTGAGCTGAAATCCAAAGTTCAATAAACTGAAACTATATTAACATGAATTTAGTTACTCAGTTTAAAGAAATACGCATCTCACAAAATATTTGACATCTAAGTCAAAAAGCAAATGCACGTAGGTCCGTAGCAGTCCGGACAGCATTCAGTAAACACTATGCTGTAGTGTTTTATCAATATATTCCCCCTTTCAGTGTTTAATATTTGTATTCAAACCAATTAGCTACCTCATGTAGGTGAAGTAAATAGCTAAAATTAAAGGATAATTTCTGCAAAATAAACAAAAGAAGTTCAATGTTCTGACTTTTCCACCTTCGAATCTGTAAGGGTCAGAATCCTAATCAGGTTTTGATGTGTTTCTTTTATTTGAAAAATACTTCTAGGGTACATTGAAAATAATATCTGATTAGTTATATTCCCAAAGCCCTTTAATTTTCTCAAATAATAGTGGGTTTAGAAATAAAATTCCCAAATGGGGAAGAAGCTGGTTTTAACTTTTTTGCAAGTAAATTTTATGCACATTTACATGTGCTTAAATTTATTAGCATTGGTCTTTTGTATGTCCCTCACTAGGTTGCTTTATGGCATCAGAAGCAATTTCAACTTAAATTTACATAGTTTCCTAGTTGCCTGAGATCAGTTCCTGCATAGAAGTCACTGTCAGACAGTAGGAATTCTCATCACAGATTGCCGGTTGCTTTGAGAGAGTTCAACAGTTGGTGGCGGTTAAATATATTGATAAAATTTACCACAAAAATTTACCTTGTTTCTGTTTGAAAAATTAGATTTGACAAAAACCCTGCCTGCTTTTCCCTATCGTGATCATTAGTGACTGGGGGCAAAGTTCCCAGGCCAGGTCAACGCACCTGATCCCAAACCTTCTTCTATGCTAACGCCTATCTCTTGTCATCTACTTCCCCTATGACCCAGGGTTTCAAGCACTGTGTATTTGAATGGATTTTTCTTCTATAAAAAATTTAAAAGTGCCAAAGAAGGACATGGCTTGGGATTACCTTGGAGAGGTTAATGTGAACAGGAGTCAATTATCAAAGAGTACAACTTGCCAGTCAGCAGCCACAAAATAAGCAACAGACGGTCAGATGAAGGGGTTAAGATTGGCAGCAGAAAACGGGCATTATCTGTGCTAAAGACAGTGTCAATGTCATGGATATAAATGAGTTCTCTGATAGAACTCAACCAGAAGAATAGAAGACCAAGAGCTAATCCCAAGGAAATATTAACAACTTGGAAGCATCAAGATACAGAAGACTGAACATTTGAGAGAAGATGACAGAGCATGTCTTTGTATTGGTTCATATTTGCTAAGATTTAATTTATGCACACCACCTTTATAAAGACATAAAGCTAACACCCCAAAGGCTGGGTACAACTAAGTAGGAGCAGCCTGCCCTGGTGTCTTTATGTGGCTGCAGTGCAGATGCCATTTTGCTACTTGTTTAAATCCTGGCTTGTAACAGAAATTACAACATCAGACACACAGTCAAAAAAAAAAAAAAAAGAAACCTTCAAAAGTACTGTGGGGAGAGCAGAACATGCAATAGGCTGGTACAAGAATGGTGACACATGTCTATTGTGTATGTAAAATAACTCTAAATTTCTGAACTGGGTTTTTTTTTTTTTGGTTTTCCTAAAACTTTTGAATACAGATTGAACACATCTATTTTAAAGAGCCTGCTTTATTTTTAAAAGGTTGGGAGAGAGTTCTTACTCGCCACTTGAATCTTAACTTTTTTTCACGTTGGCAGTTTGTATACTGGGGAATACGGTGAGAACGGAACAGTGTGAAATTATTGATCTCTTGCCTTGTGAAGTTTCACGAGTCTTTGCAAAAAATTTACAAGTTTGCTTCAGGGCAAAATTTGATCATTTTAGACAGGGATTGGATATTTTGCCTTGAAAAATGTGAGCCTAAAAACCTCCGGGGGGAGAAATCACAAATTGTCAAACCATTTGGGCATAGAAAGTCATCAACTTTATGTGGTGAGTGGCACTTTATACTCTATGCTTAGCTTTCATGGAAAGCAATGACAAATTTGGAATCAATACACCTAAATGATATGCTCCAACAGGAACGGATTGTTTTCTCGGGATTGTGTTGAGGCTGATTACAGTGCAATCCCAGCAGAGACTGGCAGGGGGCAGCACTATCAGCATGTGAATAGGGGCGCGGAACCAGGCGTGGAGGGGACTTCGCCACAGCCCCCTGGGTAAAAAGAGGACAGCTTTGAAGACTGACGGAGGTCCAAATACGGTTTCTGCCAGTGTTCACCTATGTGACATTTGGGAAGTCGCTGAAACTATCTGAGTTCCATTTGTCTCATGTTGAAATGGGGGAATTAGTTTATAGACAATAATGGCAGAAAATAATAGGTAAGTGTGTGGTTTGAGTATGGGTCACCTCTATTGTACCGTCAGGGTTTTATATCAGTCTTATCAAAGCATGATGGAGTCTTCCCTAGTTATATAGACTAAAGTCTGCACATCGTTGCGATGACATCAAAATTTACATAAATCCTGAGCAATATAATACCTACAAGCTCATTTCTCAGTGTTGGAAGGACTAGGAACACAATTTTAAGAGCTAACTCTCAAGAAAGTTCCTGAAAGCAAAACCCACTGAAAGAGTGAACTCTTGTATCTAGTAGATAGTAACCTATTGGGTTGCATGTATAACAAGTTCCTTTAGTTTGGGAGTGAAGAAGTTACATAAGCTTATGAATACTGGATTCATAGAAGACTTTAAAAATATTTTTGGCTAGGTAACACTCTTGCATAGTTCAGCAATCAAAAAGCATAAAAAAAGGAATAAAGTGAGAAGTTTTTCTCTTCTCTTTATCTCAATAGTGGGATTTTTAAAAATGGAAAGGAGCATATTTTCAGCTCATCACTGACTGCTAGGGGTGTCTGTGGTGTGCGCTGTGCAGCTACATTTTTTTTTGTAAAGGATCTCAGTGCACGGTGACTCCTGACCGCTTTGTTACCACAGTCAGGCACCACCATTCCCATATCTTCATGTCAGCGTCAAGAAGTTGGGTTCTCAGCCCTGTGTCCCACGGGCCGTATGAACTGTGGAATTGATGCAGCTTAACACATTTCCTATCCGTTCAACTGCTGAAGTCTAGATGAATTACCTTAAATCCTTATGCACAGATCTCCATTTTTAAGCCAATATTTTTTTTAAACACTAAAGAATCCTAACAGCATTATACCTTATCCCACTTCTGTGTTGATTTCTGATGCTCTTGAATTTTGCCTTGCTGCTTAAGGCTTAAACACCAGACTTCTGTGTCTTTCTAGTATAAGGTAGCCAAGTGATATGGTTATTACTCTTGCAAGATGGTGTCTTCATTTTAAGCCTGATTTTAACCAGTTCCTAACTCTATGGCTATTCTAATTTGTCTTCTGTAGCTTGTTGCAGTAATGGAAAAAAAAAAACAACCAAAATTAACTTGGGGAAGAAAGGCTTTATTTCATTTTATACTTCTAGGTTGTGGTCCATCCCTGAGGTAAGGCAACAGGAACCAGAGAAGGACAGAACCAGAGAAGAAACCTTGGAGCCATAATGATGCTTACCGGCTCCCTCTCTAGCTCATGCTCAGCTAGCTTTCTTACATCCTCTGACCTCCCTTCCTAAGAGGAGAGTGTTGTTTACTGTGGATTGGACTCTCCTGAACCAATCGTCAATCAAGACATTCTCTCACGGACATAGCCACAAGCCCACCTGACCTACGAAAGCCTGCAATTGAGGTTCCATGTTTCTAGGTGACTCTGGGATCTGACAAGTTGATAATAAAAAACTTAACTAGTAGAATCACCTTGATCAGATAACTAGAGGTCTTAGGTATGACAGGAGAGATGTTATGGGGTTAAACATGTAAATGTAACTAAAACACACCTAACTTAAGCATAACTATCAAGTGGCTAAATAGGTTTTCCTTAATTTTGAAATATATTTGTAACCTTGAGTGAGAGAGAGAGAGAGACAGAGAGAGACAGAGACAGAGAGAGACACAGAGTGAGAGAGAGACAGAGAGAGACAGAGAGAGAGAGAGAGAGAGAGAGAGAGAGAGAGAGACAGAGAGAGAGTACTTTTGTGATTTCCATATGTGGTGGTTTGAATATACTTGGCCCAGGCAATGCCACTGTTAACAAGGTGTGGCCTTGTTGGAGTAGGAGTAGTTGGAAGAGGAGTGTCACTGAGGAGGTGAGCAATGAAAACTTCCTCCTAACCACATGGGAGCCAATTTTCTCTTAGTGGCTTTTAGATTAAAATGTAGAACTCTCAGTTCCTCCTTTACAGTGCCTGCCTGCATGCTGCCATGCTCCCACCTTGATAATGGGCTGAACCTGTGAACCTGTAAGCCAGCCCCCATTAAATGTTGACCTTATAAGAATTTCCTTGGCCATGGTGTCTGTTGACAAAAGTAAGACCCTACCTAAGACAGCATCTCTTTGTATATAAATAAAAGCATGAGATGCCTGCTATTCTACATTTTACCTTATCTGAATGATAAGCCTGGGGTAAGATGGGCTGTATTCATTAAGAATATACTGCCATTTCAAGATCAACATTCTCTCTCCTTTAAAACTCATTAAATCCTTGATTAAAACCTTAAAACTCAGGTTATTTTAGCGTGATGTTGGCATCTCTCTTGGCTGTGAATGTTTCAAGAGAAGGCATCATAAACAGCTAACACTTCGGGGGGTGGTGCCAATACTATGAAAAGCCGTGTCACTGCTAAGGAAAAATAAACATTTATTTCTCCCTTCTCCAAGTCCATGTCCATCTCTACCTACCATTGTAAATTCTACCAAGGGTATAATGCTTAAGCCGGCAGTGTGACATCCGGGGCATGGCTTGAGTCAATGAATGGCAAGTCCTACAGAACTTTAACCTCCTCCTTGTTTCTGCGTGTGACAAACAGACCTACTGATGAGTCGACTCTGGGTTTCCTTTTCCTCTACTGATGCAGCCCCTCTGTCTTTTCTCCTGAGTCTCCACGTTCATGACTGCAGGCAGCCTGAGTCTGTTAGGAAAGC
This sequence comes from Rattus norvegicus, assembly GCF_021556685.1. Lineage (NCBI taxonomy): Eukaryota > Metazoa > Chordata > Mammalia > Rodentia > Muridae > Rattus > Rattus norvegicus. Next base: position 27,377,328 of record NC_141536.1, on the reverse strand, counting down.
CATGTCTCTCCTTTTCCCTTTAGTATGAGAATTATAAGGAAAATAAGAAATCTTAGCCTTTCTAAAGTGATCCTATTAATATGAAAACCGGATTCAGATGATTTCAATAGCCCCATTTCAGCTTTCAAAGAAGTCTTTGATTTTTAACTTGTGAAGATGTACAGATTGACTTCATTTCTAGGATGGGCGAAATGTGAGGTCATTTCAGGCCTGTCTGAAGTACTGGGAGCAATCTCACACCCCATGACGCCCCCGACTGTGGCTACTTCCCAAACTCTTTGGTGGATGCAGACTCACTTCCTGCTGAGACAAACTGCACCCATCACCCTCTGTAAGGGTTTCCTGGGCTCTGCACAAAAGGCACAACTCTGATTTTAAGTATCAGTTACAATTATCTAAAGGCAAATGCTTTTCTAACCAAACTCTGCAGCTAAAGCTCATCCATACAGGAGTTAGGTAATGTCTAATAACATAGGTGGAAAATAAAGCTAATTAAAGCTCTGGGAAAAATGAATATATTTTAACTCTGTAACTAACAATGAGAATTCCAAGAGAGAATCAGAGGGTTCTGTGATCAAAATAGGAAAAAAAAAATATCGCTTGAAAGCAATTTACATATAAAGGACTTGACAAGCTTTAGGGCAGAGTGAGTAAAGACTGTGCTCCCTTTCTGTTGTCTTCCTATGTCTAAGGTGATCTATCACAGAATATTTCAGTTGTCAGTGGTTGGAAGGCCTTCGTGCCTCTTGTTTAATGATGGGCAGGTCAGTCTGAACAATGTGGTATTTTCAAAGCAGGACTCAACTTGAACAGAGACACCCAGCATCTGAGAATTAACTCTTAAACTGACTGTTGTACTTCTTGGTGGAACTTGGGACTGAGTCTTACCTCAATATCTGGAACAGATCATAGTCTTCAATGTAGGCATCACTCGTTTCTTGACAAATGCTATAATCACATAGGAGCCGGGCAAAAACACTGTGCTGTTCAGGAAATTCAGGACTCTCATGCAATTCCCGTCATTGGAGGCAGTACTCAAAGATCTTTTCTCTAAGCACAACTACTTGAAGATGAGAAGGGTTTCACGGGATAAATTAAAACCCACCAAATTGGCACTTCAGCTGAATGAAGAGGAAAAAACCCAGAAGGGTGGACTGCCCATAAAAAAAGACACCACTTCATTCTCTGCTAGAAATAATAACATCCTTTATATGTCCCCCATCTCTATGAGGAGATTTAAGTGCTTTATCTAATTAATCCTCCCAGCTTCCCAGAGAGGTAGATGGGGGCAGATATTATGATCTGAATTTAGCAGTGGTAGAAATTAAAGTGTCCTGATTAAGTGACTTAGAAAGGAGACAGCATTTGCACTTGAATAAGTACACTCTGAATTCTATGCTATTTTTCTAGAAATATTACCCATAGCATATGCTGAATCTGCCTTGTTCTAATCCAACCTACGTAGAATAGAGCCAGAGAAACAAAACCACAATGGCGAGGAAACAATCCTTTCACTGAGGTAGCGCCCAAAGGACAAAACATTGATAACTCAAAAACAGATTGTGAAATTCATAGTGGCATCTGGCATCAAAACAATAGATTTTACTTTTTAAAAAATATTATGAGAAAATTTCACATACTTTGAAATTGCCACAGTAGTCCCTTTAAGCCATGATATGCGTTTTTAAAATGGTTGTATATGCATCACTTCAGAAACTCAACCTGAGGAACCAGGTGCCAGAAGTCAGGGAAGGAGCACATTTACCTACTCAAAACCTGTGTCTTTTTTTCCTTGTGGACACATCCATGCCTGCCCTGAAGACTCTTTGGGGGTTGACAGTCCTTTTCACGAATCACAGAATCTCTCTTTCTTTTTTAGTGTTTCTACTTAATGTGTGGACAGTCACGTAAATAGTCCTGCCCAGCGAGCACATGCCTGCAGCAGACCTTCTTGAGAAGGCTTTCTTTATTTTTGAGAGGTGTAAGCAGCAACTCCTTAAGCTGCTGGAAGTTGGCACATCCTTCGGCACTACCTGGTCTAGATATTGCCAATATGAAGCCCCGAGTGAGATAAGCTGATCCACAGGATGACATTTAGGAAGAGAGCTTGATATTCTTGATAATGTCACTGAGCTGTGGAAGTCAAAAAGATCTCCAAGATGGTTTATCTTGGCACAATCTCTCCATGTGTACACAAGATAAGTATGTTTTAATTAATAACAGATATGTGTCTTCAGAAACACTTGTGTCATCATACTTGTCATTAGAGACTGTACACAGGGCCTTGTGCATCTAAACAAGAGGAATCCACAGCCCCAGTGACTTTATTCTGATGGCCTTTCAGATCTGTTCCTGTAAACCACTATAATCATTCCGAGATGAACACCTCCTGTATGAGATGCTGGAGACACATAAATCCAGCCATTAAATTTCCAGAGAGGTAGAAAACCAATGAATACATTTCTTAAGACAATTTTTTCCCTCAAAACATGGATCAACATAGGCATAAAAAAACCTTCCTGACGAAGCTGTCATGACAGGAAGACAAGAGCAGAATTCAGAGGCTGGGTGCTGAAAGTCAAAAATTGTTCTCCCTTCTCCTCTGGACCTAGAAAAGAATCCTTATTGTACTGCCTAGTTCCATATGGCCTCTTTCAAAGTCTGCCTATGACATGTCGTATGGTAAGGCAAATCATACTATGAAATGTTTTCGAAAACATTTCCACAGATGAATAGTTTAAGATTTGAAAGTTCTAACTGTCCAAATAACCAAGTAGACAGCACATCCCTGTGGCAAGAGAAGGGTTGATACGATGAATACAGAGGCATGGAAGGTGTACTTTGCATATGGTGTATGAGTACTTTAGCCATTTCATATTTCTGTTTAAAACTTAGGCAATCCTGTCTGGCAGCCTCTCTAAGCAAATGATACTTGATGAAACTGGTCATGTTTTCTTACAGAGAGGTGAACGACAAATGAAAATCAAACTCCTACAATCCCTGCTATTTGCACACCACATGGCCCAGGAAGAATGCACTTCCACTTGTAGGTTCCCTGGATACCCTGGAAGGGGAGGGAAGGAAAGTTCAGGAGGTTGAAAGGCATAAATACAACAAATTCCAGGATCGAAACAAAATCGTAACCGCAACATGTTGAAGCCCTGTTTGGTTCCTCCTCCCAGCCCCATGCTCCCAGAAATAAGACTGAGACTCAAAATATATTTACAAACACCTTGGCCATAGAGCTAGGCTCTTCTCTGACTAGATATAACTTAAAATATCCCATTTATTAAAGCCCACATTCTGCCATGTGGCTGGTTACTCGTGCTCAGGTAACCATGCTTTCATCGTATCCTATCTTCCCTGGAGAATCTCCTGGCTGGCCTTCTCCCAGAATCCTTTCTGTCTTTCAGAAGTCCCACCTCTATTATTTCCTGTGCCATAGGCCAGAGGCTTTTTAACTGACAGATGATGCATCCATACAATACACATTATATTCTCTCTCCAACGACAAGACCAAGGAAGAAACTTCAAAGAACACTATGTAGCATCTAAGCCAGAAGAATTCTAAGATGGTGTCGTGACTGAGGCCCTAGTGACAGAATTTCTAAACAGTCTTCAAGTATTGATCATGTCTGCTGTGTGCCTTATGTCTTAGTAAGATTCAAAATGAAATCTAAGAGAGAAACACAATGCAGAGAATCACCATGAAAGATAGGCATTTGAAGGACCTTCAAGAAACGTAGAAATTGAAGGCTCAGTGCCCACCCAAAGATACAAAATTATAAAAATACCTAACAATAATGTATGGTCCTGTGAAAGGAGTGCAGAAAATGCTTACTGCTAAGCCAAAAGTAGGCTTATTAGTACTACATGCATAGAGCATTTAGAGGCAGTGTTAAATAATTGTTTTTTAAACAGATCGGTAGTAAGGAGACTCCTATGGCTTTAAAACCTAGATTTATAGAAGGAAATGCATAATGCATGGAATACCACAAGGGACCCAAATGTTCTATAAACTCTTGTTATTTTCATACCCATGGCCCTTAGGATTTGTGTGTGTGTGTGGGGGGGGATTCTAAGACTGGATTTTTCTGTGTACCAGACCTGTCTGTTCTGAAATTTGCTTTGTAGACAAGGTTGCCCTTGAACTCACAGAGATCTTCCTGTCTTTGCCTCCTGAGTGCTGCGAATAAATGTGTGTGCCACCACACCCTGCTTTATTCCCACCTTGAAAACAAGTGATAGATGTGGAGAGTTGTCTCTGAGCAGTATCTGTGGTAATGCATGGGAGAGGGTTGTAGCATAGTGGCATAGCAGCAGAGATATGAATAAAGGCTTACCAATGTACGACTGTGCTTCTTAGATGACAAACACTCTGCCTAAATACTCTTACGTAATTTTCCTACCAACCCCCCTAAGGTCATACAATCTATACAACTGTGCTTCTTGGATGCCTTCAGTAAGACAGACATTCTGCCTAAATACTCTTATGTAATTTTCCTACCAAGCCCTCTAAGGTCATACAATCTCCACGAGACCAGCATTGAGAAAAATTCACTTTGGCCAGAAGCACATTGTGGGAGGACTCCTAAAGGATGGGTGTTTAATGACTTAGAGGGGAGGAAACACAGTGGCATGGCAGGATGGGAAATGACTCAGCCCTGGGAACGCAGACTAATAACTAAGCAGTATGGTTAGAGGGCTGGTCAGTCATCCCCGAGGCAAGCATCAGCATCCAAAGCAGGTGTCACAAGTAGGTTGATGTATCAGCAGAGTAATGGATCTGTCCCAGTAATGGATCCAACACCTCAGAAGGAACCTCAGGTAGATGGCTCTCAGCGGTGACTTTGTCATCTGTCTGTAGCTGGCTACCTCAAGAGCAAGAAGTTTGCTTTCAGGAAAAAAAAAAATGTGTTCTCTTGGTCTTGTGAAATAAGTAGGAGTAATTAAATAAATAAGCTGCCTGATTTCATACTTACAAACTGAACTGAGAAGGGAAGTAAATCCTCTCATCAAATGAATTTTGTTTAAGGGATGGTTTGAAAAGTTTCGTTTTTTTTTTTTTAATTGCGCCTTTCAAATTTGCTCTCTAACTCCACCTCACCGACACAAGGATGAGCAATGTGATGGAGACATTCATAACGCGTGACCCATTTTTTGCCAATCAATATTGTTCCTCGGAGCAACGGTTCAGTGATGGAGTGAGCGGCCTACTCTATGCCCCCAACCTTCTCTCCTTTTGAAAACAAATCAGCAGCTGCCCAGTGCCCCATCTATGACCGGAACTGCCTGGAGGGACTCAGTATTTATCCTGAGCCCGAGAAATGTGGCCCTGTAGTTTGTGGGTGGCTTCTGTTTTTGTATGTGGGTTTTTCACCAAACAGAAGCGTTTATTCTTTGTTTTGTTTTGGATTCGGGGATTTTTTTTTTTTTTACCAAGAGCAGTGGCTTAGTCCATTGTGATATTTTTCAGTATACATTGTTAAGTTCTCAAAGCCTGTTAGGCAAGGTGTCCTGGGGAAATCAAAATTTATTATTGTCATTATGAAACTCTGAAATTAAGGCCACCTTGCAAAACAACCGAATTGTTATAAACGTGGTGTGTCGTCTGGTTACCCAATCAATTGGCCAGTAACAGGAGACAGCTATTAGTCTGTGCTGTGTGAATCTAACTTCCTCCTCTTAATGTGATGGAATTAATTCACACAACCTGATAACAAGGCTATTACAATGCGAACAATGGTTTAAAAGTGGCTTGCGTGGAAACAGCCAGGCACCATTGAACATTTCAGATCAAAGGTCTATTGAACAGAAAGAACAAATAGAATCAATTTCTTGAACTGTCTCCGCATTTCCAAAACTTGCAACATTATACCACAGAATGTGACTTAATGAAGTACAGATGAGAAGACCAGAGCAAAGCTAGTTTTAATGCAACAATGAAAATTAATGGAGGACTCTGGACTCTTTTTTTTTTCCCCCTCTATGGAAACAAACTAGTTATTAAAGACAGCTTTGTATTCCTAAAATTCTAGACTTTAAAGCCAGCCAGGACATAGATAGTTCACTTAGACACAGATAACAAGACGTAGAGTCATACATTTGCTACTTTTTATCTGGGCTCGAAGGCTGTATGAGGCATAATTTATTTATGTTTAAGCCACAGTGTATTTAATGAGGTAAAGTGACCTAACCTAACTCACAAAAGGAACGGAGGCTACATGGGCATTTTGCTTTAGAACCCTGAAATGAATAGTTAAATAATGACCACAATTAAGTGGATTCTGACTGAAGGAAGATGGTACATTGTTTCAGGTATCTCACCCTAATTACTTTTGGTTTTGGACACAGATGACAGATACAAGGGTATCAGTGCGGTGTTATTTTAAGTAGGGCGTATTTGAAAATAACACGGGCTCTCGGGCTCTGCAACCACAGATAGATTGATTAAAGGGCTGGGGATGTAACCCCGTAGCACAGTGGCTTGTCCAAGGTGCCGAGAAACCGGGCAGCGTCCTTAACACTGCAGTAAAGCGTGTGAAGTAGAACGCTGAGAACAGTTTGCTTTTTCTTAATCTTTAATGTAAAACAATGTATTAAGAAGTCACGGGAGAATAATGGAATGACCCTGTGTCAAAATCCCGGACAAAGTGCTTCAGCACATACGATATACACCATCTACACAGATATTGTTATCTCTGCATGCTCAAATATAAAATCACAATGCAGAAAAGTACAAAAATTTTTCCCACTTTTATGTGGCTAAATATAAATTTAGAAAAAAACACAAGCTATTAAAAGTAAAATTCAGAACTGACTTGCTGAAAAAAATACATATTTAATACTTTTCTTCTGAAACATTCATGAAAACATGGGGAAAAATTTATGCTAGAGCAGGACTCAAGATCGTGGAAATAGATGGGCCATCTTGTTGACTGTTGATGTTAACTCTGGCTAGACAGGCCACGGGTCATGTGTGCCTCGGCAAATAGCACATGTTCCTAGCCCAAGACATCAGGAGAAGGCATGATCGTTAAAAGGGGTCCTGCAACGACCTCCTTCCCGATCATGAGAGCCTTGAGATTGGTGAAATAGACGAGAGGGGCTACCCCCAGAGTTAAACACATTCAAAACAATGTTAAACATGGTTCAATCATGGCTCAAACATGGTCCAATAATGGTCATCAGTAGCTGTAAGCACCTTTTTTTTTTTTAATCTATCAGTTTGACTTTAATTTTTCTTTTTAAATAAGCTAGGATGTTGGAGATGGAGGCAGTTTGAGTACTAGGCCTTTGTCAGACCCTTCTCTGGTCCCCTAGCTGCCCTGACCTAAGGAATATGAGTCAAGCCAGACTGTTCTCCTGCCAACACAGACATTTCAACAGTCACAGATGACTGAAGGGAGCCACATGGCAACCACAGCTGTTTGCTGCCAAAGTATTGCTCCTAAGGCAAAACCCCAAAACCCCAGCAGGGCTTTTTTTTTTTCAAACAGCTCATACTGGACTTTTTGCTTTCTGAATCTCTTTCCAATTTAGGTGCCCTTGGAAACACCCCCAGTCAGGCTGGAGGGTGAGTTCTACTCTTATGTATTAGTAAAGAGACTGTGGTGACTTGTGTATGAGAGACCTCTCTACCAAAGTACATCATCTATATGAAACACTGTGTGTATAAACACTCCACCCTTAGCTATGTAAAACTGTCCCGGACATGCCAAGAGACATCCTTCTAGTACTGTTTCCCTGTGCTAGTACTGAAACACTATGCTCCCACCCCAAAAGGTTTCCTTCAAATTGTATTTTCTTGCCTGTTTTTATCTTTGTTATTGGTAGAATAGGCTGATCTTTTAACCTGAAAGGCAGAGGTGGTGGTGACAACAGCGGCAGAGGCAACAGCAGCAGTAGAATACGTGGCAAAGTTAAGAGAAGTTATACAATCTTGGAGCGGCAGCAGTTAAAATGACAACAGCAAGAGCTTGCTACAAGAGCTTCCCAGAGGTTAATGGCCAAGGGGCTGTAACCTAAGCTGCTGTCCTGGGACACAGGTTGCTCGCATCCTAGGTCAGAGAGTTCTCCACCAGTCATGGTAAGGCTACGGGCTCCAGTACTTGATGCTTGCCTGAGAGCTGGAACTCTAGGGGGAACCGCATATACATTTCGCAGCTGTTTTCTGCTAGGACTCACTACTGTTAGCAGCTGCGGGTTGTGAAATCCCTGGAAGAGCTTCTCTGAACTACCAGGACCACCTATCTTGGCAGAACAAAAGGACCCCAGCTACTCACTGCTGTAGACATAGCAGGTTCCTTGTTGGAAAAAGCTTTACCACCACCGCCACCCCTTCTTGATGCAAAAAATAAAAACAAAATGACTGGAGATTTAAAAGAAGTAGTTCTTTCTTCAAGAGAATTGCTGATTTAATTCATGCCCACATTCAAGTAAAAAAAAGGAACTACAGAGTGCTTAAAACTCATCAAACATTGGTTTGTGAGCTGAACCTGTTTCCTTTCCAGTGGAACATAGAATACAAAAAGATATAAACACATAAATTCTTCCCTCACCTTTAATATGGAAGTGAAACTTTAAAATGAAAGCAAACATGTTAAACGTGTAAGAAATATTATATAACAAACTAGGTACTATAAAGGGGGATTTTATCATTTTAAAAATAACAATTCCTTGAAGAACATCTTGAAGAAAGATGACTTATTGGAGGAACTGGCAGCTTGAGGAATCTACTTAGGCTGGCTTCTCAGTAAAACACAGCTCGGGAGTTTGCATGGTCAGAGTGGGAACACTGATTTCTGAAGGTCGGAAACTAAGGAAATGAGAGCACAGGTGAAAGGATTTGGAAACCAAACCAAATCCAGCTATTACTCGATCTCGGATCTTTATGAGGGCCAGAAAGGGCAGAAATAACACTGCAGAAAAGTAGATTGACAACAGAGGGGAAAATATTAATTTCATGTTCAGAAGACAATGACAAAACTTCAGACATCGAAGCAAGACGATGTCGGCGCACGTGATACCACAGTGGGGATGCAGCAATGATGGAGGAGAGGGTACCATAGGAAAACATCAGCCACGGACAACTTGCCTATTGCGTTCTTGAACTCTCAGCCACTGTGTTTAGCAGCACATCCTTCGTAAGACTGGGCCCTTCCACATTCTATCACCCATGGAAGAAGGGCTCATAAGGACCAACTTCCAATCCTCTATTCAAATATCTATAGGTAGTTAATGGCTCCAGTGAGACAGAGACGTTTTCTTCGGTACAGCCATCGCTAAAGTCCTCATGCTTTTGAAAATAATCCGTCAGCCATGCTCCGTTAACAACCAAATGAAAATCAGTGTATAACGAAGAGGGAAAGACAGAGACAAGAGACTGAGACAGAGACAGAAAGAAAGGAAGAAGAAGGAGGAGAGGGAGGGAGGGAGGGAGGGAGGGAGGGAAAGGAAAATGGGAAATAGTTACAGAAAGAAAATAAATTAGTGAAATAAGGACTAACATCATTAGGCACATTTGCAAAACCCATTATATACAACTAGTTAAATATGTATATAATAACCAAAAATTAAAAAGCTTGAAAAATAAACAAAAGGGAACACTTTTATAAAGCATTAGATTTCCTGAAGATGAAAATTGAAACTGTAAATGACTATCACTGATGTCAACATTAATGAAAATAAATGTTTTGAATTTTGTTGAACATTTAAATTTTGTGAAGGAGACCAGTACAATAATAGAAAACTAACATGTAATTTTTAAATATTTTCAAAACAGAGCGATAAAAAAATACATAAAATATCAAAGTCAGATTGCTATAAACTATATTAATGGTTTAAATATACCAAATAATATTAATATAAATTTAAAAAGAAAAATCAATCAGGATATTTGAATTTCCAATGAAATATAATTACATTAAATTATACCACAATAATAATACAAAAGAATAATTAAATCAATATGGGTACTATATCAAAGAAATCAGCACCTCTGAAATATGTTTATTTAAAAGGGAGATGATGCTTAATTAAAATAGGCATCATAAAACCACAGAGAGACAATGCCTTCACCAAATGATACAGTGATTATCACTCCCTGGCACACCAAAATGAATTAGGGATGATTAAAATATCATCAATGGTCAAAGGGCTAATGCTAAAATACACCGACATTCTTTCAAAAGCAGCAATAAAGGTGAAGGAGCTTCCTGTTTCCAAGACAACTACTACTTTATGGAGTAAGCATCTATCATCCGAACAGTGGGAGCTAATGATGATGATGATGGAGAAACTTAAGAGTTTGGGTGATCAAAGACTATACATGGACTGACCCTGGGCTCCAATGAATAGCCTAGTAAGGGCACCAGTGGAAAGGGAAGCCCTTGGTCCTGCCAAGACTGAACCCCCAGTGAACGGGATTGTTGGGGGGAAGGCAGTAATGGGGGGAGGATGGGGAGGGGAACTCCCATAGAGAAGGGAAGGGGGAGGGGTTAGGGGGATGTTGGCCCAGAAACCGGGAAAGGGAATAACAATTGAAATGTAAATAAGAAATACCCAAGTTAATAAAGATGAAAAAAAAAAAAGAGTTTGGGTGAAAATTGAGCGCAAATACTATGTCATGTAAAGAAGTCTCAGCTTTCATGAAGTGTGGTCTATATATAGAGAGGGGTTTTATTCATCCATAGAGAAGAATGAAATTATGCCACTTATACAAAAGTTACCTTAGTAACCTCTCAATTGCAACATGATTCACAGTGTCTCAATAGAATAGACACATATGTTAAAGTTTGGGCCAGGAGGGTTGGACATGTAAATCTCAGTGTTTCCGCTTGCTTAAAGAAATTTAAAGCATACATCCAAGCAAGGCTTGGGTCATAGCTATAAGAATAAAAGACGTTCTAACGTTTTAATAATCCTTTCATACATTTTAAAGGGCAGACACATGGAACTGTGTTTTGTTGCACTTGAGTTTTAAGTCAATGTTACACACTGACGTTAATTCAGCAAATGCCAATTTTTTTCTAACTCACTCTTTTTGTATTTTGTTATTTTTTGTTTTGTTTTGTTTTGTTTTGTTTTTCAAGCAGAGTTTCTCTCTGTAGCCTTCACTATTAATTTGCTCTGTAGACCAGGCTGGCCTCCCTCTCATGAGATGTACCTGCCTCTGCCTCCCCAGTGCTGGGATTAAAGGTGTGTGCTACCACTGGTTGGCTTCACAGATTATTCTACTCTTTAATTTTTGTATCTTCTACAATCTTTCACAGCATGGGATCCATCGTTTATTGTTACTTGGTAGTCCAATCTCTATTCAAGCATCTGTAGATTTCCTAAGTGCTTTTTCATCCAAAATACTAATAACAAACATTTTCATTCTGCTATTTTATGGATCACTTATAAATTACATTTTCTAACTATTGCATCTGTAACTTTTATAAATTCTAACTATTGCATCTGTAACTTTTATAAATTCTCTCTCTCTCTTTCACACACACAAACACACACACACACACACACACACACACAGACACACACACACACACACACACACACCCCACAGTGGATTTTTAACTGACTTCAGTTAAACTTGTTTGAAGGAAAAGAACTTTTTTTTTGTATGAGGTACAAAATATTTCTTTTACCTTCTACGTTCTCAGATACAGCTATGTTATACATCTATTGCTCATTTCTTTTCTTGCTTAGGTCTTATTTGTTGTTGAGAATTTCCATCAGTTCAGCTGCTGGGCCAAATTTTCCTGCCTCTGCTCTGAAGGTGTAGACTTTTCAAGTGCCAGAATGGTAACTAATTGCAGCTTAGTTTACTGGGATTGTTTGAGGGCCCTTTTGTCTGCTTGCTTTAAACCAATATGGTCTATGTAAGAAAAACAGGGGTTTCAAATGACAAAATCAAATAGTAAACTACACAAAACAACTTTGAGATGCCTACCGCATACAGAGTTGATTCACAGTCATTGTCATTGACACCAGGTAGTTTGATTACTGAAATCAAAGTTGTTTTTCTTGTAACAAAACTTTTTCACCAAAAATAAGGCATTTTATAAATTTAGATGGCTTTACTCACAGTCAAATTTTGTTAATTTTGCTATGTAAAGATTTACACTTATGACTGTCATTCTTTTTATAAAACACGTCTAATATTACCTCATAATGTATATACCTATACATCCACACCCACATGCATCATATATACATACATATACACATTATAAAATTTTATAGGTATGTTTTATAAGACATAACAGAAAAATAATAATTTTCTTTTGAAATCTAGAAGAAAATTATTACAACAATGTTCCTCATAGTTGATTCACGGTGCCAAGTGTTTAATGTGAGTCCAACCACATTAGTCATTATATTTACACACTTTATATTTTTAAGACATCTTGTAAATGTCTACAAATTGAACATAATATATTTGAGGATATACTAACTTGTCATTAGAAAAATGAACAAGCCCTTAATATCAGTCAAATATTAAATGAAAATACTTTAAAATCCTTGCTTCATTTGGTATTTCTTTCTAAAAGAACATATTTTACCCTGAATTCTCTGATCTTTAGTTCTTATCATTTATACATCTTCCTTTGACTTTAATCATTAATCCAAACTTTCTACATCCTAAACACTTCCGAAACTAATTTGAAAATAGTTATGAATTGGTATGCAGGTTGACATATGTTATTGAATAACGTGAACTCTCATTCCATATTCAACAGTGTTCAATCAAAGAACTTCAGTGATTCCTTTAAATGAGTCATTATATCAACACCCAGGAAAGGAAACAGTTGTGGAAAATGTGCTTTTACTCTCGCAAAGATGTGATGCAATTCACTCTATCTTAACAAAATCAACACCTAACACAATGTCCTTTCATTTAGATGATGCAAATAATCTGAATGTCTACTGGTGCCAAGACTGTTGATGGTTATGTGGTTATTCTTGATGCAAACCAGGAGTTCTTCCTGCACTGGTTTTGTGTACTATGGTGGGCAGCTGGGACAGTGGCCAATGCATCTCTACTGTTCTAGACTCAGTACCATGAAATACAGACAGATATGACATAGGTCCCTTCTGAGTAGGGGCTCTAAAGACACATTTAGTGTTGTTACATCTGTGCTAAACAGTTTTTTCCCTAAGTCTGGGCCCAGAATGTAGATAATATAACTCACAATCATCATAACACACACACACACACACACACACACACACACACACGCATGCATGTACACATGCATGCACTCACACTAGAGTACACTAAAGTTTATTTTGGCTCATTCGAGGTCCAGCTATTGAAATGTGCCAAGGAAAAACTTTAATAATACTTGGTCTATTGTATTTTTCTGTTGTTGTTGTCTTCTTTAATTTATTATATTGGTTTCACTTATCCAGAAACACGGGAACCCCTGCATAGCTGCAATATAATGGAAGTCCTATTCAGAAGTTGCCTCTATAACATCTCTTGGCCTTTAAGATTGGACTTATTAAACCAAAGGAAAAAGTTTAAGAAATTAGTCTGGAGAAGTGAATGAAATATAGAACGCATCAACAACCGCAGATTTCTAATGTTTAAAAAGCGTGAGCAAGCCCCTCATTACAGAAATCCATGTTTCCAATAGCCGACTTCATGTGCCCTACTTGGGTTCCAGAAGAGCTAGGATTCACTATTCTACACAGAGCCAATGCCAGGCACTTTCTCAGACCTTGGATTTGAAATGTACTCCAGCTGCTTTCTCCAATCACTTAAATTTTCATTATAGATCAATCTGTGTTACACTGAAAAACACAATGTTATCCCACTGTATTAAATAGGGTAGTATGTCTTCACACACACACACACACACACACACACACACACACACACACACACAAAATGTTTTATAAGGGATGGGAAATTTATTTAAAACAAACTGTAGAATAAGAAATGCGATGGACAATAGTGGTGAATAATTGAGTGTTAGTGGACATCTTAACCAAAACTTGGGCATTATGAAAAACCCAAATCCAGACTCCAGAGCTGTTCCCAGGGCTGTGGAAGACTGATAACTGGGCACCCAGCATCTGAAGTGCTGTACAGTAGTTACTAGATTCATAGAACAGTTTTCTCCCTTTGTCGGTTACATAGCGGATTTTTACTCTCTGATTCATAATAGTTGCAAAATTATTGTTACAAAGTAACAAAATAAACATAGCATTATTTTGGGTGTCATCGAAACATGAGGAGCTAGATTAAGGGATTGCAGCATTAGGAGATTGCAAACCACTGAGCCAGCCTTTGATTAAATCAATTATTCCATTCCTTTTTCTCCCCCCATTACCCTTTGCTACTAAATCGAACCTGCTATAAATCCAGAAATATAAGCTCATGGTAGTTTTAGAATTTAATTTAGTTGAAGAAATTGAAATAAACTTTAGATCCCAGACAAAACAAGCTTGAAATTTAAACATGAGCATTTTAGGTTTAATTTTTAAAAAAGAAAAAAGAAAAGGAAAGAACTCCAAGGAGAAACGTAAATAAAACCCCTATATTACATATTTTGGGAAAAGGAAACCTAACAATACATTGAGATAGACATGCTTATGAATCATGTCTCCACTTTACACAATAAGTACCTGATCTGGAAAAATCTACAACTTCTAAAATTAATAAGGGTAGCAATTTCCAGATATATCTTTTTAAAAATCAACAATTGTTACAATATTAAATTCCAAAGTACCACAGCCTTCACAGCTGCTTTTAGCTGATGACTTTTAACATGTAAGGTCATTTTCAAATTTTGAAAAGCAAACAAGAAAATACCACTTGCAATGAAAATATGTGAAATTTAGTTTTCTCAGGCCTTTTGCAAGCTTTCCCATCAACTGCACAGAAATCAAATTTCTTTTCTTTTCCCTGGAAAGTCCTGAAATGCCAAAACGTTGGGGCTATGTTTAGATTTCCCAACTGTATTTCTATGTTCTCTTATGTCTTACAACCCAGTTTGTGGGTTAGAACCTCTAAAGTTGTTGGCTTGACAATGATCTGTGACAACCCGCGATTCTGTTAGTCCACGTTGTTTTGAAAAATAGCAAGATACACAGTTTTCCCTTGTTTTCCAAGAGGCCAAGAAAGATACTATCTTGAAGACGCTGAACGCAGTGTTCCCTGAGCACTGTCGTTTTTGTTCCCCTAGAACTTTCCAAGCCAGATTATGTTGCTTCCACCTAATGTTGCAAACATTTTGGGTGCAGGCCCAATGTGCTTCTGAGACTTGGGTATGATTCCTTGTAACCTGGCATCCTTCCTGGAAGTTAACTTTGTTAAGCAGTTATTTCTATAAACACACTGAGTAATAGGAGAGCCACAGGGCCAAACGAAGTCTACTACCTGCCTTTCCTCTACAGCTCTGTAAAACGGAACTTGGTAATCCACTGGGGCCCCACGATCTCTTTAAAGGGTTGCACCCTATTTCCAGAACCGCCGTTACTTCTCATAAGAATCAAACCTTTGGATTCTATTTGTAAATGCATAGTTTGGATCAGTTGGGTATTCATCCTGTTACGAGTGAGCCCAGAGTTTAGAGGCTTAAAAAAATTACTTATTTGATTAAAGCCATAAATCTCAGTCTTACTCAGATATTCCCATTAAGTTGCATGACTGAAAGGAGCCTCTATTGCTAGATGCACGCTGTGCGTTACGCAATGGGAGCATTTCTGGAAACCATTGATAGAGGTGTGTCTAGGGATGTTTCCTGTGTTTGACTCTAGGGTCTCATGGATGGTCTTGAAGTCATCTGATGAAGAATGAAAAGTCATGGGTAGCACCTGTCATCAGCCCAATCTAGGATGATGATTTAAGGCAGTGGTGAGCAGAAATGCTACTACAAGTCATTCAAGCAAGCAACCTAAGCCAGAGAGGAATATAGACAGTAGGGTAGCTTTATATGGTGATCAGATGCCCGGAGAGGACAATGTAGAAAGAAGTTTGGAGACAACGAAGTCTGGAAAATATTAGTGGACTCACAAGAGTCAGCAAGAAAACGCATGTTTTATGTCTCCTGTTAATGTCTTAATTTTTCCCAGAGATCACACTGTTGGACCAGATGACTTGAATCTTTGATGTTCTCTATCTTCTCAGCCTTAGCCAGTTAGATCTTATAAAACAAATCCATGGATGAGGTAGTCACAATGTCAGGCATAGTGACTCTGTGTTGACCTAACGCCATTGCTTCCTCCCAACCAAACCAATATAGCTTTGCTTACTGAGTAGCCTTTCATCAGGAGAGACAGCCATTCAGAACGGCAGAACAACAGCCAGGTTCTGGAAAGCAAACTGAACCCCTTCTGCTCTTGGGATCTTGATTCAGACTCCCTGGACTGGAAATCAACCCTGGATATGGGTTTGTATTTTCTGATTGGTGCCTATGCCTGTTCCATTGTTTCTGATCTTTATGGATGCAAAACTAGTAATGTGGGGTTATTAGCTCTGTTAAAGGCACTGCACTGCTTCAAAGTGAAGATGTAAAGGAATGAAACCCGGGACACCCAGCTCTAGGGCACACTGTTCTTGCTAAGTGCCCCATCTCTTGGGGACAATTAACCTTGTAATGGTATGGTGTCTTAAAATGCATCTGAAATAAGGTGGCACTTTATAGTAAGAAACTTTATCATACTGCAAGTACAGTGCCCTCACTGAGATGATCCACAGCACAGAATTCGTGGTAACATGATTCCATGGTGTTCCGTGGTGACATTCCAAAGAGCTAGAGCATAGGTGTCTAAGAACCAAAGTACACCAAAGAGCAGCCACCGTAGCAAACATCTATAATAACATTTAAGCCTCTAAGTTCTCAAACCTGGCCTCTGCTGGATTACACATCGTTGTTCTTAGGACAGGGGGAGTTTTGCTTCTAAAGGTATCAGTATTACCATGTAAGATAGTCAGAAATTAATGCTATAATTAACTCAAAACTATGGTCAAGGGCTGGTAGCTATGCATGCCAAAGATATGGGCTAATAATACGGAAAATGCGTGGTATATTCATGGGGAAAGTTGGCCTTTCTTTTTTTTTATTTTTTATTTTTTTATTATTAACTTGAGTATTTCTTATATACATTTTGAGTGTTATTCCCTTTCCCAGTTTCCGGGCAAACATCCCCCTCCCCCTCCCCTTTCTTATCGGTATTCCCCTCCCCACCCTTCCCACATTGTCCCCCTCCCCCCAACAGTCTAGTTCACTGGGGGTTCAGTCTTAGCAGGACCCAGGGCTTCCCCTTCCACTGGTGCTCTTACTAGGATATTCATTGCTACCTATGAGGTCAGAGTCCAGGGTCAGTCCATGTATAGTCTTTAGGTAGTGGCTTAGTCCCTGGAAGCTCTGGTTGCTTGGCATTGTTGTACATATGGGGTCTCGAGCCCCTTCAAGCTCTTCCAGTTCTTTCTCTGATTCCTTCAACGGGGGTCCTATTCTCAGTTCAGTGGTTTGCTGCTGGTATTCGCCTCTGTATTTGCTGTATTCTGGCTGTGTCTCTCAGGAGCGATCTACATCCGGCTCCTGTCGGTCTGCACTTCTTTGCTTCATCCATCTTGTCTAATTGGATGGCTGTATATGCATGGGCCACATGTGGGGCAGACTCTGAATGGGTGTTCCTTCAGTCTCTATTTTAATCTTTGCCTCTCTCTTCCCTGCCAAGGGTATTCTTGTTCCCCTTTTAAAGAAGGAGTGAACCATTCACATTTTGATCATCTGTCTTGAGTTTCATTTGTTCTAGGCATTTAGGGTAATTCAAGCATTTGGGCTAATAGCCACTTATCAGTGAGTGCATACCATGTATGTCTTTCTGTGTTTGGGTTAGCTCACTCAGGATGATATTTTCCAGTTCCAGCCATTTGCCTACGAATTTCATAAAGTCATTGTTTTTGATAGCTGAGTAATATTCCATTGTGTAGATGTACCACATTTTCTGTATCCATTCCTCTGTTGAAGGGCATCTGGGTTCTTTCCAGCTTCTGGCTATTATAAATAAGGCTGCAATGAACATAGTGGAGCACGTGTCTTTTTTATATGTTGGGGCATCTTTTGGGTATATGCCCAAGAGAGGTATAGCTGGATCCTCAGGCAGTTCAATGTCCAATTTTCTGAGGATCCTCCAGACTGATTTCCAGAATGGTTGTACCAGTTTGCAATCGAAAGTTGGCCTTTCTAACAATACAATGGCACTCTTGCTGTATGCTGACAGCAAGAATGGTTCTGGCATGCAAGGGACTCAAGGAGTCGCCTCTTGAATCCTCCAGGCCTGGTGAGTGCAATGTGCTGTAAGTTGCATCAAACGGTGACTAGGAAATATCAAGAAAACCAAGCCCCACAATCTGGAGACATGAAAAATAGCACAGCCGGAAAATAGAACCACGGCAATGGATGAGGGAAAAACCCCTTGGAATGAAATAGTCAATGATTATCAAATGCAGCCTCATACATGCACAGGTGCAGGAAAAGGATGAACTGTTTTCCCTACAATGGTTTCTTAGCTCCTTTATAGATAAATGAGCAGTCACATGTCTAAAACTCGAGATAACATTTGAGGTGAGACGTATGGACGTTTGGACGTTAGTGGGAGTGCATTGCGTCACACACTGCTGCTCTGTGTCCGCATTCATATCTACCTTCCTCAGACAGCGTACGCCTGGCCTCAAGCTGCATCATACTCCATTTGCTTTCTGCTACGGCTATCCACGGACTCTAAGGAAAGAATGCCTGCATGAGCATACTGACATGCGTACGGCCAGGAAGTTGAAAAGAACTAAAGACATCCTTCTGGTGGTAGCCATAAACCAAAGGCTCAGAGGGTGATAAAAAAAAGGTTTTTGTTTAATCTTTTTATGGAACTTTGGGTAGAAAACTTGTCAGCATCATGCTGCTCTTTGACCACGTTTATTAGCCGTTCGTATCTGCTGTTTTTTTTTTCTCCTGACGTTTTATTCTTGCTGATTCCTTTGTTTCCCCCAGCCCCATTCTTGTTGATTATTAAAATCTGTTTTCTGGGATCTACAATAAACTAGTAGCAGACCACCTTCCGGTTTCTCAGACTTTGTGACAGAGAACCCAGCTTAAGTCAAAGGCATCCATGAAAAACCGTGTGCCCAAAGAGATTTTTAAAAAAGATCTTAAGAAATAAAATGAACATTTTTCACTGAGATATGGCTGTCAGTATTACAATTTTGCATAAACCAACACATCACCAAACCTCTCGCTGTGCACTAACATCTAGCAATTGCCTACTAAGCTGTTTAAGGTAAAATCATTCACCATAGTATATGAATAATCTTCCTAAGAAAACAGGAATAGGCTGCTAAAGAACACGAAGAAGCTGCCAGAAAGCAAATATTATTGATAAAAACAAGAGGAAGTTCTGACTAATACCTGGGTGCTCTGACCATAGCTTTTCTGTGTCAATTATGGAACCATTAGAAACCACCCTGCAGCTGTAGTCAAGCCTCCTGGGGGACGGATCAACTTTAAAATGCACACATATGTACGAAAGAGACAGATGCAAGTGACACATAGCTCTTACTTTCTGGACAGCGTGTTGTTTACTTTATCTTCCTGAGGAGAACGTGGGGAGGAGAGGAACAAGGTGGGGAGCAGGGACTTTGGTATTCTTCCAGGGAAGGTGGGACATGATGTTCCATAAGTCAAATGAAATGTTTTCAAGAAGGTAATATTTTCAGTATCAAAAGTAACTCATAACAGAGGTAATGGCAAATGTCTATACATAGAACCAAAGCCTTCCAGAGAATTTTAAAATAAAATCCAAATGTCTCCCTTTAAAAATAGTCACTTGCAACTCTTACGCTAAAGAATAACATTCATTCAATATTGTAATTCTCCCAGTGTAGTGCAATGCCTCTTTGTAGGCAGGCGACTTTTACTAAATCATAAGGCAGTTTAATGGCAAGGAAACGTCCACTGGAACGGGGACATTAACTATTAAATACCATCTCTGAGAATTCAAGGAACTCCAACCTCCCTCCTGGGGCAATTTTAACTCATTATATCTTATGTTCTTCAAAGACTTTTGATCTACATAAATATCCATTCTCAGGTTCAGATTTTACCACATACAATGATCCTATGATTTTAGAACCACATACAATAAAAAAAATCCTATGCTTTTAGCAAGTTTTAGAATAGTCCAGGACACAAAGTCACCCTAATCCTTGAGAAAATGAGTGGGTACCCTACTGCACAAAGCTCCATGCTCCCAACACGCAATGTGACCTAAATATTTGTCATTTAATTTCTAAGTCCTCCTCAGTTCTATTACATTATAGGTTTCTGAGTCATGAAATCAGATTTCTTTGTGGAACCCTGCAGTGACAAGATAGAATCTCAAGTTTTATGAATCGCTGTTCATTTTTCCCTTTTGATATTATAAATTGTATTATTTCCAAAAGCAGGCTCAGTGAATGATAACTTAAGAAAATTCATGCTTAGATCCAAATGAGGGATTACAGCATCTCACATATATTCTTATTTACACAAAATAACATATCTTTAGATTCAATAAATCTTCCTAATATTTGAGTACATATTTATTTGCCAACAGAACTGAATGTCAATAAAATTTGTCAGTCAACAACAGCCAAGAGTAAGTTCCTCAGATAAGCCTTGTAAAATACACATTCACAGTAAAGCCAAAAATATATAATTATCTCACTCCTCCTAGAGGCTTTCGTTCTACCAATGCATGGGGAACAAGGGCAGTCATCAAGTGAACGACATCTAAACCTAACTGCTCACACTTCCTTTTTTTTTTTCTTTACCACCCAGAGCCTTGTCTTGCATCCCTCACATGAGACCCAGTCAAATGGAATTAGCCGTCTGTGCTGAACTGCTGATCGGCCACCAGATGGCAGCAACGCTTTTATGAATAATGCAGCAGTCTCTGCTGCCCAGCTAAGATCTCCAGTGTTAATAATAGAACAAGCCTTACTTTAGTAAAAGGACAAATTTGTCTGCGACGGAGCCGGCCACTTTCTCGTGCCATTAATTATATTTCATGGGACGCATTTTTTTTCCTAGCACGTGGGCCTCCAAATATTTACTTTTATGCTGATTAAACATTAAATTGTTAGTGATTTTAATTGGATATTGTGCTGAAAACTGCCAGGGCTTGTTCCTTCCTTTCAGATGAACAGTAACATCTGTGATGGTGTCTGTTCCAGAGCATCTACCAAAGAAGAAAGGTTCCAACACCTTCATCAGCACATCCTGTGCATCAGACAACCGCACCTCGCAATTGCTCTGCCATGATTTGAGTTCAGATCCCTATCATAGATACCAGGCATCAGACGTCGGTCTTTAGCTTGATGGGGGCATGGGACTCTCGAAAATTAAGCATTGATTAGATAACAGATGAAATGCAACAGAATTGCCAAGTCTACCTAAGGTACTAAAGGAAGTTCGGTGTCAGTAAATCGAGCTCCTTGGAGCTACTCCTGCAACAAGTTAATTTTGTCCTTGTAAATGAGTTGGCTTGAATGAACACCCTACAGTGAGTTAGAACACCCCCCATCAACACTGGAGATGAAATACTTCATAAAATGGTGTGTGTGTGTGTGTGTGTGTGTGTGTGTGTGTGTGTGTGTGTATCCCCACCCCGGAACCATCTTCCTAGATTTTATATCCTTGACTTTCAAAAATTGTGATTATAATTTAATCACAACATTTCTCCCATCTCTTTTCTGCCTCCAAAACCTCCCATATACCCCTTCTCACACTTTTTCTAATTCATGGCCTCATTTATAACTAATTGATATTGTATGCATATCTGTCTTTGCAGGTACATATATGTTTCTAAATTTTATCTGTGCTTTTAAATCTTTCTAGTAAGTTTTTAGTGTTATGAAATTTCACTCATATATTGAAGGATTCTGTCTAGATCCCACACGAGACTTCTCTAGTGAGTGCTGGCATTTGTTTGCATCATAAACTATTTGTTTTCTTGAGTTTATTTCAAGGCTTTGTTTACAAAAAATGCTTTGTTATTTTCTTTTCCTGCTTTAAACATTGCTCTGAGGTTTTAGAGCTTTTCTCACCACTGCCCAGATTTTTTCCTCTTTCTTGTGGCTAGTGGTATTTAAACACTGTGTGTGTGTGTGTGTGTGTGTGTGTGTGTATGTGTGTGGTGTGTACGTATGCACATACACGTGCCTATGTATGTGTGTTTGTGTCTGTGTGTGTTTGTGTTTGTATGGGTATATTTGTGTTTCTCTCTCTCTCAATATGTGTGTGTGTGTGTGTGTGTGTGTGTGTGTGTGTGTTTCTTGCCCTCAGATACAGCTTCGTTATCTTATGTTTCTAAAAACAGAATGGCCCTGACTATTTATCTGAAGGTGATTTTGTGATTCCTAAGGTACTCGATTTTATTTCACTCTGTCAATCCCATGGACAGGCTGTAAACTGAGTTAGCATTTATTGGCTCCATATATGATATATCAGCTTTAGGGATTAAAGCATTTCTTTTTCTGGAGTACATCTGTTTGCTATTAAAAAGGGAAGAAAACCAGACTCAGCATGAAGTAAACATGGCTACTTTGTTTTACAAATACAAAATGAGAATTCTGAAACAGACATGCAAAAGAGAACCCTTAGTTGGAATGTTGTCATGCCAGAATCAAAGTCACATTTTCTGTGCTTTATACAAGACAAAAATCACAAGTAGAAAAAGTCTAGTAATTGATAATTTCACTCCAACCCCGTGGAATCTTCCCTGAGGTCCAGGATTAGTTTGCTCAGATTGCTGTGTGCAGTTTGAAGGCTTAGGTTTTGTTACCTGGGACCTGGAAGCCTCACTTCGGCTATGCAGAAACTACAAGGAAACTGCAGTGAACCACAATCACCCATGGATAGCCTAGAGACCAGGATGCTTGTTCTACCAATGCATGAAGAAATAAAAGTTTCGTAAGAGGTGGGAATCCCAGCATGAGGCCAAGAAATGAAGGGCAGCTTGCTGCAGGTAGCCTGAGGTCAGACTGAAACTCCGTGTATAAATAAAAGACTTTCCTCCATTCCACACCCTAGTTACTCCATAGGCCAAAGGGACCAAAGCAGTGGCTTTATAGCCCTTTGGCTACATTCTTCTGCGAAAATGCACATGACGTCAAGTTCATTGCTGTCAGTTCAAAAGTTTGACCTAATGTATGTCATTTCGGAAACTTCACATCTTAGTTCTTTTGACTTGGCCCTAAATTCTATCAATATCGGTCAGTGTGGTGGTTACTGCCTTACAGTTTCGTTGTGTTCTGACCCTAGTGTGAACAGATGAAATGGCAGGACACTAGCAGTGACCTTCAGCAGTTTTAGATAGTGAGAGGGAAGTGCAAAGGAATGTATCCCGAGTCTAAGATTTGTAGCCTGGAGCCTCACAGGATCTCCCAGGTGGGACACATTTGATAATCTTTACTCTAGCAATGTATTTGATTTTTGTATATTAGCTCCTAGAATTTAGGTTAAAGAACCTTTATTATTTCCCCCAAAAATCAAATCAGCAAACAAAAACAAAAACAAACAAACAAACAAAAAAACCAGTGTTTCCTAGTGATTTGCTCTAAAGGGATGGGCTTGGTCTGGTCTGAAGGAAAGGGTGTGGTCCTCTAATTATGGGTGGGCTTGGCGTTTCACTCTGCTTCTATTCTCCCTTTATTAGTCAGAGCTAAGGAGATTTGGGTTTTACCAAAATTTGAATACATTAATTTTTCCCTTGTGTTCAGGATCTCTTTTGTCACAGCCAGTGTATGTGTGTGTGCACGTGCACGTGTGTGTGTGTGTGTGTGTGTGTGTGTGTGTGTGTGTGTGTGTGTGTGTGTGTGTTAAAGTCCTCATTTCAAAATTAAGCCTTTCCCAGTATAATCTCACTGACAAGCTGAGGCCAGGATTCATAAAGTGTTTCCTTCCAATCAAGAAAAAGTAGTTCTTTGACACCTTTAGAAGGGGATCAGAAAGTGTCCCTTGTCTCTCTTTTATCTGGGACATTGTTTCTGAGCTTTTCTCTACAAGTCACAGTTCAGAGCTCAGAAGAAAATGCTAGGGGAATACGCTTTTGTCGACATGTCGGCTTGCACACACCATCCATTACTCGCTTGTGCTGAATTGGTGTTGCAGCAATGGCACTTGCATAAAGGAGCGGGTACTGACGTCTAAACAGGACATAAGGACACATACGCTGTGTACAATATAGGAAAGTATCTCTCATTGGGCTTATTAGATCTTCAGCAACTGAGGGCCATGGGTAGAAGTGAAAGTTCTCTCAAAGCAGCCGCATTTTACTGATACGCATCAACTGCATTTAGAGTCTCCTGGAATTCACAGCTGCAATGTCATGCAGACCGTTATAAGACGGCTCGGTTACTGAACAAAGAAATAATGATGATCATCAGTATTTGGATTAAAGTTACTTCTTCGTAGTTAATTTAAAGTATGCTGAGGGATCTATTCACTTTTAACCCAGAGAGGAGGCAGGTGGGAGAGGGGGTATTATCTCGTCCTTTCTCAGTGTGAATCACAAATCTGAGAGAGAATCTCCAACCCGAGTCTCTGAAGACATCGGCTGAAAATGTCCTGATCTCCAGACATATTCGTTGCTTCACTGTCCCTCTGAGGGATGGATACATATCTCGTTCGTAGACACATGGAACGCTCCAGGGCAAACCATGGAGTAAACAAAAGCTGTATTGGATGGTGATGTTTCTCCTTACCCTGGCTTATTTTTCTGACTCCATGCCTTTAAAGATACTGTGAGTAATTCTGCCAACTGAAACCAGTCTTACCTCAAATTTATAAATGTGAAGAATCCCCCTTTGCGTTGAGACTAACTGTACACATTGCGAAATGAATGAGAGAATTTGTAAATGCTCATATTTATTCTAAACCAACCCTCTTGACACAAGAAATGTATAAAAGCAAAATACCAGTAGTTTTCCTTTTGGCTTAAAGTAGCATTTTTCAGGATGTTATTAAATTATCGCCACATTAATAAACTTAAGTAGTACTAAACTAGGTGAGGCTAAAACATGTCAGATCATGGCAAGCAATCATATTATGTTTAGTTGTAATGCATATCCATGGAAAAATTACACAAATATATGTAATGTACAGTATAGCCAGAGGAGTTTACCCAGAGTCGGAAAAGTAACGAGTAATTAAATGTTAAACCAACTTCAACTTTACTTTCCTTATAGGGAACAAGGTCCCTCTCTGCAGATGTGTTTCATATTAAAGAAGCAATGTCAAGTACGAGACATTTGAACACAGTATTTATCTCCTGAACATGGGAGTAAGGTGAACCTTCATCCCTTATGTCAGCTCTATGTTCCCCAAGTGACATAGTTCTACTCATTAACTGATAGAATTATACAACTTAATACATGTAATCTGTCAAAATCCAATAAATTCAAGTTTTCATTAAAAATTGTTATAAAACATTAAGTCTGAGAAAAATATGTCTTCAAGAGTATAGATAATTCAATACCTTAGCTAATCAGTTAATATCTTACTTCCTATGAGAAAAGAACTAAGGAAACAATAAAAGAATCAAGCAAAAATGAAAAGGATACTCAGTTAATAAAAAAAATAGTGTTATTTACAAAGAAAAAAAAAGACCTAAGGAAACAAATTGTATCTCCTACTCTTTGTTTCACTTACACTATGGGAATCTTGTAACACAAGGCTTATGGTGCAGATAAACTTCCCAAATTGTTTTCTTTGTTATTTCCTATGCTAACTGCATTCAGGTCTAGCCTCAGCAGCAACAATCTATCAGCCAGAGCAAGCCCGGTCTCTTGGCTCAATAAGTACAGTAGTTGACATATTTCTAGTTACATCTAAAATTGCTTTACGGGACAGAAAACTATTATCATGGTGGTAACTTAATGGCATATAAATAATTACATGGCTTTCCCCTCAGTTCTATTTGTGTTTGGTTGTTCAGACAAGGTCTTTATGTAGCTCTGGCTGTCCTTGAACTTGCTGTATAGACCACGCTGGCCTCAAACTCACAGAGCTCACCTGCCTCTGCCTCACTAGGGCTTGGATTAAAGGTGTGAGCCGCCAAACCTAGATGCTTCTCCTTTTTAACAAGTGGCGTCCCTGGGAGACTGAGAGTCCATTAGTATTGTGTCCTCTGTTTGACCACATGTCATGAATTCTACCCTAGACTTCCAACGACTTTATCAGAAAGCCTCAGACGTAAAGGAAGGTAAAGAACCCAAGTGAGATCTTTTTCTTTCAACTTTGTAACAAGAACACCCTTGATAGTTTCTCCCAGTTCTGTGTTTCTGTTACTGATTTCGCAACTGTGTTATCAGTTAAACTTCCTGATGCCAGGCCGTGTAAATGTGTAACGTGACCAGTGAGACTAGAGCAATAGGAACTCCTGCTGTGGTTGGATGCTATTCGAGAGCCCTGCCATCCTTTAGTGGGATTTTGCTTAGTTATTCTAACTATCTCTCCGTAAATGACATTTGGGATTATTTAAGATTATGTTGTAATCTTTTTAATCCTTAGTGATTTAAATTTCAGGCTAAACACCATAGAGCAAAACAGCACTTAGCAGAAATGTATAAAACATGTGATTTGAGCAAAAATCTTTTTTGCCCAGGCTCTCCCTACTGAAGACCTGACATTGCTTTTGGTTAACTAAGGAAACATGTCCAAAGTTCATCCCAAATTGTTCACTGGATAACGGCTTTCTCAAACTGTTTCAGATTTGTGATGGTTGACGATATTACCCTTTCTGCAGAATTAAAAGTTAGACCAATAGACATTCATTAATCCAATTTTGAATTTGAATAACTCTTTGATAAGTGTAAAGCTTTGTGTGTGTGTGTATGTGTGTGTGTGTGTGTGAACACTCACTACATTTCCTAAAATCAAGTAATTCAATATAAATATATACACCTATTTAAAGGAATATTTACACACATTTTGACGCCTGTGATTGCCTGTCATAGGCAATGTATTACGGAAGAGAACAGCACATTTTAAAATGTTACTTCCAGTTAAACAATGCCTATAAGACAAAATCAGTATAAAGATTCTGGCTCCAATGTAGGCAAAGGTTCTTGGTCTCAGAAAGTGACTGTCATTTTGATTCACCAAGAATTATGCCATACTAAAGCTATAACATCGTCACTGTGATATTAATATCTATTACTTGAAGAAGACTACATCCACATTGAGTTTCATTTATGGAAAAAAATCTTGGATTTTGTTAAATACAGAAAATGAAGAAGTCAGATGTCTAAATAGTGAGTGAAAAATATTCCATTTTTTTCTGGATCAAAAATGTGTGTTTCTAGCCTATCTCAGACACTCAAAATTTTGTGTTTGTTTTCCTATTCATTTCAAGTTCTCTGTAGACATCATAATTATGTGGTATATAAATGCCAATCCATCATCTTTTTAAAGACAGATTTCAAATTTTAAATTATTTCTAATTTTGCTCTTCTTTGATTCATCTGGAACTAAAAATCTCAATCGTCGTTTGTGATCTGTAATCTATAATTCATAGGCTGAGATAGAATATCAAGCCCAATTCAAACTTGGAATCCTAAAACTATTTTCGATGTGGTACCTCAGTTGAAGTTAGAAGGGTGTTTCTCAATAAGGAAGAAACGTTTCGTTATTCAGTAGGCAATGAAACCCTTATACACAGTCAAACACCCACCAATGCCTTAATATCATGCTTTTGAGATGTAATCGTGTTTATTCTGATCATCTGAGACTTAGCCCAGCTAATGCATCTGATCAAATATTGATGCACGTTATATGGACTCAGTTGTCTGGCAAATTCTTCCCAATGCTCTTTTGGTTAACAGAACTATAAAAATAACTTAGGTTATTCTGCTCAAATCGGGGACTGTTCCAGTCTACTCTGTGGGTACATACACTCACGACAGGTCAGGTGATTTATTCAAAATGAATGAACAGAAAGTTATACAGGAATGTTCGCCTTAACTTGTTATTCACAATATCTTTACAATTATCGTTTAACTCTGTATAAAACTATTAAGAATGCATTCACGTATAATCTGCCAATCTGTCTTCTATCAATTTGTCTATCATACCATAATCTGTCTGCATATGTGCCAACCTACAAGTCATCTGTGTGAATATTGAAGGCTCAAGGCCCTGTCAATTGTCCAAATAATATTACAAACAAAAACAGATGATGAGAAACTTGTAAATAGTGAAAATAGACTTCAATGTCCTTGGAAGCAACAAAGTTCAGAAACATAAATATAAATCAGGTGGAAATGATCAAAGTTTAATTATGAACAATCATTTGGAAAGCCAAGGATGACAAGCATCATTTGTCTGTCACACCAAGTGGACAGTTGTCTGTTTTGAACTTGTTGAAACTTTTTAGAGATAAACGGAGCATAGCTGGCCCCACAAATCTATGGAAGGCTCTATTGTATAAACACCATGCCCTTTAAACTGAACTTAATCTTTTTTCTTTTACAACTTTATTAATCAGGGGAACCCACAATACATGAAAGTCTACAACATCCTGTCCTAGCTTAGTGGTTCTCAAGCTTCCTAATGCTGTGAGTTTTTAATATAGGTCCTCATGTGGTCGTGATCCCAAACCACAAATTTATTTTCATTGCTACTTTATAACTGTAATGTTGCTCTACTGTTTTGAATTGAAATGTAAATATGTTTGCTGATAGAGGTTTGCCAATGTGGTTGCAACCCACAGGCTGAGAAGCAAAGTTCTAGATTGTCAGACACTGGGAATTTGACCCTTGCATTTTGTTACTGGGGTTAGAAGAACACCAAGAGAAGGAAACCAGAGGAGAGGGATATTGCTGATCCTCACCTTCCAAACAAAGTCGATTTTATTATTTATACCTTGGTTTTCTAAATTCTAAATTCTCTACCACTTGGCTTGGGATCATTGCTCTCTGTGCTTGCCTTCCTGCCTGCCTGCCTGCCTTCCTTCCTTCCTCTCTTTTAAAATTTTATTTTTAGTTGACAGGTGATAATTATATCTATCCCTTCACTTAATTTTTTCGTTAAAAACAACTCTATATTTAAGTACTTTAAAACTAGAAACAGAAAGAAAATTTATTCTAGGACATGTGTGCGTAGTTTTTCTTTTTTAAATCTGAATAGGCCCAAATTGTTTTAATATACTTTCCGAAGAAAGTAACATAGACAGGATGCATTGGAAGCGAAACGGTTGCTTTCCTCAGATGAGCAGAAGTGGCAAAGGCCATTTACTTTGTGGCTCTAAGTCCAAATACTGAGTTCATCAAAGTATTTTATTACATAATGATATTTACTTAAAGAGCAGATCTTTGCAGAAAATATTTAACATTAATAAAATGTATTAATCTACTCCTTTCATCCCTAAATGGAATAATTCTGAACTACAACAAAATTATTGAATATCAAAATGTAAATATTATATATCGCCTAAAATGGAAAAAAATAGATCAAACTTATAACCTAAAATAATTGCTAAATAAAAATCATGTTGAATCATGACTTGGTAACCTCACATATCAGGTTTTTGGTCTTTCAAGGATTTTGTGCGTTTTTTTAAAAAAAATATTCAATGGAATACGTTTGTGACTACTGATTAGTCATAGCAATTTCTCATCTAAAAGTGAAAATTTTCAATATAAAACGAACTGATTTAAAATTTATGATTAATTAAATTTGTGCTTTGACAACTTCTCACATGTGTCTAATGGGTTCTGATTGCTCTCCCAACCCCCTTTCATATCTTCTTGCTATCCCCGTCAAGCCGCTCCATTCCCTCCCCATCCTTCCATACACTGGTACATACACGTAGTTAATGACCGGAAGGCACGGATGGCAATGAATGAGAAGAGCTTATAATTAGTGAATCTTAATCTGTGTATGTCTGAAAGTACTGCATTAAATCTATTTAAGTAAAGCATTCTAGGTTGGCACCCCAAACAGCTATCAAATGCATTGCAAAATTCAATGATGTTGAGGTAAATTAATGGACACAAAACATGTATTTCTGTTGTTGTTGTTGTTTAAATAATAACCAGTCATCAGGGGAAAACACAAGATAAGCCCATGATTCCACAAAGGAGAGGAGCCAGAGTAAGTCTTTCATAATGACCTGTGGACAGGTAGTTCCTACACGTGAAAACGCCACAAGAAGGTCGTCATTCTCATTACCTTAGGAGGCACAGATGTAAAGGAAAAAGGAGTATATTGAGCACACGTGACGTTCTTACCTGAAAGACACTCTTTTTGCTTGATTTGTCTTTGGCCGCCCATTCTATGTGTGCTCCACACAAATCCACGCTTTCTGCATTTGGCCTGGGTTTCTGTAAACAGAAACGAAGTAGGAATGAAGATGGCACGACACTGAAGAAGCGTGTCGGTGAAAACAAGGGAGCTGACTGAGGTCGAGGTTATACATATACATGGTGTAGAGCCTCCCCTTTGTGCTTCCCAGAGGAAACCTTATCTGTAGTGTTTTTACTTGGCATTTTAATATGCTAAAGTTAGGAGCACAGTTTTACACACATTCATTTGTTACAGACAATAAGAAGAATCAATACTTTAGAAATGATTGGACATAATGTTAAAGAAATAGAAGCTTGAATAGCTCCTTTTCTGTCCTGAAAAAAAAAAAAAAAAAAAAACTTGTGACACCTAAAAGTGAAAGAGAAAATTGAAAATTCACAATGTAATGGGAAAAGTTCTAGTTTTGTGACTTCAGCAAAGTCAATTCCAACCCGGTTATACCATCTTGAGATTAGTACAAATGGATTCAATTAATCTCACTGTCTCCTCAAATGTCTGTATTTTTGTATGTTAAAAAGTTCAAAAGGGGGGTTGGGGATTTAGCTCAGTGGTAGAGCGCTTGCCTAGGAAGCGCAAGGCCCTGGGTTCGGTCCCCAGCTCCCCCCAAAAAAAAAAAAAAGAACCCCCCAAAAAAAAAGTTCAAAAGGGAGAATTAACTGGTAACAATAAAACATTTACACATCTATGACTGCAACACTCACAAGGCAGAGATTGGATGACTGCGGTGAGTGGAAGGACAGTCTGGTTTACACAGTGAGATACTGCTTTCCAATAAGAATTAAAAAAGTAAAAGAAAGGGAGGAAGGAAGGAAGGAAGGAAGGAAGGAAGGAAGGAAGGAAGGAAGGAAGGAAGATCCACACTTTAGACTTTAGTAGTACATGGGTAAATTTTATGGAATTAAGTAGATTTATTAGGTAGATCATAGCATTTGCTTCCTTTTATACAAAGTACATAAAAATTGAAAGTCATTTCATTTCAGTAAATGCCAATAACCAGCTAATACAAACGTTAGAGTAGCCTAATAACTTCATTTGACTCGTAGTGAATAACATGTATGTAAGTTTAAATTCACACATCCTCAGGTGTTAAAGATGGGGTAAGTTTTGGAAATTTACTATTTGCTGAGGAAGTAGTGTATAAAGAGATGCTTTGCAACCATTTTTTCATGTGCTCTGAGCTACTCTGGGTTACCTTACTAATAAATTTAATAATTTTCCCATTTTCCTGCTACAGAACATCCTGAACATTTAGTATAAAATGATGTATTTTAGGCAGCTTTCAATGTCATTAACTTTAAGTCAAAACTTGAAGTTGGAAATGTAAAACTTAAAAGATACAGTCTGTCCTTAATTGTTGCCTCATAACCAGTACGTCTCATTGTACTTAGCTTTTAAAAACAATCCAATTTTAGAGTGAGAAGATTTTGTTTTGTTTTGCTTTGTTTATATCCCTATGGTAAAATAGGATATGTTTGTCTTTCAGCAAGCAAACTAAATTGTGTGTGTACGTATGTGTATGTGTGTGTACAATTTTGTGAGTGTGTGAGTGTGAGTTTCTCCGTGTGAAATTTTCTGAGTTTGTGTGTATGCATGTGTGTTTATGTGTGTATATACGTGTGTCTGAGACAGAGGTGGGGGCAGGGAGTGGATGTGCCTGGGTGTTCAAGCATAATTGTTCTGGATGAAAAAGTTCACCTGTTTGGATAGCAGTCCACAGCACGCCTTTCACTTGTATTCAGTAGGAGCCCTGTGGGAAACCCTTTAAAATCAGTCGTGCCCCTTAAAATGATTGCAATTAGTGTGTTCCACAGGTTCACTCTGCCCTGACATCCAGGCTGTCACTACTGTGGATCTCATGAAGAAATCCCACCAACACGATGCTTCCTGTAGAGTTTGTGAAATTATATCATACTCAGAACCAACAATAATCATTAAGGGCATAAAACTAAAGGGCTTTATTTCCCCCATGCAATGCAGTGTGGTGGGAGACGAGGCAGCAGAATTCCGTTATATAAGAAGCCTTTTGCATACATCAAGCATTTTCTTAACTAGCATCTCCCTACGGCTACATCATCAGCTAATCCTCGCAATAGAATGAGACGGTTATTATTCCTACTATGTTAAAGGTTATAGGATACGTCAGACTGATTCCGGTTTCCCAAGGCAAATGGCCTAAAGGGGGTCTCAATTTCTTTGTTTTATTTCATGTGATTGAGTGTTGTGCTTGAATGTGCACCTATGTACCTCCTGCGTTCCTGTTGCTATGACAAAACAGGGTAGAGGGTCCTCCACAACTGGAGTTACATGGATCTGAATCACATTTTGGTGGCTTATAATTGAACTCCGGTCCTTGGGAAGATTAACTGCTTAACTGCTGAGCCATCTCTCCAGCCCCAAGCATCAGAATTTAAAGGCGACTGGAGACACTATCTTCTTTGTGCAACGCTGGAGATCAAACCGGGGGCTTTGCCCATGCGCAGACAGGTGCTCTCCACAGAAATGCATCCACAACTCTCAAAGTCGGTTCTTAACCACTGCCTATGCCTTGATGTTGGATTTAACATTGCAATGATACTCGGGAGGAAACACTTCAGGATTTGTGGAATAGCGATGGCTTTAGACTGCAGGGCAGTAATTGATCGTGTTTTCATTCCCTCTACTGAACTGATCCTGTTGAAGATCCGTCATCCACTTACTGTCTTTATTTACAATACCTATGCTGCCTTCCAATCTCCATACAGTGGCTCCTTTAATCAGCCCACTGCTAAAGGCAACTTGTCCTCAGTGGCTTTTGAACCTTTATGTAGAGCATCTGTTTCTCAGCTCTCCTGGTGACCTCTACCCTAACTCTTCTTTAACTCCACTTCTACCTAAAAGTAGTAACACATATTTTATATACAGACTGTCTCTGTTTCCATCCCTAGAACCGAGTTTCCTCAACGTGGGGCTTGTTTTTCTTTTCCTTCACCGTTTTTCCCGATGTATGGAACGGTGCCTGGTACACACTTGCTATTCAGTGAATATTTACTGAATTCCTGAGTGAAGAAAAATACCAACATGCAACTAACTTTTCGGCTTTGCAAAGAAGTCTTGAACATCTTTAAATTTTTAATTTTTACATAAGTTAAGATTCCTAACATTTTTTTTAACAGTAACATAGTCATTTGTGATTTGGGAACGTGATTACAATAGTTCAGTGAATTCATGCAAACCAAGTATGAATTTTATGGAATCATTCTAAACCAGTCATTGTGCTGCTTCTATATCAACATTGCATCTATGCTCCATCCTGAAACTCCAGGGTTATGGGAGGTATTCACTGTTCCTTTAAGAATCTCATTGCTAGGGCTGAGTATATGGATCACTGAGTCACTAACAAACTTAAGGTGCTGGGTTCAATTCCCAGTAACACATGTGTATGCACACACCACACACACACGTGCATGCACACACGCACGCACATGCACACACGTACATATACACAGTCGGGGCAGGCAGAAGCAGAGACAGAATAGAGGCAGAAATTTCCATGTTGGGAACTCTTGAAGACTACCTGGTTATCCATAGAGCCTCCTTGATGCTGAAACAAAGGACCTCAGTGGGTAAAGAGGAGCACAGGTTTCCATGCTCTTAACATATTTTAGCTATGCTAATCTCAAAACATCCTCAGCATCATAAACTAAACCCGATGGCTGCAGCATGTGGCTCATGGTTATCCCAATCTAAATTCCTGTCACTCCCAATCACCTGCCTGTGCTTCTCCTGTCAACACACCTTCCCTGCCTTTGCCCAGCTTGTTTCCTGTACTCCTCATGGTCCCACTCTTCCACTTCCTCTCCAATGTATGAGTTCTCCGTGCTTCTCATCAACAAACCTGACTTTGAGCTCTGCATATTTCCTTCCTGTCCCTGGCATTCTTTCTGCTGTTGTTGAACTGTTTTGGTGTACCCCTCCAGTCTCCTAAGACTGTCCTGGCTTGACTTGTGTCCACGGGTAAGCACGTGTTCTCCATTCAACAGGCACTACAACCACCCCATCAGTTTCACACTGGCCCTCTGCTCACTACCTGTCTGTCTAGTAATCTTCTGAAAGAACAATCTTGTGGACTCCTCAGGAATGCACATCACAGATAGTGTTTGTCCTTTCCAATGGTCCACTGGCTCTGGTTAGCAATACTTTCTGTATCTAATTGGCATTTTCTTTTCTTTCTTGTGACAGGTAGTTACTTACATAACCACGTGTTTAACCTTTCTAACTATGCTTCATGGCATGGCTTGATCCTACTTCCCAAAGTTTGTTCTGCTCACAGGCAGGGCTCCTAACTCCCATTCTTTCCCAAGAACCAAAAAAAGGTTTTACACTAAATTCTTCTGTATTTTTTGCAATATCGTTGTGAAGCTAATGCCAGTCACTTCAACATGTACATAAAATAACTCACGCAAGAACTGGCCACGTACGTCACACAAGGCCCCACATTTAGCATGTGCCTATGCTGAGATATTGTCCAACTCCATGCAGCAAGGTCTTGGCAACACAGCACACAGCCTCACCTTCTTAGTCATCCTTCCTTCCTACTAGTGTACTGGTTCCAGGCAATGTACCTAATTTATATTTTAAGTAATTGCTAACATTTTCTCATTCCCCATCCATTCGTAAAATTCTAGATCTGGCTCTGAACTGTTTCTATCTGCCTAAAGCCTCATTCCATAGTATGAGAGTGGCGTAGATGTAAGTCAAATGCATCCTGAAATACAGTTGTTATATAGGACACTGGTGACTCTTCACCCCCGGCCTGCTTGACCTCAGAAATAAATCTACCCAAGGTGTTTCCCTCCCAAACTCCCAATTCCATCAGAATTCACACCCTGCTTTGTCTCTTTGCTCTTAATTATACTCCCCCCATCCTTCTACACCTTCAGTCACAGACATAATGGAGAAATGATGTTTTAAATGATCTTTTCCATTATTTCCAGAACCACCGGGTTGCTGTACTCATGTCTTCCTGTTACTCATGGTCTCCTTTCCTCTTCACCCACTATAGCCTGGCTTTGGGTCCTTTTCCTAATTAGTCTAAAGTATTTTAACCATCAAGGTCAACATAAATCACCAAACACTCTTAAGAGTCTGCTGCTTGAATCATTAGACCTTACTCTGTAAACTTGCGCTGCCATCCTCTAGGACATGTGCTTGTTCCTCAGTGGTATAGGCTTGCTTCTTCCCTTGCCTCTGTCTGTTATATGGCTCCTTGTCTTTTCACCTGTTTCTCAGTCTCCCAAGCTTCTAAATAATCCTGGGTTAACTGCTAAGTGATTTCTGGATTACTTTCCTTAGCTCTCACTATTTCTCATTCAGCAACATATTGTGGATTTTAGCCTTGCCCCTAATGTGACCCTGTCATTTAATTTCTTAACCATTTCTTGTGCCCTGCCCCCTCCAGAGTCCAACTTTTCTTTAGGCTAAGTCTGACTATAACATGGCATAGGGGTCTCAGGGCAATAGCTTTCTTCCCAGACTCCACCACTGTGTCTATCGCTTGACCTATTTAATTACCTACTTGCCTGTCTATCTGAAGTTTTCTTCCCGACTTCAATCACCTTCCTTCACTCAGAACAAAGTGTTCAAAAGCCATGATTTCCAAACTAGCCTTGTTGTTTCCATCTTATGGCAACAATCCTGTGAATATGTTTGCTTTCTTTTATCTGAATTCTTCTAGCTCTCTTTTCTGTGGACAGCCAACGCCTCTTCCTTTCATTTCCAGCATGTTGGGGATGGTTTTCATCCTTCGAATTTTACATTATTTCATCGGTGGAGTCTAATGTCCGACTCCCTCAAGTGTATACACCCAGTATATAAACTGACTGTCCTTTCAAATCTATCTGCTTTTCTTTTCCATGTGATCTGTATCCATAGGAGTTTTCAAAATGAGACTCGTGTTTATCGCCTTTAAACTGCTTAACCCATGCGTGAGCTAGATGGATAGGTATAATAGAAAATATATAGATTCTGTCCAGTACCTTAATCCCTACAAATAAAGAGTACATCTTAAGAAAAGTTCTTTATGAATGAATCAACAGTCATGCCCTCAGTGGACACGATCATGTGGCAGAGCCAGAGCAAATAATTAAAAAAATTAAGAATATTCTAGCTTGCCTTCTGTTGTTATGATAAAGTACTGACCAAAAGCAACTTAAGGTAGAAAGGGCTTATTTCAGTTACAAGCTACAGTTCATCATCTAGGGAAGCCAAGGGAGGATCCTGGAGGCAAGACTTGAGACGGGGACCAGAGTAGAACACTGGCTTGCTGCTGTTAGCTTGTTCTAGAACCTTTCTTATACATCTCAAACCCACCTGCTCAGGGAGGTATTACCCCCATGGACATGGTCTTCTACATCAATTGGCAATTAAGAAATTGCCCCACAGACATGCCCACAACCCAGTCTAATAGAGACAATTTCTCAATTGACTTTCCTTCTTCCTAGGTGTGTCTAGGTTTGTGTCATGTCTAAAAACACAAAAGTATGGCAATGTGATGAATTTTAAATCTTCACAGAAAACTGATTGGGTAATATTAAAACATCAAGGATACTTCAGGATAAAAACCCTACGGTAAGGAGAAGGAGGCTCACAGGAAGAATAGTTGTAAACTATACTCTGTTTAGGTTAGAAGAGACCTGGGCTGGAAGGACAATGGTGGGTGCTCGAGAACAGAAAAGCCCCGGTGTCCAAGTGTTGAACATCAGAATAAGGAGCTCAGAAAAAGTAGTAGAATGTATTTGGAAAAGAATCAAGATTTTGTTCAAGAAGTTTGAAATTAAAGAATCATTCAATAGAAAATGTATTTCTGATTCTGCAGCACTGAAACACAAAGAGAGTCAGCTAATGAATTACAGGGATGAGAGAGTACACTGTAATAAAAACAAAGTTCATAAACTGACCAAATGTGGGTTTAAATCTAGGAATATGGCTGCTATATCTTTTGTGTCTTAGCTTGGGTTCCTATTGCTGTGAAAGACACCATGACCATGACCACGGCAATTCCTGTAAAGCAAAGTTTTTAATTCAGGCTCACTCAGAGTTTCAGAGTTTTAGTCCATTGTTGTCATGGTGAGAAACATGGCAGCATGCAGGCAGACATGGTGCTGAGGAAGGGTCCCCGATTTCTACATTTGATCCACAGGCAGCAGAAGGAGACCGTGAGTCACACTGGGTATAGCTTGAGTATAGGAGACCCACAGTGACACACTTCCTCCAACAAGTTCACATCTACTTCAACAAGGCCTCCTAACAGTGCCAGTCCCTATGGGCCAAGCATTTTAAACACATGACTCTGTGCGGGCCATTCCTATTCAAACCACCACAGACGGTAAACTTAGAAATGACTGAACTTTTCTTAAACAAGGGCTCAATCGAAGGGTTTCTGCCTCTGGACAGGAAAGCATTCAACTTTCTTTGTTGGAGCAATGTGAAGTCATTAAAAATTGATCCGGGGTCTTAGCCACTTCGGGTTTTTATTATTCTCTTAGCCCGTCTTCATTGCTTCTCAATAATCGCTGACAGAGTCTTCTCTGTTTTATTTGTCTTAGATTAAGCCTTCGGGTTTAGTTTCCTACTTTATGGGCTATTTGGGGCACAGAGTTTTTGGTGTGTATTAGACCATATCACAGGCTGGACAGTCTTTTGCTTTATAGCGTTTTCTATGATAGACATTGGGCACATAGGCGACAAATCATTGGGCCCCTTCTCCTCTCTGTTTCAATCCTAGATGTGCTTTTAAACGAGATAAAGCTCAGAGTTTCCGAAGTAGGTTATGAGCTGCCATTTATTATTTTGGATTAATTGCTGTTTTGGAATATGGACCGAGACTGTCCTTAACAATTTTGAAACACAGAACACGAAATTGGTTTAGAGGAATTAAGTTTAACCAAATAACTTGTTTTGATTCTGGAAAATCGTTCATGGAGGAGGACAAACTCACTTATCAATTCTCATCTGGGAAAAGTGATTTAGGAAGGAGTACAGAGTTGATACCTGATCTCATTAATATCTAAAGTATGGCCTCTGTCAACAAAGAAGGGGAGACTTTGATTACAACATGTGGGTTTTCTGTATATGAATATAAATGATGTTAATAATAACTGAAATTGCTACACAGCGGAATTTCACAGCACATTATAGGACAAATCAAACTGGCTTCTCAGAAAAGCGAACCGTCATTGACAATTGCAGTGCTAAAACCTTCTGAGGAGCCATTAATAGTGGGACAGAATCTATGTGGGTCAAGCATGTACCTGGAGTCGTGTATTTAAAGCAAGGGGAATCAGCAATCTCAGAAGAAATAGTATGGGAGTGTTAGTTTTCCTTCCCCTATGTACTCTGTTCCTCATGTTTCTTCCTGTGTTTGAGAGAAAGGTCATCTGCTCAGCACTGAGCCTTCCTGCCTTCTTGGACTGTGCAGTGTTAGTCAGTATGGCAATGAACCCATCATAACACTTCCTACATTGTCTGTCTAATTTGTTTGTCACTTTCCCCTCTGTGTCTTGGATGTCTACCTTTCCAAATAAAGCATGGTGCCTGAA
This sequence comes from Rattus norvegicus, assembly GCF_021556685.1. Taxonomy (NCBI): domain Eukaryota; kingdom Metazoa; phylum Chordata; class Mammalia; order Rodentia; family Muridae; genus Rattus; species Rattus norvegicus. Next base: position 27,338,390 of record NC_141536.1, on the reverse strand, counting down.
CATTCATTATGAAAGGCACTCAGATAGAGCTGACAACTGACATTGCTTTTGTTGTGGCCCTGTTAACACCATGTTGTAGTTGAGATAACCAAAAACTATTCAGTAAATAAAATGTGAACCAGACATCTACGGTCTAGGTCATTTAACAGGAAAGCTTTATGTTTACTGTATACTTCTCAGCAATTTCTGGTTCATAAGTGCCTTTTAATAGTCTAAATACATTTTTTTCTCATGTACTATAGGCAAAAAATGTTCATCTTATTCTACAGGAACCCAAGCTGGGAAACATGCATTAAGCTGACCAAAGTGATAAAATACAAAGTCAAGTTTCATAATTAAAATAGTTTTCTGAGACAGCCTAAGGTGAGGTTTATTGAGGGATGGCAAACTATTATTCATTTATAATGCTTCCTATCAATTTAATTGATTTTTGTAGTTATTAAAAATTATGTAGGATACAGAATTTATTGTGGTTAATGACCAAATCTTAAGAAAATGATGTCTAGTGAACACAGCTTCATTTACAGTGATATTGATCATTGGTTTTTTTTCTCACAAAATTTATGTTAATAATACAATGGAACCTAGTTTTCTCTTTTTTCTTTCTTTATCCCTGTCATCGCTAGCTTTTCAACTGTAACCTTTCTCTAGTTGTTAAATGTACGATGAGTCCACATGATGGTATTCTCTCAAGTTGCCTTAATGAAGCCCAGGAGATAATTGTCCTGACTGAGTTTCAAATACTTCACAGAGACTCAGGATACCTTTCCCAGGCTACCATACTGAGCTCTACTCTTGCCTTCCCATTCTCAATAGTCACTCTACAAAAATACAATTATTCTGTGTTCATTTTGCACAGAAACTCAATAATTCATGCACAGTGTTTTCATTGAGACTGTTTTCCTCTTCCTGTTCATTCTCATATTTTACATCCATAAGTTTATCTTGTTGTTGAGCTCACACTGCACTGAATCATAATTAGAGCTGGCACTTATGTAATTAATAGGAAACACATTTTTCACACTGAAAGTAAACAATATTAAAGAAAGTAAACAAATTATGTGGGGCATTTTACACTTCTCCTTTGATTTTTATTTTTTGTTGTTGTTGTCATCTTTAAATATCCAGCTGAATAGGTGGTTTGAGAAAGTTAATAGTTTATTGATTATCTTCAAAAGCTCCTATAATTAGAAATAAACATTTTAAAGGCATGTATCTCACAGAAATGCAGAGTAGTATGTGGTGTCTCAAAGGAGGTAGTCAAATTTATTTAGATAAGAAATTCTAATTCAGGCACTAATCCCCACTGATTTAAAAATTCGATCTGTAGATCATCATGGTAAAAACATGTCCTATTTATTCCGCAGTTTCAGCTTGTCTCCTCAATAATCAAGCTTACTGTTTTAAATCAGTGAATGTTATTGCAAAGGTCTGAATCCACCTCCAGGTATAGATAACATTATTTCTTCCTAGAAATGGCTCAGCAGTTAAGAGCTCTGGTTGCTCCTCAAGAGGACCCAGGTTCAATTCCCAGCACCAACATGGTAGCACACAACTGTTTATAACTACAGTTTTAGGAGATCCATCACCCTCACACAAGCATGAATGCAGACACAGCATGAATGCACATAAAATATAACTAAATAAATAAGTAAAAAGAGTCAATCTATTGAGCGTGCACTCCACAGGAAGGCAGGTCAATTTTAAGCTATGCTAGAGGTAGGAGGAATACTTATTCTGTAAGATAACACTGGATACTTTTCTTTCCTGAAATTCTCACCCTCTGTCAGTTTTGTTAGCCCCACCAGGGTCTATGGGGACTGAGAAAGGCACAGCCTCTGTCTCTTCTGTTGTCTTCATTTAAGAAGCCTGAGGCATCTAAGTATGCTTTCTGAGGTACCCTTGGTCTCCTGACTGATCTCTGATGCTCTGCCATCCCTGTCCATTATGTGGCTGACCTCCCTGCCTTCTCAATAACATGGCTTTCTGGCTTTCACTCTTCCTCTTATCTCTCTCCCTTTTCCAGCAGTTGTGGAATTTTTTAGCTGGCTCGCCATGAGGATTTTCTTTGAAAGGATAATTCAATTATCTTCAGGTTTCCTTTTGAATCTGTTCTTAAATTTTATTATCACTGAGACCAAAGGCCTTAAGAAGTAAGCCAAGTTTTCCCAGAAATGCGTTGTAATACACTACAGTTCCCAGTGACACACAGGCAGGCACTATTACAGACATGAAGTGCGAGACAGAAAATTTCCTCCTTTATCTTGGCTCTAGTGTTCTCCCCTGCAGATAGTTTTGTAGAACTGAGAGTTACAGTGTTAGTTTTACTTTAAGAAAAAGTAATTGCACTGGTAGGGGGTCTGGTGCACGTTAGACAATTGCTTACTGCTCATCCATACCACTAGCCTTAATTTTGAGTGTTGAAAGCTAGGACCTCAATGGTCCATGCAGACCCTTCATTTTGAAATAATTACTGAAATGCAGAAATTTGCATTTTAAGAATCTAAATGATTTTTCCCCTAGAGTCTCTCCAACCCTGGCCCAGAGAATACTAGTCAAGGCTCTCCACAATGTCGACCTCCGCCCAGAAGCACAGCAAACATACTAACGATTTCCTGACATTCTTTGACTCTACATTCCTTGGTCCTAGCAATAGCCTGTATCTGGCATAAGGAGGAGTTTTTAGATCCTCATTTCCTTCCTCCTCCAGCAACAATTATCCTAGTCTGTGAGCAAAATATGAACTGTCAGTTTTCTGGAAAGAAAGATATCTTTTCTGTAGGTTTTAGTTGTTGTTTGTTTTGTTTTTATTGGGTTGAACTTGTTCTGTGCAAAAACAAACAAAAGCTAAAAGGAGAACAGTAAGTTCTTCGGTTTCCTTGTGGTTATACTTAATAATCTATTCAATATGTGAATATTTACTCAATGTGTGAATAAATACTTAATCTGAATACTGTAGAGAAAATGCTTTAAATGTTCTTACTATGAGTAAAGTATGGGGGTGATATGTTCATTAGTGTGATATCATCATTCCATGTCATATGTGTATCAAACATCACCTTCAACCTAAATACATATAGGTTAAGCTGGAGAGCTAGGAGGAGGTGACGGGTAGAGTACCTTTTATGCTTGAAAGCCTAAAATTGATTTCCAGCGAAACAACATGTTTTTTCAAAAACAGCGTGTAATTTTACAGTTATTATTTCTGATTAAAAAGTTGTACAACAAAACCAGACAAACCTTCAGTATGAATGCCGTGTACTGGCTTCAGAAATTTGGGGGCATAAATATGCCCGAAAATATGTATAAGGCTCTAGAGTTTGTGTTTAAAACGCCAATAAGTTTTCTGAGTAGTAAGTGGGGACTAAACCAGAAACTCTCTCGCCTACCTAATGGAGGAGCCACCTGGCCTGATCTGCCTGGAGGTGGAGACGACAGTGATTAATCCAGACAACCACAAAATATCCCGTGTAAAGGTACCGAGCAGGCAGGCTTTCTGGGTCTGCCGCTTGTGCTGGCTGATGAGCTCACTCTGTTGTCACCACACTTCATTGTTCTTAGGTTGGCTGTCCTGCCATTCCCTTTCACTGGAATGGCTACAACCCTGGCCATCCTGCCAAAGGACAACGACAGGTGACAACATCACACGACTCTGCCAGTGAGAGACGGCCTGTGCTTTACTCAAGTTATGATGATGGCAAACAGAAACTGAGCGATATTTCTTTCTCAATAAGAGAAAGGCCTATTCTTTTATTCTCATCTGCTTGAACAGTTTTAGTACATGTCTGTAAGATCATTTAAGTTTCACAGCTCTTTATAGTTAAAAATTACAAGGAAAAAAGGTATTAGTTTGCCAAGCATGTCCTGACTGACACTAAGGTTCTCTCCTTTTATTCTGTCAACATAATATTTTCATTGATTATTTGGGAATTTCACATAGTGCATTTTGACCACACTGGTTTCCCAGGCCTCCCAAGTCTATGCCTCCCCGCTGTGATCTCCCCAAATCCAGTTTTTGTTGCCTATTTGCATCTGGTCTTTGGAATATGGTCAAACTCCCAGTGGAAGGCCCCTTAAAGAAAACTGAGTCCTTTCCCACCTGCACCCCTATAACCCAGAAGTCATCAATAGTGGAGAGCTGCACATCAACATCCTTACCATAATTTTTGAGACTTCACTTTGCTGGATTCTTGTCTAGGCTGTTACTTTTGGGGGGTGTTGCAGGTGTAGGTGGCAGTGCAGATATGGGTTGTCACAGACACCTTCTATGACTCCCTTTCTCACCTGAGTTTTATCTTATTCTGAGAACATGTTAACTTTGGACACTGGGTGTGAAGAAGAGTTTCCCTTGCCTGCAGGGTGAAGTCATGTCCTTGCAGTCTAAGTTCAGTTCTTCCCTAACTAGATTTCTAGTCAAGACGAAGTATGATGCAATCCCAAAATGGAGTTGTTACTATGTGTTTTGCAAAGGCTGCACAGAACCTGGACTCTACCCTACTTACTCTGCCTGAAAGATTTGATTAAAATGAATAAACCATCCTAAATAGTGCACGGAGCAAGGGGAAGAAAAGCGATCAATAGTTTCATGAAATAATTCAATTAATGAGTTTAATTCCCATAGTTTACCATTCCTTACTCTCTTACAGCAACATATTTTCTCCTAGAATGCTTACATCAAAAATCTGATTTATCTTTCAAAAGCAAGCTCATTGTCACTTCTTCTGAATACACTGAAACCATTTCTGATTCTGGGTTGTTTTATTTATTAGCATGTAGTATGTAGTCTTGTGCTCCACCCCGTTATAAAGTAACTCTATTTAAACTATTTTATATGTGTATATGTATATATTTAAGGGAACTTCTACAATGGTAAGTTTCCATATGACATTTTTAAGAGGCCTTTAGTATCAGTTACCCCTCTCCATATTCCTTGTTCTACTCTGCCCTCCCACCCCTCTACCTATTTAATACTTCTGGTTTAATTATCCTTCCTGCCCCCAATATATTATTCTGCCTCTCCTCTCTTGAAAGACTTTCCATCTGCTTACTCGTTTACTAATGTCTATGGGCATGCAAAATGAAACACATATATCTAAAGATTCAAAGATAGAATCCACATATAAGAGAAAAGAATGCACGTCTGTAGTTAAGGGTTTAGGTCACTACCCTCAGAATGATTGCTCTTTCTCAATAGCTGGATAATACTGCATTGTGTAAATGGGACACATTTTCATTATGCATTCATAAGTTGATGGACATCTAGGCTATTTCCATTTCCTGGCTATTATGATTGGAGCAGCAATGAACTTAGATGAACAATTATCTCTTTGTAGCAGGATTTGGAGCCCTTTGTGTATATTCCCAAGAAGCAGTATAGTTGAATCATGTTATGTATCTATTTTAAGCTTTTTGAGGAATATCCACATCAATTTCCACAGTGGCTGCAGTTGTCTGCACTCCCACAAGCCCCAAATCAATTTTCTTCATTCTCATGTCCTTGTCAGCATTTGCTCTTTGGTATTTCTGTTTGTGTGTATGCTTTTGGGTCTTAAGCATTCCGACTGGATTAAGATAACCCCTAAAGGTAGTTGTAATCTATGAGGTAGTCAAACCCCTGTAGTGCAGACAGATGTCATTGTGGCAAGGATCCGTGAGGATATTCATGGAGAATCTCCTGGCCTTTCCGGAGGGAATGTTTAGTTCACTTTTGCATGTCTGGATTTGAAATTGGAAGTCTTTACTTTGACTTTGTCTGTGACAGACATTTCCCCAGAAGAGAGAGAGAGAGAGAGAGAGAGAGAGAGAGAGAGAGAGAGAGAGAGAGAGAACTTGGACTATGGTTTATTCTTGTTTGTCTCTGAGGATCGTGGGACTACTCTTCTGTTTGATGATGATGCAGTTGGATCAACACTAGGCCCTGATCTGGGTCCATTGGCTAATGTGAAGATGTTCTCATCTGACAGGAACTTAGTTCTGACAACAATTTGTCCATCAAACTATTCCAAACAGCAGTTCGTTGGTTATTCAAAAGTTAGAAAGGTCTGGCCGAATCATTGATTCCAAGACTTAATGGGGACACTCAGCGGTGAGCCAACCAAGAATAAGAAACTAACTCAGGTTCCTAATTCTCTGAGAGCTCTGGGCATTCGAGTAATTAGGTCTCTTGATTACGATATGTGGAGACCTTGGTGCCAAGAAGTAAATCTGCGTTTCCCAGCTATGTAGTCTCTCACCTCTCTATGCTGTAACCACAGTTGCTGACAACCATGGTCGCTTGGCTATGTACTAATGTGCTGGGTTAGATTTTTAACTGCTTGCTCAAGCTGTGTTTCCTCTTTCTTGATATAGTTTATGGGTTAGGAGACGGCTGCAGAGACTGAGGAGAAGGGAGGGGAAAAGTCCAGAGGGCAATGATAGTGAGACGTAGGAAGTTCTTAAAAGAGACAGTACATGGTAGAATGAGAAAATGAGTGTAAACTTTTCCAGCTGTGAAAAAGTAGGTGTAAAAAGTAAGATGGTCTGAGTTGAGTTGGTCAAAGTCTTCTTTTGCCTATTCCACACATCCTCCTTCAGGTTCCCAATCCAGCCAAGGCTGGACCCCAACCATTTGCATTTCTCAGATGGGTAAAAATGTTGAACATGTTAAAAGTATGTTTCTCGGCCATCGTTTTATCTCTTGAATATTCTCTGATGAGTTCCTTGCCCCAATTTAATTGGTTTTTTTTTAATATTTAGTTTATTTTGTGTAGGGTTTTGTTCTTTGTATATTCTAGATATTAATCCTGTGTCAGATCTACGGCTTGGGAAAATTATTTCCTATTCTGTAGCTTGTCTATTTGTTTGGACAATGCTATCATTTGCTGTAAAAAAGCTTTTAATTTCCATGAGGTACCATTTATCGTTGTTACTCTTAATTCCTACACTTCCTGGATATTGTTCAGAAAGTTGTTTCCTGTGCTGTAAGTTCAAGTGTATTCCTAAGTTCTTTATAAGCTTCGAGGATTTCATGCTGAGGTCTTTGATAGATAAAATTTGTGATTTTGTGTAGGGTGAAAAACAAGGGTCTAGCTTTATTCTTCTATACTCAGGTATCCAGTTCCACAAGAGCCATTTGTTGAATATGCTATTTGTTCTCCAGCATGTAGTTTTTGCCTCTTTGGGAAAAACAAAGGAAAGAAAGAAGCAAAAGAAAAAAAAGAAAGGAGAAAAGGTGCTGTAGATGTACTTGGTTTTATGTGGGTCATCAGGTCATCCATTGACCAGTGTTTCTGTTTTCATGTCATGTCATGTCATGTCATGTCATGTCATGTCATGCTCTTCTTCTTGCTATGACTCTTCAGTATAACTTAAATCAGGGGTGGCCAAACTTCCATTTGCTCTGCTACTGTTAAAGATTTTCTTGGTTACTCTGGAGATGGTTTGTGTTTGTTTGTTTGTTTTGTTTTGTCTTATTTTTGTTGTATGTGTGTTTCCACATGAAATTTAAGTAAATTTCAATGTATGTAAATAATTGTAGTTGATTTTTATTTGGATAAATCTTTAGAGAGATTCTGGTAGGATGGCCATTTTCAATATTACTCAAACAAATCCTTGAGTGTAGGAATTCACGTCCTAAGTTAGATTGATTTCAAGATATACATTTTTTAGGGTATGGTGAGTTGGATTTTCTTTCTATATATATTTTTTTTCTTGGTGTTGAAGAAGCAGAGGCAAAAAGATCATGAGTTCACCCTCCTCCTCTTCATCCTTTGACTCCCCGATCTCCTCTTCTTTCCTACTCTTTGTAGTAATTAAGATAGAATTTAGAACCTTGACCAAGCTTTGAACCCCAGGCAAGGCTTCAATTTGTGATTCTCTTGACTCAAACTCCCAGGAAGATCACTCTGCCATCCTGTGTCCCCAACATGGCCGCTTCCGAACATTTGACACAATGATGCAAAGCTGGGCTTGCAGAGCAGTGCTTGTAGAATGATCAAAGAGTGGGCTATGAAGAATGAGTATTACCTTCAAGGTTATCATCTTTGAGAAAGGACCACATGTACCAAATTGTCATAGTCAGTGTTCTTCTGCTAAGAAGAGAAAATGACCATCACATCTCTTATAAAGGTAAGTATTTAATTGGGTCTTGCTTTCAGTTTCATAGATTTAGGCCCTTGTTGTTAGGTCAGGGAGCATAGCAGTAGGCAGGCAGACATTGCAGGAAGAGAGACGGGAGGGGTCAGGGGAGGGGGAGAGAGACTGGGCCTAGCTTGTCTTTCTGAAATCCCAAAGTGCACCCTGAGTGACATACTTCCCTTAATATGACTACACCTACTTTTACAAGGCCACACCTCCTAATCCCTCTTAAACAGCAGCACTCCTTAATTACCAAGCATTTAAGTTTATGAGCCTTTGGGGCTTATTCCTATTCAAACCAGTACTCATACCTATGGTTCTAGAGTATAGCTTTTTAAACTATCAAGGAACTGATTGTGAATATGGTGGTTTGAAGGAAAGTAGCCCCCATAGGCCCATAGGGAGTGGTACTTTTAGGAGATGTGGGACTGTTGGAGAAAATATGTCACTGGGGTTGGCTCTGAGGTCTCAGGGTCAAGCAGGCCTAATGTAGCACTCTTTTCCTACTGTCTGCTGATTGGGATGCAGGGCTCTAGGCTACCTCTCTAGCACCACATCTGCCTGTGTGCCACCATGTTTCCCGCCATATTGATAATGGACTGAACCTCTGAAACTGTAAACCAGCCCCAATTAAATGTTTTCCTTCCTATGAGTTGCAGTGGTCATGGTGTCTCTTTACAGCAATAGAACACTAACAAGACATATCATGAAACAGTTGGCTGTTTTTGCTTTTGGATGTGCAGTGAGAAAAAAAAAATTACTTCAAAATGAAATTCCAGAGAAGATGTTTCTGGAAACTCTTGCCTTCACAGGTCTTCACTTCAACCTTGCTTGTTCTGAGCTTGCAGCATGTGTGAGCACTCTGCAATGCATATGCATTCACACCCCCTAGATGGAGCAAAAGCTTCCTGAGAGCACTCAGCTGACATTTGAGGCTGGTATGATGAGTGATGGTCATACTAAGGGTTCTGCCTTCCCAGAAGCACAAGGGGAAGCCTATGAAAATGGACTATTCATACTTTCCTGTCATTTCTCAGAATTTCAGTGTATACTTAATATACCCCTGGATTGAATGTTTGTACAGGGCTTGATTTTTTTTTTTATAGAAAACTCAACTTTGATTTGTTTATTTGAATTTCATTTTTAAAAAAATATCACCAAATGAATTTGGGCCATAAGAGTGCGATGAAGTTCCTACCTATTTCCAAAATGTCTCTAAATAGTACTCCTGCTATTTCAAACTACCTATTTATGCAAACTGGCATTCTCAGAATTGATGATTACAAAATCAAAATATCAATCAAGTCTGACAAAAATGCTCTAGGTCTTATAGTATCAAGTGCTCAGCAAAGATTTAGTTCTTTGTGTTAAAAAAATAAACACATACATCTTATTATGCAAATTTGCTCCATTTTAATAAACAGTAAAATTATATGCATACCAAAGAATTGTGATAAAATAAATTTCTCTGATTTATCATCAGTGAATTTTTGATTCACATGCTTATTTTATACTCCTGTATACCTGAGAAACCCTGGTCTGGAGCTGGCTTTCTTACACTTGTATCACAGTCATAGTTTATTCTAATAGGCTTATTTATGGGTCTGTCACTTCTACCATATCACAACACTGTGAAAGCAAGACTCATATATTATTAACTTGGATTTCTCTTTGATTAAAATGATCATGTGATGCCTACTAGGACTTACTGATTATTCATAGAATAAATAAGCGAGTGGGGTCTCTACCTTTAAGAAGGTTGTTCTTTGTTTTGTCAGTTGTTATTTCTGGAGCAACTAGAAGGTGTCCTATTCAGAAATCCTTACCTGAGGAGGGGCTAAGAACTCTAAGTATTTAATGGTTGCTAAGAAAGGGAGTCAAATGCCTCAGTGGTGTAGCCACTGGTGCATTGCCCTTGTTCAAGAAAACAATCTCCGACCATACTCTTGTAGGCAACTCCAACTGAGTGAAGTTGCTCACATACAAGAAAAGACACAAAAGTAGGAGGGGAACTTGTTGGTGCTCTTATATATTCAATGGGAGAGAAGGGGTAAGAAAACCTGACAGTGGGATTATGATCAAGTACACTATCAGTATGTGAAACCATGAGAGAAAAAACAAATGCTTAAGAATACGCTTTATCCATATCCATATCCAAGCTGTCCATCCATGGGACTTGACTAATCAAGCATGTTCATCTGAATGTCCCATTGATGAATTCAGGTGTTTCCCCATAGATCAAACAGAAACTCTAAAGTCATAAAACACAGTAAGTTCCTAAGTGCTAACTTGGAAATGAGCTGAAAGGGTCCATTGAAATTATAACTACATCAGAAAATTGCAATATGCTTTAGTCAAGGTCTTGGAGGAAAACTCCACTGGCAGCATGAGGAAGCAAAGATTTTGCTTTTGCACCGAGGATGACCCACGACGCTATGAGAATCATTTTCCTTTTGCTTGGGTCTCACTCTAAGTTCAGCTTCTTACAGACCTATCACATGTCATACTCATTGTCAGTATATGTTTGTTCAAAGAAAAGCCATTTACTTTATTCTGTGATACAGATGCCTGGATCATATACCAATATCATATTTTTAGAGCCTTGACTTCCTAGCTCATGGACAAGTTCACAGCCTCCCCTTAAGGCTTAGTTTATTCTGTATTTCAACTGGATAAAGAAGCTCATTTATTCCATTCTTAGTCATTGTTCATGGTTTTCACCTCCTGACATTTTCTGCCTGCAAATCCCTACTTGCAGAAGTGACAACCATCTCTCAAGGCCCAACTGAAGTCCTTCACAGATGTTAGCCCTCCTCTCTTTAAATCATGAAGAGAAAAATAGAAGAGAAAGAAACCAACACAAAAACAAACATCTATTCTGTTTCCTGTTTCATCTCATTGTTATTGGCACAGATTTGCTCAGGCAAAGCCTCTATCTTGATTATGTCTCTATGCCTTATATGCAGCCTTAACGAGCAAGCTGTTCATTGTGGGATCTCAATACATATTCTGATGAAGCCTTTTCCCACCAAGGCTGATATAAATAGCACAAACCTGATTAACTGACTGCATACTCACATTAAAGTGAAGTAGATTATAATGAGTTGAAATGTTATTTGGATCAACTCTCCCACCAAAAACAATGAAAACTGTTAGATTAAAAAGATATCTTTTAAAAATGACTTCAGAACTGGAAGTCTGAAATGACAGAGGGGAAGGTCATGATAAAGTTTTTATTGGGTGTGTAAGGTGGGGTTCTACAGAGACAGGGAAACTGAGTATCAAAAGAAGAAGATTTCATGGTCTTCTGTTGCCATTCATTTATACTATACACTTGGGCATTGTTCTACCTCCTAGTGTCATAGAACAAGGTCCTTCCCCAGAACTTAGGAAAGGATAAACATGAAGCTGTATCAAGATTGTGGTGGTTTGTATATGCTTGGCCCAGGGAGTGGCACTATTAGGAGGTATGGACTTGTTGGAGTGGATGTATCACTGTGGGTTTGTTCTTTAATTCCCTCATTCTAGCTGTCTGGAAGATAGTCTTCTCCTAGCAGTCTTCAGATAAAGAAGTAGAACTCTCAGCTCCATCTACATCATGCCTGCCTGGATATTGCCATTCTCTGGCATTGGTGATAATGGACTGAACCTCTGAACCCGTAAACCAGCCCCAATTAAATGTTGTCCTTATAAGAGTTGCCTTGGTCATGGTATCTGTTCATAGCAGTAAAACCCTAACTAAGACAGAAACTGTTCTCCCTGTCTCTCTGTCTGTCTCTGTCTCTATGAATCTCTGTCTTTGTGTTTCTCTCTCTCTCTCTCTCTCTCTCTCTCTCTCTCTCTCTCTCTCTCTCTCTCTCTCTTTCATTCCCAGAACATGGAATCACAGCATTGGAAAGTCTACAATGTTGAAAGAGTGGAGAACAACCTGGTCTCCGAGGAGTTAGAGTATTTCTGTAGTCCTGCCATTATACGGATACAACTTGAGACTATAATATCCCATCTGAGATAAGGAGTCGCTGACTCGCACCCCTTTTGAAAAGGCTCCAGTACACAGGACACAGTCACCCCAAAACACAGGGAACCTTCCACGATCACATTTCAATCTCAATGATCAGGGCACAGCCAAAGCAACAGCAGTCAGGAACCACAGCAGCAGGAGTGAGAGGCAGCAGAAATGTGTAACACGGTGAGGCCCTGGACAACGGCTGTTAGATCACAAGACAGATCATAAAGCTACTGGTTCTCCTGGTTTTACCAAAATAAATAAATAAAGAAAGAAAGAAAGAAAGAAAGAAAGAAAGAAAGAAAGAGAGAAAGAAAGGAAGGAAGTATAATACCTACTGGAAATAAGTAGCTGTGCCAGCTGACAGAATAAACTAAAAGAAACTCCTAGAAATGAGAACTGTATCATTTGAAATTATTTAAAAAAATGTTTTTTCCATGGGGAGACAAATAAAGTATTGAAGGACACACCAAAAGGTACTCTGAACTCAGCTCAAGAAGATAAAAATGCAGGAGGGAAGAGGGAGGGAGGGGAGGAGAAAGAAAAAAGAAGGGGGAGAGGGGGAGGGAGAGAAGAAAGTTAAGAATTTGGAGAATACTGTAAGAAATTTTTAACATGGTTTAGCTGAAACTTAGACTAAAAATGAGAGACTATAAAAAGGGCTACATCGGAAAACAAGGAAGACATCTAGACTGTATTGAGAACTATAGTGAGTGCAGAATCCACCACTGGTCCCGCTCTCCACTTAGGTGAAGTGAGTATGCAGGAAACAAGGTGCAGGTAGAAAGCAGATGGCTCCTTTCGCTGTAGAATCTGATTTCCATTCTATTCACTTTCTCTCCTAGGTGTTGAGATCGATGCAATTTATAGGTTCCTTCTGTTATGAAAGGCTGACACTAGGTGATCAGTTACTGTTTGGTCTTCTGACTCAAAACCCTCACATAAAAGTCCTCTGCTTCCTTCTTAGGGTCACTGAGGAACCAAAGCCAGGTGATCCTATGCATGTTTCAGGATTAATTGTGACTAGAACATTGCTGTCAAATTGACATGTTCATATGAGAATCCTAATCGCTTGTAAGGTGTAGCAGCTGAGTTTGGGGTTGGGTTCTGCTCAGAAGTGCAAAGATTTGATGTTCTGCTTGCTACCTCTGGGACTGCAACAAGAAGACGGGACTCCCACAGGAAGGGCGTCCTTACTGAACACTGGATCTATTAGTGCCTACCAATCCAGTATTTTGAACTTTCCAGACTCTAAAATCATGAGAGCTTAGTGTTCATTGTTTAAGATGTGTCATCAGTGGCATGCTGTTAGAACAACCCTAAGTGGAAAAGACAGACAGAAACTGAAAACACTTCTGTGAGAAAAAAGTTTGCCAAATGTGGACTGTGGGATCCATCAGAACATTCTGTGAGATGACCCATCCAACAGCAGTACGGAGGAGACACAGAAGAAGATGGGGTCTGGAAATACTCATGGATGTCCTGAAAGGTACACGAGTCCCAGATGGATAGCTGCTCTATTATTTTGCCACGAACTTTTTCTCTTCAGGAAAGCTTGCATAACAGTATTTTCTTAAGTTTATACCCTATTTCTAGGCAGGCATGGTGGTACAGGCCTTTAATACTAGCACTAAGGAGGCAGAGACAGATTGTTTTCTGTAAAACAATCAAGACAGCATGGTCTACATAGCAAGATGGTCCAGGCCAGAGAGGATTATGCAGTAAGACTCCATCTATAGCTGTCTGTATGTCTGCCTATCTGTCTGTTTGTCTAATATATACACATTTTCTATTCTACAAATGTGTCACACAATTCATATAAAATTAATATAGTCCAATGTCTTAACTATACTGCTGCCTTCTATATTTTGCACCAAATAAAATACTATAATATATTAATTAATTATCTTTTGAAGATTTATTTATTTTAATTTTATTCATATGAGTCTTTTGCCTGCATGTATGTGCATCACGTGTGGTGCTTAGTGTTGGTGAAGACCAGGAACCTCAAAATCTCTGAAATGAGAATTACAGATGGTAATGGGTTGCCATGTAGGTACTGGGAACTGAACCTGGTTCCTGTGGGAGAGTAGACTATCTTCTTAACCGCGGAATCATCTTTTCAGCCCCAAATACTGACATACAGTATTGGCAAATACAAAGGCAGGTGACTAGTAATTAGAGCTGCTGCAACTCTTTCCTTCTGCTTAACTCCTTCCTTTCATTCAAGGACTCCCAACTCAACGAACTTGAGTAACTCTGGCAGCTACTAAGTGCCACACAGAACTGGCCCTCTGGGTCAGAGCTGCCTCTAACTCTGTCTTATCATTCACATTCCAACATGGCTCTGACAGACTATGGCACAACATATTCTCTAGATCACTTAGGGTAGCTTCTCCAGGCCTGGTAGAGGAGAGGACAGGCTTTTCCTCAGAAGCAGAGAGAACACTGGGACTCAGCTAAGGGGTGTAAGGGAAATTCGGAATCTTAATCATAAACCTTTTCCAGAATAAAACCACAGCATCTTTAATCAAGGCCTGGCAACCATTGTATCATTTCTCCTAGGCTCTAGTTGGTAAAGGCAGCAATCCCACTAGGCCTTTAATACTTGGTTAGAAATGAATCCAAGAAATTGACTAGCAAGACAATTCATGCGGTACAAACACAGATCTGTAATTCTCTTCCCCATTACCACAGAACAGTTAGCCCCTACCCAGAATTCGCTTTGAAGACAATGTGTGCTTGGAAGAAACTAGGCGCACTGAAAATGCAGCCAGAAGTAATAAATAAGGACTGCCAGAAAAAGAGAAAGTCAATGAATTTCTTCTACAAATCAAATGCATTGTCAGTTTGTGACAATCCCGAAGGTTGGATTGGAGGTTTACAATTAGTGAGTTAACCTTTGTCAGCAATGGAAAAGTGAGTTTCCTTTCACCTTTGTATGATTAAACAGCTGAGAGAATTGTATCTCCCGGTATGAGGAGATTTAAAATGACAAAGCAAATGCTTTAGTATGGAATTAATCTCTCCAGTCCTTCCCACAGCCCCATGGGACTCAGCTCCTGCAGGATTCTTCTCCCTCAGCAGGACAAAGATCTTCTTCTTAGCAGCCAAGCCCAGTCAGGCTGGCATCGTCCCACCTTCTACCTTCCCTGTAGAACTTATTCAAAGGGAAGACAAAGGCTCTGTGAGGGGCTGCCCAGTGCCCAGCTCAATGTGGTGTTTTATGTTCCCTCAAATATTATCTCAACCTTATTGTAGCCAAAAATTAAAAACAAAACAAAGCCCTAGAACAGATTTGTGAAGCAATTTAGAATCCAAAATGACTAAGATATTTTTTTTAATTTATTCTTAATTAGTTTGTAAACTGGACCTTACTGAGACTCCAAAATCAGTAAGCCACTTGCAGACAAAGACGATTTCAATTATGAAGAGCGTGCCAAATGCGGTCCTTTGTTCTTCGTAAATTTCGTACCTTTAAAAGACATCTCTTAGCTGGAGGTGCTATTCTATATTAAAAGAGGATTGCGCGGCAAACACGACCAGTGACTGCAGAGCAAAGAGCCATTATTTTATCACCTGCCAAATATAAACTAGCTCGTTATGGTTCCCTCCCACCAGGCCACCGCTTTCCCTATCATCTATCAGACCAATGGGCTAAGGCAGGTTCGTTCCTTATGGCCTGGAGTCCTCCCTGATCATGGCTGACAGACAGTCTACCTACCCTTTCTTGCACCTCATGGTAGATGTCATGTTTGGGCAGCTGGGCTATGCTCTCGAGGTTTCTTGAGGCTCCTGCTGTGGCTGCCATATCTCTATGGCCTGTGATGGCTTCCTTCAGGTATAATAAAGCGATTCTGCAAATCTCACTTTGCAATAACCACAGGAACAGAAATTGCATTAAGCTGATTAGGTGTAGTCATAAGAAGTATTCAGAAAGGTTAGCTGGATATGGTGAATGTCGTAGTTAGACTAAGATAAAATATCACTTCGTTAGCTCAGAGTGTTTTCTCATTGGTAACACCCTATATTAAGGTGCCATTTATGAACAGTTTATTATTATTTATTAATGTGTGAGGCCCGTTAGAGAACACAAGATAACAACTTAAATCCATGTATTAAAGATGCCCATACATGGTTTAATACGATTTACGTCTTATAATATTCTTTAAAGCAGCCTCCCATAGTCTCATCCGTTAAACATTTATTACTAATGCATTTTATAACATGTTTTATAATGCATTATTTGGGAAAGTAGCAGCATTTAGTGATTATTTCATAAATAAGAATAAAGCACTTATAAATGGCACCTTAATTTAGAGCGTTACCTTCACATTACCAGAGAACTGCTCACTATCTATCTCATTCGGGAATCTTCTCTAAATGCAGTGTTTAATAAAACAGACACTACATTCTATTTTCCCCCTATCTGATTAAAAGGTTACTGAGTCATTTTTTCCATCTGCTTTCAGATGGATGCTGGTAGCTCAGGGGCTTCGGGGTGAAGTCTTGATGAAACCACACATTCGCTTCAAGGCGATTTCTGAAAAGACGGTAGCGAAACCGAGGACGACCTACCACGTTAGGGAGAGCTTGCTGCTTGGGGTCTTTGTAAAATTCAAGTTTTCGGCCAGAGAGAACAATCCAGGAAGTAGACCAGTTTTTCCTTAGGGGAGAAAAAGATGAGTGCATTATGAGTAGAAAGAACATCCAACAGCCATGTCAGGGACTGTGTGGTGAGTGCAGGCTAATTTTTAATGAAATTTTCTAGAAATCTATTCAAACCTGGTAAGTGGTAAAAAAAATTTCAGATAATAATAAGAACACTCCAGAATTTAAAAACCCGTGATGCATAAATAAAATTTCCTCCTCTTGTAAATCCGCCTTGATACTCTTTCACTAGCCAATGCCTATATTTTGTGTATCCACTCATGTTCCTCTTCCGAGGATGGAAGCTGTAAGGTAGAAGCGTGGGAGGCCACCCTATCTCTCTTTTTCATCGATGTAGTGCATCTCAGAATCTGACAGACCGACCACCTCACCCATCACTCTTTAAATCAAAATGATCTTGACCCTCACTAGCAATCAAAGAATTACAAGGACAAGAGAGGCCTGCTTTCTCCTCGCTCCCATGAAAGTGCCAAGGATTAAAAGAGCCAACTTGGAGATCCATTGTTTCACATCATCTCTTCTGGAGTGCAGTTTAACAACATAGTTTCATAAAGTTTCGAAAGTTTATACGGAGCTTTTGCCTAGGCTTGCCCATTTCTACAAATGTAAATTTATCTTAAATGAGTTCCAGATTTCCAAAGCTCCGAATATTAATGAGAATGGTACATGACTTGGTAATTCTGCTGCTAACGTACAAACAAGCAGACAGACAGACAAAGCCAGGACACAAAATACAATTGTACATTGGAAGAATGACCCCTGTGTTTAAGAACACTGACGTGGGAAGATTTCAACATTGACCATAATTTATACTTTACTCCATGCTATGCAATTTACCTAGGACTGTTTTCACCCAGCACATCTCCTTCTGATTCTGATTATTAATTCCATCCATCAGAAGTCCAAATATTGCTGCCCTCAAAGTATATCCATGTCATGTAAGAAGATGAATTTAAAAAAATACATTCTTCCACTTCCATTGCCTTCATTAAAATACAAAGCCCCAGGCAAAGAAATCATTTCAATGTTATTGGGATATTTTCAGAGCCTAGCACAGAGGCCTGGAGAGTCTAGGAACTAACTGGACATTTATTTAACCAATGAACACATTGGCTGGCAAGAGTCTCTATGTAACCGTAGTTAAACAAAGTGAGGAGAGCTTTATCCTTCCCTTTGTGTTTCTTAGTTGTACAATTGAACACACTGTTGTTTCTATAGCTTTTTCAGTGTCAACAAATGTTTCTTTCATAGGTGGCAAAACCATCAATAAGACTGTCACGCATAAGTTTCTACCCAATAAATTATATTGTTACAATTTTCTCAAGTTTAACCTTTATGTAAACATAATTGCATTGACTTTTACAAAAAGTGATGAAGAAAAGGTTTCAAAAAATCCCACAGTCAGATGAATAAAAATCCATACAAAATATGCCAATGTGACGTATTATCATGTACCCATATGCACCAGTTTTGTGTGAGTTCTTTCTACTTTGCCTATGGAATCGAGAATTTTCATTACAAAGACAGTGTTGATTTGGTATGACTAATGATGGCAAAAAGAGTGGGTGGCTCGTAATTCCTGAAGATTTCCTTTTTCAAAAGTTTTATTTATCTTTAGTTGATGTGTATTCATGATATGCCAGGATGTATATGCATATACATTGTGCCTGCAGAGCCAGAAGAGGGTGTCAGAACTTGAGTAAAGTATAGTGTGGGCAACCACATTGGTGTTGCTAACCAAGCATGGTCCTCTGGAAAAGTAGTCAGTGCTCCTAAGAACTGAGACTTCTCTCCAGACTCTTGAAGCTTTCTTTTTTCTCTTCCTTCCTTTCTTCCTTCCTTCCTTCCTTCCCTTCCTTTTTTATTCATTAGATTTATTTATTTATTTTATGTGAGAACACTGTCAGTCATACCAGAAGAAGACATCAGATCCTACTACAGATGGTTGTGACCCCGTGGTTGCTGGGAATTGAACTCAGGACCTCTGGAAAGCAGTCAGTGCTCTTAAGCACTGAGCCATCTTTTCAGCCCTCACCCCTTCCCCCAAGGGTTTTTTAATCATACATTATTGCATTTTTAAAAAAAAGAACAGATTAAACAAACATGCAGGAAACACATTCAGAATTTCATTATATGTGACACCATGCTGTCGGACACACTTTTCTTCAGACGTGCGTCTTCTGACTTCAGTCAGTGCCTCAATCAAAGTATTAAATGTCAGAGAAAACTTAGCATTTTCTGTCTGGATCAGCACACATTCGTTTTTTCTAGATACCGGCTGTATTTAGGTGAATAAAACCTGTAGTAACCTTCCCTTTATGCCGTATCGGCTGACTCCAAAAGGAAGAGTGAGAGGTATTAGAGTACCAGGGCCACTGGCTAAGTCTAGTCAACTCTGTCACAGTCCTCTTGACCATGCGTGATCAGAGTGCGAGGCATCCTAACGCATGGCGAACCCATATTTAACCCACCTGCTATGCCTCTCACTACAATTTCTGGCAGGCTGCTCGTACACCGTATTTGCTCCCTATCTATAGAAGTTCCTAGAGAAATGGTTCTGGTTTGAATCTGTTTCAGATGTTGATCATTTATAGAACTTGCTGAAAAAAACACTTCTATTCTTTCAACTTCTAACTGGAGCGGGTTAGGCAGGAAGTCCATATATTTCGGTTACGTCATCCTTCTGTTGTAGGACTTTCCATGTATCCCTGCGAGGTAAACTAGAAGGACAAGCACCGGTGCCTGAGGACAAAAATTTGGGAAGCCTAGCCACGTGACTGTGGGTAATACCTATGTCTGTTGCTTGGCTTTGTCACTCTCGAACATCATCTTCATCGTATCGGAATGAAGAGGAAAGCTGAATCCTTCAGCGTGCAAATTATTTCATGTCATAACAAACAATAAAAGGCAGTAGATAAAGTTAAGACCCCCTTTCACTCCAATTTCTCTTATGACATCTTTTAAAAAATATCAGTGGCATATTTATTTTGAGCAATTAGTAAAAGTTTAATAGTCTAGCCAAAGTTTACACTCTTAGGACAAAAAGAACAAAGCTACTAACATCCCCATGTGCTCATCCAGAAAACTCGTCCCAGAGCTTTTATTAGATGACCTACTTATGACCACATGAGCATTTAAGGCCAAGTCCAATTTCTCTTAAAACCGACCTTGTCATATATGTAATCTAGGTCCTTACACTGTATTTTTAAAAAAGACTTAAACAGTGCTAAGTTGACTGAGGATATTGTCGATGTTGGCAACACAATCTTGGTTGACTTCACTTTCTTAACCATTTGTAGTTTCTGAGAACCAGTCATCCATTTGGGCTTTCTTACTACATTTCCTTATTCTTTTGAAGAGCATTAATCATCGTAGCAGCCCCCAACTAGAGAGTTGAGATTCTTCCCTCCTTCTGAAACCTGTCAATACTCGGAGCTATCATGTTGCTTTGGCTCCCACTTGGTACACAGAATGCCAACTGCTTTTTCACATACATCGTATATTTTAACAATTTATTCAATAATGTTACCACACGTTTCATGCCACACAATTCTCAGAGCAGACGAGAAAAGTAAAGATGGTAAGGAAAAGATAAAAGTAGAGTGAGGCAGACCTCAAAGATTTATATCACTGACTAGAAGATAGACCTTAAAGATTGGAAAGAATCCATTCCTCTTAGTAGCTCTTCGAGGTAAATGAGGTGTCAGTATAACTGAGGAGAAAAATGAAGCTGACTGAGACTGTGTCCTCCCTAAGGGCACACAGCCATGAGGAAGAGATTTAGGGATTCACCTCCGAAGCCCACCCCCCATTCTGAAGGATCAGCTGTCTCTGGGACCATGCACCTTCCTCTTATGCATACTCTATGCCGAACCTCATGGCAGGAGTCAGGAGGAGAGAACGTGCTCTTGGAAAAGCATGAGACCTCTTTCTCCTAGAAGCAGTGCTGCCTGTATTAGTGATTCAAGCCTTCTGTGCCACCTTCTGCAGGCCAAGTGTGTTCCTACACCAGTGGGGAGCAGCCTGTCTTCATAAAAACACTGGGACATGGAGAAGAGTTTTAACCCTTTCATGAGTCCTTCCTTCCTTCCTTCCTTCTTTCCTTCCTTCCTTCCTTCCTTCCTTTTCACAAAAGGACAAAATTTAAGCTGTAAGAAAACATATCCCGGGGGTTGGGGATTTAGCTCAGTGGTAGAGCGCTTGCCTAGGAAGCGCAAGGCCCTGGGTTCAGTCCCCAGCTCCGAAAAAAAGAACAAAAAAAAAAAAAAAAAAAAAAAAAAGAAAACATATCCCTTAGGAAATCAGGAGTCAGTAGCCCCTGGAATGAGCAGATCCCCACCCATACTTCCAGGTAGTCAGTGAAGAATTACAGCTAGTCTTTCAGTGCAGAAAATAGATCCGTGGGCAAGAAATGAAAACATGTCTTACATTTTGATGAATCACATGACATCTAATAGGATGAGAGGGTCTAACTATAATTCCAAAGCCAGACAGACCTAAATTCGTATCTGAAAAACCGATTTTGATACAGGCAATTGGTGAGGTATTTTAGGCAAGTGGAAAACTTCTCATAACTTACTAAAAGCAAGTTGTGAGTTGTAAAGTGGAAGAAATGGAAGAATGTGAAACAAAGCAAAACCAAAACAATAAAAGCCCCTGGCACAGGCAGCAGCTTGACATTCTACCAAATGGACACCGGATGGCAGCACAGAATAACAGCAGCATGAACCTGCTTGACTGGAGGATGGAAATGACCCTTGAAACTGTCATCAGCTTCCTAAGGGTCTAGGGCCTCCGACATGCTATTTCCTCTTCATGCCACAACTTTGTATCTTGCCCTCTGCCCCATGTTCTTTACATATACATGAGAAGCCAGCAAATCCAGAGGCACTGATTGTTAAGATGACCTCATCAACTCCTGGTTCTCTTGGTGTCACCTACCTCGGTTACCTGGTTTCCTTACTGTGGAGTTGATTTGATTCTGGGCTGGTAATTTATTCAAATGCCTCTGAATAATTTACCATAATACCCTGTAGACTCTTAGACCAAGCAGCTTTGAGAACTTCTGTCTCCTCTCTCATATTTTAAGCTTCTGTAATGTACTAAAAAGGTGAACCAATGAGACAGTAGGTGTAAAATACACATTTCCTTTAGTGTTGCAAAAAGAAGAAAGGAGGGAGGGAGGGAGGGAGGGAGGGAGAAAGAGAAAGACAGAGAGAGACAGGGAGAGGCAGAGACAGAGACACAGAGCCACAGAGACACAGAGACAGAGACAAAGAGAGACAGACAGAAATAAGTTTTGTGTTGATTTATTGGCATGCTAAGCAAAAAGTGTCAATGACATTGAGAACAGTTTAAACCTTCCTTTCTTCCTTCTTTCCTTCCTTTTTTCCTTCCATTCTTTGCACAGAGGATACATACAATTCAAGCTGAAAGAAAACATGTAGGTTAGGAAGTTATTAAGTTCACATTGAAGAGCACTTTAGTATATCTTCAGAAAAAAAGAAAGAAAGAAAGAGAGAGCGAAGGAGAAAGAAAGGGAGAGAAAGGAAGAGAAAGGAAGGAAGAAAGAAAGAAAGAGAGAGAGAAAGAAAGAGAGAAAGGAAGAGAAAGAAAGAGAGAGAGAGAGAAGGAAAGAAAGGAAGAAGTTGATGACGGTATCAGCACACAGATGCACACAGGCACACACAATGACAGTCTAAGCGCCCTGAGCCTGTGAGGAGTGCAGGCACTAGTAAACGTGACAACTGCAACCATTTTCACGTTTGTTTTCATGCTCATTTTCCATCCATATTCACACAATTTCCATGGCCTTCGGAAGGGGAGAGCAAAGTGAGATGATAATGTGAGGAGATGTACAGAGTCACAGAGGGACCCACAAAGGAAGGATGCACACGCCAAAACATGTGACATGATGAACTGGCAGAAGCACATGGGCAGGCGCTTTTGTAAAATGAAGCTCTAAGAACTAGAAAAACAAAACATAACAATCGAACAACCACCCCCCCCAAAAAAACTATTACTAAGTCATCACGGGGCTTCAGGGAATCCAGGGCTCCTTACAGCTTTGAGTATGAAATTCCCCAAATAAAAAGGTTCCCGAGATTCATCAGAAAAGCTGAGGCATAATTTCAAGGTTCATAATTAAAAATTAAAGTTGAATGCTGAGTGAATTCTGCTTTTAAGCCTGTCAGTATATCACAAGGGAAATGTGTATAACCTCATTTCAAAATAAGGCTAAGTTTGGGGCCCTTTATGAATGTAAGATTAAGCCAACAACTTCTCTCTCCTGCCACCTTCTCCTAGTCACATGAGTAATACTTTTTTTTTCCTTACGGAAAAATACAGCGAATGACAGAAACCGACACAAATAAATAAGGTAGGAAAGACAAGATCAAAATAAGGAGCAATGTCAGATGTAGATGGCATAGCATGGCTTGATAGTGCGAAAACTTTGCCGAAGTCCCAAACATGATGTTTATTAAATTGCAGTTGAAGCTCTTGGGATCAAGGGTGGCAAATAACAAAAGAACAGCCCTTGCTTCTTGGCCTCCCACTAGAAAGTCCCAAATATCAGGGAAACTAGAGGCTCCCAGGAACAAACAGGATGACTGGCTGAAATATCCAACAAAGGGGAGATAGAACCTGAAAAAAACACCTCCAGTAGATAGGCACAGCCCCCGTGGAAGGATGGGGCCACCACTCATCTCAAAAAAAATTTAAGCTAGAAATGTCCCTGTCCAAAAGAGGAAAGGGACAAAAATGGAACAGAGACTTAAGGAAAGGACATCCAGAGACCGCCCCACCTAGGGATCCATCTCATCTGCAGACACCAAACCCAGATACTATTGCTGAGGCCAAGACGCCCTTGCTGATAGGAACCTGGTTCCCTGAGAGGTTCTACCAGCACCTGATCAATACAGACACATAAACTCACAGCCAACCATCAGACTGAGCCTGGGGACCCCAATGGAAGAGTGAGAGTAAGGACTGAAGGAGCTGAAGGGGATTGCAGCCTCATAGGAAGAACAATATCAACTAACCGGACCACACAGAGCTCCCAGGGACTAAACCACCAACCAAAGAGTATACATGGAGGGATCCATGACTCTAGGTACATATGTAACAGAGGATGGCCTTATCTGACATCAATGGGAAGGGAGGCCCTTGGTCCTGTGGATGCTTGATGCCCTAGGGGATGCCGGAGGCGGGAGAGGGTGAGTGGGTAGAGGAGCACTCTCATAGAGGGAAAGGGGAGGAAGGAGAAAGGAAATGGATTGGGGGGTTTGAGGAGGGGTAACCAGGAAGGGGGATATCATTTGAAATGTAAAAGAATAAAATGATTAATAATGTTAATAAGAAGAGGAAGAGGAAGAAGCAAACATTTCTGTTTCAAGCAGGCCAGGGTTAGATGCTATGTAACTACATCCATAAGACTCTGGAGGAAGGAGCAGTTAAGACAATGGTTTTTCCATTTGAGAAACAGGAAATGACCGTGAAGCACATAACCTAATGTGACTTCAGTATCACTGCTATCACAATCAACCCTGTGCTTGACAGGATAATCATTTATTAATACCGCTCATTAGCTCATTAAATTTTATTAAAATGATATAAGATTCCTGATAAATGGGAAACAGTCCACAGACAAATCTCACCCAAGCAATACAAATTATGCTAACTAGGTGACATCATTTAATAATTATTAAGTTTTCCATGGGAAAAAATTGCCATAATTTTTCAGGGCTATGACCAAACTGACCCTTTGGTTGCTGATAAAAATATAGACTTTGGGCAAGCAATGGCAATATATAGTAAGATTAGCAAGGTTCTTTACTTTAATGTGTGGGTACAGGTCGGGGCACATCAGTGTGCTTATACTCGTGTGTGTGGTGTAACATGTGCATGCATTTGTGTGTGTGTGTGTGTGTGTGTGTGTGTGTGTGTGTGTGTGTGTTTATTACTTACTCCTGTGAGCACTGGTATCGAGGTCAGAAGAGGGTGGTAGTTGGTAATTGTCTTCTATAGCACCCTATTTTGTTGTAGCGTGGCTGAGGGGGAGTGAGCTCCTCATACACATCTGTCTCTAATTCTGCAAGCCCTTTTCCCGTGGGACTTAGGTATGGGAACTCAGGCCCTACTGCAGGAAACAATGTTACCTGTTGCATTATTTCCCCAGCTTCTAACACTTTTAGCAGCCAAGCAATTTGAAAGGGTCATCTAGCCTTAGAATTAAACTGGAGAAAATATTTTTAAATGTCAATAATTATGCTGTGTACTATAGTCATAATACCTTTAGCATAAAACTTGACTCAAATTAAAAATTAAATAAAAAGGAAGGTTGAAATCATTTGCCATACAGTAGCACATGAACAGGTCAGGATAGCAAAATGGTGACTACTACATTTAACATGTTCAGCTTGAATGTATCTATAGTACGTGTCATAACAAACTCCAGAAATTTAGGGGAGATATTTGTAATGCCCAAAACTAACAATTATCTATAATAGATTGTAATATAGTATGCATTCTCTCAAACAATAAGAAGAAAACACACTCAGTAAAAGCTCATGAGTATGCATTTCTTGAGAGGCAGAATTTGAGTGACTCCAGATGAATAATGAGAGTTACATCCAACTGCAATAGCAGTCAGTCAAATGGGAAGGAAGAAGCATTAGGGGAGTACACTGTGGCCAGACACTTGACAATATAGAAGCATACTGCAAGGTGGGATTGTAGAGAAAAGGAATCCCTTTGGCAATGCAGAGTAATTGTGCGAGGTGCTGCAGTCATTCAAGAGAGCACGGCAGTGGAACATAGAAGATGCTCGAGCGATCTTAACTGGTGAGTACATTTCCCAGGGAACACTTCTAACAGGTTCCGAAGAAACAACTGTGTGTGATTTCTTGCAACGTTTTAGGTTTTGGAAGAGTTAGAGATAACTTAGAGGAGTTTGTGCCTAGGAGACTTGAGAAAATAAAAGTTGGTACAGATACATAGTATCAAGGGGGCAACCCCTGGAAGAACATGGTCTTTGACTATGGCACCACAACACATATCTGTTTATTAGTATTGAATGGACATAGCAAGAAACCTGAGCTTTTGAATACAAAACTGTTTATGCAATCTAGAATACATTAATACTCGCATTATTACAAATAATTATTTTGTTGATTTGTTTTGAATACCATACATAAAAAGAAATGTCCGGATAGGGGATTTGAAGACTAATTAGAGCACGTATACACAAGAGATTGATATTCCCATCAGAGCATATTTACACAGAAGATTGAAATTCAAAGTAGAAGAGAATATAAATAAAACCACCCAGGGGTCTTGCCCACAATGATAATATCGCAGGGCTCCACCTGAAGGATAGCATCAATTCAATTCACTGCACCTGAGAATTATAGAGCAAGAACTAAAATTTACAGAACTTTAAATAAAATATTCTGAAGAATGTATGGCATGCAAACTGAATGAGAAACCAATAACATAGAATACAGACCAATGCATAAGCCCCTATGAATTTAAGCTTCAATCAAGACAGTGTACACAAGTTCAGTATGTTTTTATGCAAACAAAAAAAACCACACAGTGGTGCATACACTGAAACGCTGCATTGTGTTCCTGAGAGTAGGAAGGAAAAATGGCTCTCAGCATGCTTTAGATCCCTCCCTCCAGGTTGGCTAATAGAATACAGATGGAGGGTGTCCGACAGCCACCACAGAGGACTGTCACCTTGTTTTCATGGCCTTCCTGTTTTCTGTGAAGCTGGAGGGTGACACTGGTCAATGCTGTCATATCTGGCCATCCCAAACCCAATGAGGAATGGACTCAGCTGGGGTGTCTTGAATGGGGTTGGGGTG
The DNA here is from genome assembly GCF_021556685.1 of Rattus norvegicus. Lineage (NCBI taxonomy): Eukaryota > Metazoa > Chordata > Mammalia > Rodentia > Muridae > Rattus > Rattus norvegicus. Next base: position 27,311,729 of record NC_141536.1, on the reverse strand, counting down.
GGAGCTCATGGGTTGGTCAGGTAAGAAAGCGTCTTGGTTTACTCATCTTGACCATGGTACTACTGCACCCTCCACATGCCTGAGCTGACGACCGTGGCATGTGGTGTGTTGAAAGGAAGGGCAAGTAGGCTGAGCGGCTCTGTCAATTATGCCCACCTGTTGCTCTGTTAAAGCTTGACTGAGGGTTCTCTGGAGACAGAGAAGGCCAGGCCTAAAGCTGCTGTGGACTTGATCTTATCTCCCTCTGGACCCCTTGAGGGAGGTTGGTTGCTATGCTGCTTACAAGAAACAGTCTTTGGGAAGAATCTAGCCCTTTTCCTGTTTAATATTAGATATTATTAGATAGATTCTGGTGTAAGCACCAGAATTGTGAGTGCTACTTCTATTTTACTTCTTTGAAGTAAATATAGACACTATTCATGATAGCCATCAAGCCAAAGGATATTTTATTCTCTAATGTGAGCCAGGACATCTTTCTAGTAACATATTATATAATTCAATTAAATATAGTTCCATTGTGTAGCTGATTAGAATATTTATATATTCTAGTAATATAATATTTATATTATAATAGTAGGACACTCATGAAGAAATGTTATTTTTACTTTGAGTACTTTCACACACCTTAATTTTTTGTGTAATTACTATAAAGCTAAATTTAGAAAATACTTGATGCAAGTATTAGCGACATTTCTAAAATAAACATGACTATTTTAAATCCCTCCTCATACAAACAACATAGCTAGTATCTTTCTTGACCAAACTTGTCAACTTGTCCTTTTTTTCTTGAACATCTCTGTTGTTCCTGCCCCTCACCCTAGGGAGGGTTTTTCTTTTTTTATCATCTTAAAATTTCCCTCACTATACTCTGTTCATGATTTTCTTTTTCTTTTCTTTTATTCTAAATGATTTTATTTTGAACTACAAATATGGTTCAAATCTTCCATCCTTAAAAAAAAAAAAAAAAAAAAAAAAAAACCTTCCCAGGCTATTGCATAGAGATCTTTACATGCTGCAAATGAATTCATTCAACAACCCAATCTGTTAATCCAGAAATCATGTTTCCCTTTTTATGTTTTAAAGATTTCTAGTCCTAAGAAGACGAGACGTCAGCCACTTTTACATTCTGGGCAACGCTATAGAATGCAATGTCTTTCTTTGAGAAGTATAATTATTTTACCAATAAGGGTGTCAACAATGGTAACAGAAGGGACTGTTCTAGTTAGGTCTGGATGGCCTTGCTTCTCAGACAAAAGCACTGACACAAGCTGAGGAAGTGGGAGACTGTGTAGTTATGTAACAGAGAGTTGAAGAACTTTCATTACCTTAGTTTCTTTCCTCCATCTGCAATTTTGGCTTTTTGAAGATACCCTTCTTTTTCGACCATCTGCAAGAAAAACGTGTATGTTAAAACGGTGACAAACTCTTATGCATTTCGGTATGAATGAACCCAAGTTTCTAAGCAAGTCATCCCAATGATGGAAGCTTCCAGTCACAGAGCTTCATTAATAATGCATACAAGACTATGGGAAGCGCACACGAGATCTAAGTCTTTACAAGCTTTACATATCAAACGATAGATTGTAAGGATGTATATGAATGGATCGTTTGATAGTGATACAGCACCATTTTCTCCCCTTTACGTTTCTGGGAGTCACTTCCTTAAAATATTGACTTCAAGGATAAAACAAAGAGAAATGCAAACCTTTCCGAAATCCTACCAGGAAAGCTCTTCCTTTGTACCTCCCCATACACCTGCCGAGGTCAGGAAAAAGGAAACGGAACAAGAAGCGAGCCTGATGAATCATGGGAAGACATTACAATGGTAACATTTTTGCCCAGTTAGCCAGAGACAAAGTAGCCATTCTCTGGTTGGGGTCTAAGCTGTATAACTGCTTTCCTTTGCCCGATTGTACTGTTGGCTTTCATCCTCACAGACTTGCACACTCCCTAAACGGTATGGAACGATTTACTATAACACAACAGAGGTGTTCAATAAGTCCCAGCCAAAATACATACAAATGCAGATCATAGTATGTTGCTTCCCAGCGAAGTCAATATGGTGGTTTCAGTTTAATGCTGGTCTATTTGTGCCCTCCTGACTTCCTGGTCACCCTCTTCCAGTTCTTGGCCTGTGCTACCTTACAGGAGTAACACTTTCCTCATGTTCCATCCATGTCTAACAGCTGAGGGACATATTTCCCCAGTGCCACCAGTGTGCTCAAAATCTCTGGGCATAATATTCCATGCATTATGTCTTCATCTTGAAAAGCCCTATATATGGCAAACACAATTTTAACCTCTTTTAAATCCAAGCCATATGGCTTTGTCCGATGTTCTTTCTGTTGTTTGTTGGATTGTCTTTGAGGCTCCCCAACTCCCAAATTCCACTTCATTGTTTCCTTATCACTCTGCCCGCACCGTCAGATGACATAATGGCTTGGATTGCTTACTACACCTATGCTCTAAGCCCACTGAAGACAAAGGATTGTCCCTTTCACGTGCTGTGGGAACCCAGAGTCACCGTATTGGATTGTATGAACAAATATACACATGAATGGATAAGCGAATGATAGTTAAACTTTTTACAGAAAGTTGTAAAAGTCAAAACTCTTCTTGGGTAAGAGGAAAAGGCACTATGGAGTAGTGAGTTGTCCCAGAGACTAACATGGTTCCAATGTAAAGAGTTGCCCTTGTAAGATTTGCTCTGCTAAAGAAGATGCCGATGTTATCTTTCCTTGGCTCCTATATTTTTCTATTCCTAATGCGTCTGAAAGTACTTATCTTTCACATTACATTTGCTAAGTGAGTTTGTAATAAATTAACTGTAGGAAATTATTAGGAGAAGGACAACGGATGGTGGCAAAAATATTTCTTTTCCACATAGGTTAATAAGATGTTTCTTCCTTCAGTATGTTCGCCACAAGTCTCCCCTTTGAGGCTGACCTTTAGAACTGTGGTGTGCGTTGTGTTATTACACAGTGTTACGCTTAGTTGCGTCTCTCTGTGTGCTGTGCCCACCTCCTTAATCTGTGTATACTGTCCCTCTCTTAGGTACCAGAGAATTTTGTTACCCTCTAAATTCCAGCATGTTTTCTGGGCCATAGAAGCCCCTGAAACTGTAACTTTGCAGTCTTTTCTGCTTTTAATTCTCTTAGTACCACCGTAAACAGTTGCATTGATCTAAGCCTGTGGTGTGTATACATGCTTACAGTCTAAATGTGTGACACGAGTGTGCTTGGGCTTTACGCCCATGTCTTAACTCTCTCTCTCCACCCCCTTCCCCTCCCCCTCCCCTCCCCCCTTCTCCATCTCTCTCTCTATTTCATACATGGGCCTACTTCTGGGATCAGTTGTTCTCTCTCCACCTTGTTTCTCTTCCATTATTGTTGCACACGTACGTTCCCTCAGCACATTTTCAATTAATCGCACTCCATTCTCTCAAATATCAGTCACTATGCATGCACAAGAGTTGAAAGATTAACAAGACAGGTCTGGTCTTACTCCAGCTTAACCCCTAGGGGCCCACATCAAGACATCCCTTCTTTGTAGGGAACTGATTCAACGCTTGCACTGAACAGTCTAAACAAGCTATATTTGGGTGCCATGCTGACAAGAAAGGCATCCCAAAGGTAAGCTTAGTGATGGGAATATTTAAGGGATTGCCAGCACACACCTGACTTTCCCAGCATTCTACACAGCAGGGAAGCAGCCATTCTGAGAGGCTTTGGCTGGGTGGGAGGAGGTGTCCATGTAAACAGAAGATTGCTATGTATTGGACATCTGCGTTTATATGTGGTACCTTGTTCATTGTATTCTTAGTCCCGTGGTCTGTAAATGTCAGTTTATAGCTCGAACATCAGGTTGTCTAGTCTTCACTCATTTACACAGATATATATATATATATATATATATATATATATATATATATATATATATGCTTTAAATTTAAGTTTAGATTCCTCCCATGGCAGATTGTAGGGCAAACTGAAATTCATTAAAGGAATAGAAGCAACCGAACCATGGATAAAGAAATATCAGCCAGTCTTTGGATGCTAAATGTGGCTTTGGGAGCTATTTCTTCAATGTCGGCTAGAATCCCTATTTAACATTGTGTGGCAGGAAAGATCAGCAGTTTGTCCAGGCTGGATGCCAGCCAGTCTGCCAGCACTGAGGAAGTGCTTCCGTAGCATCCTGTGTGCTGAGACGCAGCTAAGGAGAATGAATGGCACTGGGATTTCGAGACAGTACCTGTTTATAAACCAAGGTTGGACATACAGACAGGCCGAAGAGAAGAAAACTTTTGACTAATGGTCCCAAGTGTAACAAACATGAGCCTATCATCTCTCATACAGACGTTGCAGCTTATTTTTTTTTTCAATGTGAATGTCTCATGTTAGCAGATACGATGCCCACAATAGGTTTCATAGATCTATAGGGGTCCACTGGACAGTTTTGTTAAAATAAAACGAAATAAACTTGATTGAAACGTTCACCCAATTTTGTTGACAATTTGGCTTTCGGCCGCATAGCTCTTTCACTTTATAATATTTGCTCCGCTGACGTGTTGAAATTTTTATTCTCTCTTCCTGGGTTCTTCGTCTGTTCTTGTCGACAAGCCATATTTAGCTTTGTAGGTCATCTGATAAAGTCAGTGCCTTAAGTAGTAAGAGTCAGAATATGCCCCTCCCCCTTTGTACTCTTCAAGGAAGCAGCACTGTGTCCTATAAACGCTGATGTTATTGGCAGTTAGGATTTATTCTTTATCAAATAAATCTGGGACAAGCCTTCATCTGAAACTCGGATTGTCCTTCTGAAAGAGGACTCACTCTGTGAATCATGCGTATGGCTGACCCATCTTCTAAGGGAGGTTACTATAACCACGACCCTGAACCACTGAGGTTTTCAAACAGACCTGGCATTCCTATTTCATAGGAAAGTGAGTGCTAAGGTTTTCATAGCTCACAGTGCTTTGCTGCTATTTCCATTTGTTGACTTCTATTAAGACACGTCAAATGAAGACACGTCTTCTCACATCATTTTTATACGCCCCAATGTTCCTCTTCCCTTCAGTAATTGCCTTTCACTTTTCTCCTATTCCCAGAAAGAGACATTTTTGTCCTTTCCTCTGTGTGTGCTTTCTTTTTTTTTTTTTTCTTTTCTTTTTTTTCTGGAGCTGGGGACCGAACCCAGGGCCTTGCGCTTGCTAGGCAAGTGCTCTACCACTGAGCTAAATCCCCAACCCCGTGTACTTTCTTTCTATTGACATTGTTCTCAATTTACCTCCTGATGCTAATCCTGGTGGTTAACTTGAGTTGGATTGAGGAATGAGTGTGAGGATACTCAAGCACACCTCTGGGCGTGACTCTGCAGGCATTTTTATGCCATTAAAGCATCAATTCAGATTTTAATACACTATTGGGAAGTGCTGGGACAGTGAAAGGCACTGCCTGGCTTAAGGAAGTAGGGCAATAGCAGGGAGCAAGAAAAGACAAAAGACAGGGAGGGAGAGAATAGGGGACAGGAAGAATAGTGGTGAGAGGGGCTAGAGAAGTTCTTGGAGATTCTCTTTTACTTGCCTCCCTCTTGTTCCTGCTCTGATTCTTCTTGACCTCTATGCAACGAATAATGCCTCTACTACATATTCTTGCTGCCTCCGAGGGCCTACAATCTCACACCTGGCCCTTTGTAAATGTGACATAAATAATATTTTCTCAGGTTTTTGTTTGTTTTGTTATTATTGATTTTTAAATTTTTGTTATTGCTTGATTTTTATATTTGTTATTGTTGATGTTTTTGTGTTTTTAAATCATTAACTACAAGCAAGCTAAGAGTCATATACTCACATTCACAAACACATACAAAATCTACATACACTCACACACACAAATATCTCTCTCTCTCACACACACACACACACACACACACACACACACACACACACACACCAAAAGTAAGCAAAAACATTAAGACATGTTTTTGTGCTGGACACCTACACTTCACCATGAAGCCTGTCATGGAGTGTGGCTGATATCACACAGTCACTTCATGGACAGAAACTAACTTTCCCTTTCTGGACAGTTATCAACTGCAAATAGTTCCTTTGGTTAATATTGTGCCCACTTCTCTGCCTCTGGGTTGAGATTTTAATGGTTTTAACTTGTGCAGATCTTGTATGTGTGAACTTGTGTCAGAGTTTTTGTGAGTGTGTACGTGCATCAGACCTGTATTATCTGGAAAACCCTGCTTCCTTAAAGCTACCCATTATTTCTAGCTTTTACAATATTTCCACCTATTTTCCTGTATTGTTTTTGGTTTTGTTTGTTTCTCTCATTGGATTTACAGTTTGCTCCATAGGAGTAAGCTCATATCTCTTCTATAAACTTGGTCAAGAACCTTCTTTGTTCTTGTGATAAAATACTATGACCAAGGCAATTTATGGAAAAAAAGTTTGGTTAATGATTCTAGAAGTAGAGGCAATAATGGTATGGAGGCGTGGCAACGGGTGGCTACAGTGGAAAGTAAAAATCTTCAATAACAAACACAAAGCAGAAAGAACAAACATAACACCTGTCTCCAAGATTGGACCATCTTCCCAAACAGCACCATCAACTAAAGCCAAGTGTTCAAATATCTCACCCTAGGTAGCCATTCTCATACAAAACACCACAGGAGTATTTTGTTAAATAGGTAAATGCCTTCTGAGTACATATTTTTTCACATGTGGAGATAATTGAAGCTCTACTTTCTCAGCAGAGAAGTGCCTTTGTGCGGAGGACAAAGGTCAACGACTGAGCGAACTGCAGAGAAACAGTTCCATGGCATCCTAGTCAACAATGGGACGTCTTTCTCAATCTTTTCCAACAACACTCAGGGAGCTTGCCTCAAAGAAACAAAAGCAAGGAAACAAGAGACAAGCACCCAAACAGCCAAAATGAAAACAAACGGCTACCAACAGATTGGGAAAAGATCTTTACCAATCCTACATCTGATAGAGGGCTAATATCCGAAATACACAAAGAGCTCAAGAAGTTAGACTCCAGAGAGCCAAATAACCCTATTAAAAAATGGGATACAGAGCTAAACAAAACATTCTCAGCTGAGGATTATCAAATGGCCAAAAGGCACCTAAAGAAATGTTCAACATCCTTAGTCATCAGGGAAATGCAAATCAAAACAACCCTGAGATTCCACCACACACCAGTCAGAATGGCTAAGATAAAAAACTCAGGTGACAGCAGATGCTGGCGAGGATGTGAAGAAAGAGGAACACTCCTCCATTGTTGGTGGGATTGCAGACTGGTAAAACCATTCTGGAAATCAGTCTGGAGGTTCCTCAGAAAATTGGACATTGAACTGCCTGAGGATCCAGCTATACCTCTCTTGGGCATATACCCAAAAGATGCTCCAACATACAACAAAGGCACATGCTCCACTATATTCATAGCAGCCTTATTTATAGTATCCAGAAGCTGGAAAGAACCCAGATTTCCTTCAACAGAGGAATGGATTTAAAAAATATGATACATCTACACAATGGAGTACTACTCAGCTATCAAAAACAATGACTTCATAAAATTCATAGGCAAATGGAATGAACTAGAAAATATCATCCTGAGTGAGGTTACTCAATCACAGACAAACACACTTGGTATGCACTCACTGATAAGTGGATATTAGCCAAAAAGCTCAATTTACCCAAGACTCAATCCACAGACCACAGGAAGCTCAAGAAGAAGGATGACCAAAATGTGGATGCTCTCACTCCTTCTTAAAAAGGGGGAAAAATCCGTAGGAGGTGGTATGGAAGCAAAGTTTAGAGCAGCAACTCAAGGAATGGCCATTCAGGGCCTGATCCACATATGGCCCATATATATACAGCCACCAAAACTAGATAAGATTGATGAAGTTAAAAAATGCATGCTGAAAGGGACTGGATATAGATCTCTCCTGAAAGACAGACACTTCCAGAGCTTGTCCAATATAGAGGTCAATGCTAGCAGCAAACCACCGAACTGAGAATAGGACTCCCTTGGGAGGAATTAGAGGAAGTGTTAAAAGCTTGCAACCCCATAAGAACAACAATGCCAACAAACCAGAGCTTCCAGGGACTAAACCACTCCTGAAAGGAAAGACTATATATACATGGACTGACCCAGGGCTCCAACCTCATATGTATCAGAGAATAGCCTTGTTGGGGCACCAGTGGAAGGGGAAGCCCTTGGTCCAACCAAGGTTGGACCCCCAGTGCATGGGGAATATGGAGGGGCACATAAGGGGGATGGATGGGGGAACACCTGTATGGGGGAGGTAGAGAGAAGGGAATGGTGGCTTGTGGACAGGAAACCGGGAAGGGGACTAACGTTTGAAATATAAGTAAAGAAATATATCTAATAAAATTAAAAAAAGAAAAAGAAAACAAACCGCCGAAACTCTTGAGAGACTGATCTGGCTTTAGTGATTCTTACTGTCACAGATCCTTTGTACTCTTTAATTCATGTGTGGAGTGTGCCTTCATGCACACACCCTCTCCTCCTTGTCTTAGGAGTGTGTGGGATCATGTCTCACTCTAGGGTTCCTCAACTGTTTATCTAAACACTGGGTTTGGTGAAGCCCATGCTATGTTTGACCAAGCTCCTGGCACCGCACCCCTTATTAAACCACTGTGTATTTCAAGGGAAATGCTATCCACGTGTTGTTGCTTTCTTTCCCACTAACTCATCAAAAGATCATTTTGAAAATGACATTAGAGCCTTTCGTGTTTAAGGTCTCCCATGAACTTTCACTCGGAGCCTTTTGTGCTGAAGCCATCATGTCTCATTCATTCACCACCAAGAAATCCAGTTTCTGCTTAGGAGATGTGTTTAGGAAGGGTCTCTCTGTAGCTGGAAAACTTTCTTCAGTCGTCCGAAGGCTTTTCTTAGAATTCAACGTTCAATATGTTCCCTCGGGAATTTCTGTTTCACGGCTTTTGCTTTCACTGCTGCTTGTTTTTTGACCATCAATGAAGTTTGCAGAGCATGGTCTTCCTTTTCCTTACTGTCCTAGCCTCTTACAATTACAATTCGTTTGTGTCGTAACCTAATTTTACTCTGTGGAAAGAGAGTTGTTCAATTCTAATCGTCTTTGTTGTTGTTCTTCTGCGTGGTTTGCTCTACTTTACAATTAGATGAATTATCAGTGGGGGACATGGCTGGGGGACAAAGCTTAACTGCACTCTGGTTCCAGGGCTTCTACAATTCTTCTCCTCACCTGAAGCATCTTCCCTTGAGGTAGTGCTCCCTCTGCTCACGCACCATGGCCCTCCTTCCTTGACCATCATATTCTACTCAGTATGGATTTTTTGTTTGTTTTTATTTTTTTCATACACAGGATATGTAATCCTGGTTGACTGCTGGTCTGGATACATCTATGTACTCAAGGCTGGCCTTGAACTTGCAGACTTCCTGTTTCTGCCTGTATTTCTGTTTGTATTATAGGCATGTATCACCATGCCTAGGTCATCCTGCATTCTTGAAATTTTTCAAATACAATTGAAGTAAATCTGTTCCACCTATAACCTGAATGTGCTGTCTTTTCTTGAATTTTCTTTTTCTTCCTATTTTCATACCTGGCTTCCATGGTTCTTCTTATCGTGCAAATCTTATTTTAAATGACACTTTCAAAGAGTACTTGTATGATGACCCATGACTCTAAGATAGGTCTTTCCTCTCCCACAGACATTAGTGTAGAACAAAGCCTTTCTCTGGTCTTTGATGCGTCTGCTTGTCCATAGATCTTTCTCCAAGAAAAGCCATGACTTGTTTAATCTCTCTTTAGATTCCCATAGCCTAACCCTCTTCCTAAATGGCTGTGGCCTAGACAAATACATGAATGAATATGCAGTCTCCTGCTCGAGGAAATGAAATACTTAATTTGAAATGGTTTTTATAATAAAATGATTCAACCATATACATTATTATTATCTTAATTATTGAGATGATATATTTGGCAAACGTAACTCTAACTTAGCAAAATGACATTTTGAAAGATTAAAGAGGTTTTTGTTTGTCTTTTCCAACTTAAAGAAACCTTAGCTAGTCAATAGAATTAGTCCCACAAAGTGACTACTCTTTTTTTCCTTAAAATAAGAAAGTATAATATCTTCATAATACATTTCATCTTCAAAGCCCCTGCAAGTATTAATTACTTCGCAGAATGTTATCGTTCTTGAAAAGGTAACACCTGTGACTTAAGTTTATCTGCAAATGACTGATTTGCTCTGAGCCAGGACAACTTCCTGAGCTCTGCCCTCAAAATCCTCCCTGCTCAGGAGGAAGCAGATGATTCCCTAAAACCCACAGCGGGCTTTTGACTCCTGCAAGGTTATCCACAGACATGCCCTACGATGTTTCAATAAAAATAAAGAAGATAAAGATTTAACATGCTATAATCAGGGTGATTTTTCTTGAATCTTTGGTTAAGGGGGAAAGTGCCTTGGAACTAATTGGGTCTCATGCACAGTATTAATGTGGGATATATTAATAGAAGATCAAGAAACAAATGCAGAGAGTATATTAGAGGTTTGTGTTGGGTGTTTCATGTTTAAAGCCACTGCCTCATAGCCGCGTTAAGCAATCAGAGTTCTCTGCTCTGATTCGAGCTTCTTTCACTGAAGCCCTGTGATAATGCATCTGTGTGGCATTAATGCTGTATTTCTTTTTGAACTGTGGCCACTGTGAGCACTTTTAGACTCCAATTAGGCATGTTTCGAAAGTAACTGTCAAAATACACGTGTTGTTCTTTTAATTACCCATGTTGATCACGATCAGCGTTATTATAAGGGAACTGTAAAAAAAAATAGTGCATGGTTCCCCAAAGGAAACATGTACTCACTGGACATCGGCAATGACCGTTTTCATTTTATAAAGTATAACATTTTACTCCAAAATGGGGAGGACCTAATGGATCATTTGAAAAGCTGTAACCAAAAATGCAGTCTCACAATTCTTAAAAATATTTAAAAGGATTCTGTGAATAGGAGGTAAAAGAAGTGAGATTTTTACATCACAGCCAATGTTTTGAAAATAAATACACATGAGAATTCATGTTAAAATATAAACAGAAATAATAATATCGACTCAAGGAATTTAGATAATTGCTCTGAATTATTTTTGGGACATTGTTTCAGACATGACAGAGTGTCCTATAGATGCTGACAACAGAACACTGTGGATGACTGGGCCGCCGTGCGGAGGCATGGAGGAGATTGGGCGACCGGGAGAGATCTTCACAATATGTTTCCTCTTCAAAGCCCTCGCAAGTATTAACTAATCCACAGAATGATCGCGTGCTTGAAAAGGTAACACTTATGACTTAAGTTTATCTACAAAAGATTTGTTGTGAGCAAACAAGCCCAAGTTGTAGGAAAGATTCTGCAGGTAGAGGAAGAGTTCAAGTTAATCAGACTTAAAGCAAACTTTGCGTCTTCTAGAGCATGTCTTCATAGGGGGTAATAGATAGTTTAAAATGTATAGATTTGCTCTTTGAAAAACTTCATGGTTCTTTCATTGTTACATTTCATGACAGTCTACTCTCCAGATGGGAGTTTACATAACTGATAGCGAGTTTGCCTTTAAAATAAAAGTAGGAATCCGAAAGACGTCATAGAGGAAATGTTGGATGTTTCTTGTGCTCAGAAGACAAAGTTAAGTGTATACTCAGAGAAAGGATGCAGGGGAGCCCACATCAGTACCAGGAAGCAAATAGATGATAATTATAAAAGTTGGGGGAAGTAGTGGCTATGTGTACCTACGTGTATGTGGAGATGAGGGGAATAATCCCTTTAGAGAGACGACAAACTATAATTTACTTAAAAATATTGAATGTTTTGTTTTGTTTTATTATTTCTTTTTAATGTCACTTTCCAAAGCACCACAGTTTCTTCTTCCTTTTTAAATTGAAACTGCAAAAGGTAAGGCTGCTCACCATGTTAGTTGATAAAAATATAAGTTTAATATCAGGAAGATGAATTAAGAAGACAATCTCAAACTATCCTAATGGTTTATGTAAGCTCAGGTTGTATCCTAATGGTTATCTAAGCTAGGTTGTACTTGATATGGAGTCATAGCTATAAGGTTGAAAATTAGATGATAGTTATTAATTAAATTTGGAAATAATCATAATTAAAATTCTTAACCTCCATAATTCATAACTATATTGTATGTTAAAATTTGTCATACTTTGACATATTACTCAACCAACCATATTACTCAAATTTCTTGGACATTTGTGTATGTGTATGTGTGCATATATGTACATGTATATATTATGTATGTAGACATGAATAATTATTTATATATTTATTTTCATATCCATTGTGGTGTTACACTGTGCCAAACTCTAGATTAAGTCCTAATCGTGAAATAGTAAGTTGTGCATAACCTTCTTTTAATATAAGTTAGAACTCAGTAAAGTATAGTGCTATTTATCTGGAAAAGAGACAAGTCCAAGTTGCTCTTGGAAAGCAGACTACACAAGGGCAAACTAATTCAAATTTGCGAAATCATAGGGATAGTTCCCTTAAAACCATAAAGTTAAGAAGCGATAGTCTTGACAGGTGGGGGTGGCCTATGCCCTTAATCCTAGCCCTTGGGTGGCTGAGGCAAGTGGAGCTCTTTGAATTTGAGGGTTCCAGCACTGCTAAGGCTTTGCAGAGAAACTCTGTCTTGATAAAAAACAACACACACACACACACACACACACACACACACACACACACACTAATAATCTTGAAAGCAAACAATAAGCACATCTAATTTCAAAACTGAAAACACTGAGCTTCATTTGAATAACAAGTATAAGTTTATCACTGTTTTCAGCTAACATTTTTATAAACCCTTAATGCCTGTGTTATATCAATTGGCAAGCATGCCTTCCCAGAACAAACGACAATGTCAACAGCAATATAAGGGGAACAGGACATAACACAGGGAGCACAAGTCACAACCCCTCACTTATAGGCATTTACAGTGCAACCATAGAACAAGTCTATTACCCATGAAATAAGAGTGGCCAGCATAGCAATATTTGGACATGTGATAGGACAAAAGCGCCATAATTACTAGAGAAAACTCCAGCTCCTTCAGGCTAAAAGCCATGCCTCAATCATACTTCTATTACTGGCTCGAGGGTGTGTATTTGGGAGTGGATAATATATAGCATAAATCAAGACCATGAGAGCACTCTATAAACTTGATGTTATAGGTGAAAGGAAGCCAGTTTGTTTAGATAAGGAAAATGACATATTGAAAATACTGCTTTCAAGTAGGTTGTTCTTGGGTTACTGCCCAGGTTTGCCCTTGTATGATCTGTGTGAAAGACATAATGAGGTATTAAAGGTGGCATTTCAAAGTCAAGATGATGATATGTGTGGTCACAAAGAGAAATGTATGGTCACATGACTACTGATGAGAGGTTAGTTCGTAAGATTAGAACAGAGGTATGCAGCAGTGGGGGATGGGGAAATGGGGATAGCCACTAGAAAGTCCAAGTTGCCAGGGACTGAAGAGCTTCCCAGGACCCAACAGGGATGACATTAGCCAAAATATCCAGTATAGGGGATATAGAACCTGTAGAGACCATACCCAGTGGATAGACACAGCCACCAAGTTGAAGAATGGGGCCATCTCAAAAATATTAATCCAGAATTGCTCCTGACAAAAGGAAATACAGGGACAAAAAGTGGAGCAGAGACTGAAGGAAAGGCCACCGAGAGACGGCCCCACTTAGGGATCCATCCATCTGCAGACAGTAAACCCAGACACTATTGCTGATGCCAAGAAAAGCTTGCTGACACGAGCCTGATACAGCTGTCCCCTGACCAACACAGATGTAGCTGCACACAGCCAGCCATCAGACTGAGCGTGGGAACTGCAATGGAGGAGGTAGGGGAAGGACTGAAGGAGCTGAAGGGGTTTACCATCCAAATCCCCCCCCCCAAAGCTCCCAGCGACTAAACCACCAACCAAAGAGTACACACGGAGGGATCCATGGCTCCAGCCCCATATGTAGCAGAGGGTGGCCTTATCTGGCATCAATAGGAGGGAATCCCCTTGGTCCTGTGGAGGCCCAATGCCCCAATGTAGGGGAATGCCAGCACAGGGAGGCGGGAGGGAGTGGATGAGGAAGCACCCTCATATAGGCAGGGGGTAAGGGGAGGGGATAGCGGGTTGGTGGAGGGGAAACTGGGAAGAGGGATAATATCTGAAATATAAATAAATAAGCTAACCAATAAAAAAGATAAAAAGATGGTTGGTTGGCTAGCTTGGAGCTGAAGAGATGTCAGTGTGTTATACTGCTCAACTATATATGTGCACATATACTCTCACATGTATGTACATTAACATGTGCGCATGCATGCACACACACACACACAGAGTTGTACATGAATGATGGTAAAGAAAATAATCATCAAAAGAAAAGGCATGTGAAACCTAGAGATGTTTGTCGCGAATGGAACTGGTTGATGAGGAGGGAAGCAGTCCGGGGAGAAAGTGGTGATGGGTAAATTTGGTATATTTTACTTTGCTTTTTTTAGTGAGAAAAGTCTCAGAAGAAATGACTAATTAGCACTTGAACATTTATGAAAATAGTGAAGTGTAGCTCTTCTTATAACCAAAGTCATTATCTTCACACTATGCTATATACTCAAAGGATACTTACAGAGTTCTTTCATGCTCTTGCAATCATGAGAACCACAGAAATCGAATAATGAACATAGAAAGGAATTCCTCTACCCTAGTATAACCACATTCCATTGTGCTGACAAATGAATAAAAGGTAGTGTTGTTTAAGAGGAATATTGAATAAGGGTAAAGATAAGGGAGTCAAAAGACATTAACAAGAGTCTATTTAAAATTTTATATTTATTCTGTGTATGAGAGAGAGAGGGGGGGAGAGAGAGGGGGGGGGAGAGAGAGAGAGAGAGAGAGAGAGAGAGAGAGAGAGAGAGAGAGAGAGAGAGAGAGAGAGAGAGAAAGCATACAAGCTCATGGTGCATAGGTAGAGTTGAGAAGACAGATTGTTGAAGTCAGTTCTCTTTTTCTTTTTTTTTTTCCCGGAGCTGGGGACCGAACCCAGGGCCTTGCGGTTGCTAGGCAAGCGCTCTACCACTGAGCTAAATCCCCAACCCCAGTTCTCTTTTTAATACAGGAAAGCTAACTGTAAAACCCAGGTTGAATGTGTTGACAGCAAGTGCCTTTATCCAATGAGCCATCGTATCAATCCAAGACTTAATTTTAAAAGTGATATAAGAATAATAGCAGGTAAATGAAGCCATATTACTTAAATATATTGGTTACAAATGAATTGAAGTTTTTGATGAATGAGTGAAATAACACTTCAAAGGAAGAACTAGTTTGGTTGGAGCAGAATAAGCCAGAAGAACAAGGTTGTATTAATGAGGTAACTGAATCTTTAAGACTTTGGAACTTCTGTTTGCTTTCTAACTTATACCCTTGGGAGAATAGAAGCCATTGAGAGTTTTGAGTCAAGGAGTGATACTGTAGGCTGATAGACACAAAATGGTCATTTTAACCTCTGTCATGACTGCAGGAGGAGATGGGAAATGATTGGCTCATGAGTGCAGATCCTTTATGGATGGCGTTTTATGGAAAGGAAAGGTTCTACAGGCTTAAAAGGCTGGCACAGAGAAAATTAAACAGGAAGGAGGAAGGGGTCCTATTCCAGGCCATTATGTTCTTGGAATAGAGCAGCGGGTGTTTGTGTAAACACAGAATTAACTGGATGGGGGGCAGGATACATATATTTGAATTTCTTGTCCTAAATACAAGTCTTATAGTATTTGACACCAAACACTCACATCTAAGATTTCTTACAGAAGTGGATCCCATCAATAACTGTGTTAGTGAGCTTGACACTACCTCGGTCGGCCATCCAGATATGATCTAGTTCTGAGTGACAGGTTGATTGTAACCTTTAACTGTCACTGAACTAGGCACTAATAAAATATAAATTCTGGACTGCCACAATATCCGATAATTGTGTGTCCAGTTTCAAGTTACTGAGTTTAGGCAACTTTTTGCAGTAGTAGATCAAAGAGTACAATACTGTAGTAGAATTCGTCACTTACTGGATGTTCTAGTGGTGGAATGACATCTTTCAGCACATGCTGTGAATGATTCCTTCTGTGCCGGGAAATCTGCAAACACATTGACATTTGATACTATTACATTGCTTTTCTTTACGAGTTTGAAAATCATTTTAATGAGCACAATTTAGTTGATATGCAAATGAAAATGAATGTATTAAAATGCAATCAAATAATGATAATAACATATATGTAAAATGAATAATGTATTAGATGTTAATTAATTTGAATAAAATTTATATTCCAAGATGGCTGGCTGCAAAAATAGCACTCTTCTATACCTTGAATTTCCCCTTATCAAGTAATGAGATCCGTAACACAATATTGTACATCATCAGACTTTTACACCTGCTTTAACTAAATTATATGATGTAAGTGCCATACACGACATTAAAAGTTAGAACACAAAAATCATATGCATATCCCTGTTGGAACTCTTAGCTTGGACAATAGTCTCAATGTTATGAGGAAGCTTAAAACCATTCCATACAACGTGTCCACAAGCAGAGGTTTTGCCATTTTGTGGTTGGCAGAAGAGTGAGGGTCTAGTAACCAACATCACCCACCAATCACATGAATATGAAACTTCCAGAGGATCAATTCACCCAGCCATGGATAGACCTCCACCTTTAAACCAACTCTCAAGCCATTCTGGAGCATCATGGAGAAGAGACAAGCAGACCTTATGCTTTATTCAGACAAACATTTTTCTTTTGTTACCAGACTCAAGGCATAATAGAATAAATATTTTACATCTTTGTCTTTCAGCATCTTAAAACACAGTAACTGGGAAAAATATTTCATGCAAAAACATGATGTATTGCTTATGCTGCCAGCCTATAATTCTCTGGATATGTGCAGTATTATTCCCACATCTTCCTTTATTGTTCAGATGCCATTAAATACACATAAGTCGCATGACACATGGTCTTTGAGCAAAGAAGAGTGAAAGTTATTGTTCTTTCTCCAGAAGAAGCATCATAAGCAAATTCCATCATTAAAGAAGAGAAGAGGAACTTATGATCTAATGTGATTGAAAGATTAAAAGATTTCATTAGTCAGATTACTTCATATTTTACATGAAAGATAGAGGGGAAGAGAAAGGAGAGAGAAAAAGGAAGAAGGGGACGGAAGAAATAAAGTAGGTCTCAGCACTTTAATTAGATATGAAAAAGGTATGTTAGGTCAATGTCTGTGAAGATTTTGAGGTAATTGTATTACCATAGAAACTAGAAGCTGGGCCTAAAGTTTAGCAACTCTATACAGTTCTGTAACCTAATATTTATTCCACAAAAACTAAATTATAACGAAAGCAAACTTTGAGATAATTCTTTCTATTGCCCAACTCGTGTCTGGACAGAAGGATGAACACAATGCACAGGGAAGCACATCCAGAAAGCAGATGCAGACTGGCTTTGATCTCGCCATTATCTGTTAATTGTGGCAGATAAAGTGAAGCACATAACTTGAGTTTCAAGTTCAAACTCATTTAGCTCTTCAGAGAGACTGTGACTTCATGAAAAAAAAATATTTGTCACCAAAGATTGTGGAAATAGAGCTTGATGTAGTTGGAAGTTGTGATGATTCATCTTCGTTTTCAATGTGATTGGATCTGACATTAAGGAAGAGACACGTATCTGGTCTAACCACTAAAGGCATTTCCAGGAAGGATCAACCATGGGTCATGGAAGAATCTCGACACAGTGAACAGGACCTTTGGTCTGTAGTCAAGAGGTCCACTGAAAAAGCCTTGCTGTTGCCCTACCTGCTTGATTTTTTGCTCGTAGGCATTTTGATAGATTTATATCCTGCCGCTGTGACCACTGTGGCTGCCATCAGAACCTAGTTTCTTGGACGTTCCAATGTGAGTTTGGAGATCAGCAGCTCTGCAGGAGTGCTCCAGGTCATCAGTACTAGAGTGGGACTGGTGGGGCATCTGAGTTCTCAGCCTGTCAAGTGTTACAGACAATCACTGCTGGAGTAGCTAGGCCCTATCATGTAAGCCAATCTAATCAGTCAGTGTTGGTTAGAATCGACTAGGGGATGAGGACTGATTTGGAGATGTCTTTTTTGCTAGGTTGACAGATAGGTTTCTAAGTGTTGAAAAATATGTACACAGTAAGAGAGGTAAGGAAAGAAGATATTGTACTCTTGAAGCTATAATTAGCTTATCTGATGGTTAGAGCTTGCCATTTGAGTAGATTAAGTTAATGGAATGTGAGGAGAAAAGAAAATACATCAATGTTCAATTAAGTTAATGGAATGTGAGGAGAAAAGAAAATACATCAAAAAAGAAAATACTATTGTCCAATCGGACTTTGTTCCAAATTCTCTGTGTCTTTGACACTGGTTAGGACTCAACATTGAACTAATGTATGTGGAATGAAAATTCAGGACCCTGGGTCATCAAGTGGAGGCAACTGTCTAGGCTCAGAAAGTTTACGTTCACTAGCTATTTAACTTTAAATATGGGAGGGGGATAGTTTTATATTCAGAGAATATTTCAGAGCTTCCTGTAGAAAAACAGCCTCTTCTTTGTGTAAGTGTGAAATAAATCCCCATTTCTTGGAACCATGACATGGTTTAGAGAATTTGAAAGCTGGCATTACTTCAAAAGTATAGCCACAGTAGACACTAAAACGATGTAGATTCAAGACCTTGTGTGTAAGGACGCCGAGAGCAAGAGTAGTCAATGAGAAGAATTCTAGAAATCTCAGCTTCACAGTGGCTGTCCACAACTCAGCAGGGAGAAATGATCTTTCTGTATTTGGTCCGTTAAATAAGTAGAAGGTTGTTTCATGATGCCTTAGATTTAGAATTACATCTCTGAAGTACTTATACTCGCATCCATACTTACCTGTAAGAATGGAAGTCATGAATGATAGAAACTTTCATTTTTTTATTTCCTTAAAACCCAACTCTATTTCTAGCTTGGGGGTCAATGTTAATTACCTGGAAAATAAAATACTTCAAGTGTTAGAAATAAAAGTTCAAGTGTTAGAGATAAAAGTGCCCAGGAAATTGCAGAATTGATGCATGATGTGGCCTAAATACTCCATCATCTCCTACATACTGCCTGTCACTCATGGAGAACATGTACCTCGAAGGCAGGCTTTCCAATTCTGCTTTGTTCTCATTTGCTAACAGTAGTAAGTTTGTGATAGTT
This sequence comes from Rattus norvegicus, assembly GCF_021556685.1. Lineage (NCBI taxonomy): Eukaryota > Metazoa > Chordata > Mammalia > Rodentia > Muridae > Rattus > Rattus norvegicus. The sequence continues at coordinate 27,292,413 of NC_141536.1, read as the reverse complement.
GGGACAATTTAACTCTATTAATTTTTAAGTGTTAAGGTTCAGTAGAAACTTAATGTATCAAAGCCATTTACCAGTATAGTAAAACTGTTGAAATTAAGTAAATATGGAAAACCTCATAAAATAAGCTAATGATTAAAATTTGAAATGAATGTTAATGAGACAAACTGACCATTGCTGAACAGACACCGGTTTTTCTCTTGAAATGGACAACTGGGTCCATGATTTAGCTAAACCAAATTTAAATTGCAAAATGATGAAAAGATAATATCTTATGCTAACATTTGTGGAATACCAACTTGCCAGGTACTATTCAGGATTTTAGTATACATCTGCTAAGGAATATATATATATATATATATATCCGTATATATATATATATATATATTCAGTAAGTAAAGTCATGATGCACTGAAAAGTTGAGTCTTTTCAGTTTATAAAGAAAAAAATGCTTTTAAGGTAGAAACTTTCGAGAGAGTCGAGCTTGTAAATTTTCATGCGTTTAACAAGGAAATTAGAGTCAGTGTCAGACCTGTTATAAGTCATCTTAATACTTCCTTGGGGAGGTAACACTCCTGATGATTCTCAAGTCAATAAGCTGCTGATCTGTTGTGTTCAACCAAGTTATGAAGAGTATTGAAAATAGAGAGTTTTATATTCATCCTCGGTGAAACATTCTTCCCAGGAGAGCAAAGGAACACGGACTTCCAAATCACATGAGCCTGACCCCAGAGTCAGGGTTTTGAAAATTCTGTATCCATAGTGGTTTAATTGCTGCATATAGATATTGGGAGAAATTAGGGTACATCAGACTGTCTTTCTATGACATACTTAACTGGAATAATAAATGTGATGAAAACTGTGTTCAACCAAAATTCTCATGAAATAAGTTTAGAGGGGAAAAAAACTCCAAAACTGTGTTACAAATAATAGATAATGTCCTTTATGAACATTTATGAGTAATGAATTATTGTCTGATTTGGTAAAGTGTCTTGGGATAGCCCTTATACATGACAGTTTGAGACAGTACATAGCCTTACGATCAATTAGTATTGTCAGGACAACCGTCATGTTTGGTACATCATTTCTGCAAGCTCTGAGTAGGTCAGTAAAATACACTTGTTTCTGTTACCAAGTGTTTCTTCTCAGAGTACAGCAAAAGGAGTAATTCATTTAGACCATGCTATTGGTTCCCAACATTTTCTGGACTAGCCGTACCCTGTTTCACACACCTATGCTTTCCTGAAGTTATTTATACCGTGTTTCAGGACCTGACGCAGTCTGATCTGTTAATTTTTAAATAGTTGATGAGTTTGAGAAGTTGACTGTCAATAAAATGATGGTAGTTTAATACAACTTTCTTTCAGCAAGTTACTTTCTCACAGAATTATGGAGGCTTGCCTCTGCAAAAGGTATTCTTATCCCATATGCTTCTTTTTGGTTCTATGTGGTCATAAGCCTAATGGGAACATATACATATGCTGACCATGTAGAAGAGGGCACAGCCACATTTGTTTTATTAGCTTTTTAAAATAATATTTCTGAATTATGAAGTGGTTTCAGCTTCATTTTACAATTCTACTTGGAAATAATCGTGAACTTTGACATGGATTTATTTCCAAAATTCGGAGCAAATAAAAACCTGACAATTCAGTTTCTCTGACCTATTTATTATTTTTTTAATGTTTCTTTTACTTTATTCGATTTTACTTCACTTTTGTTTTCTTTGTTTTATTAAATTGCTTGATTTATTTACATTCCAAAAGTTGCCACCCTTCCCAGTCTGCCTCCCCGAGTTCTTCAGCCCATCCTCCCACCCAACCCCCTGAGAAGGTGCTTCTCCATTTGCCCAGCTACCCTGCCTTACCCCCACCAGCACCCCTCTTCCCCGGGGTATCAAGTTTCCATGGAATTAAGTGGATCGTCTCCCAGTGAGGCCATACCAGGCAGCCCCCTGCTAAATGTGTGCCTGGAGCCATGAACCACCCTATGTATGCTCCTTGGTCTCTAGGCACTCTGAGGGATTTGGGTTCGTTGATGCTGTTATTCTTCCTCTAGGGTTGCAATCCTCTTCAGCCCCTTCAGTCCTTCCCCTAACTCTCCCATATTGGGTCCCGACCTCAATTCAATAGTTGACTGTAAGTATCTGCATCTATTTTAGTCAGTTACTGGTAGAGCCTGTCAGAGGACAACATACCAGGTTTCTGTATGACACACAATAGCGTCAGAATTTGGTGTGGGTACATGGGATGAATCCCAAGTTGGGCTCGCCACTGGGTGGCCTTTCTTTCAGTCTCTGCTCCATTTTTGTCCCTACATTTCCTTTAGACAGGGCCAATTCTGGGTTAAAATTTTTGAAGATAAGCGGGTGGTCCTCTGCCTCAACTGGGGGCGGGGGGCATGTCTTTCTACATTAGCATTTCAGCTAATACCATCCCCTTTGAGTACTGGTCGCCTCTCACATCCCAAGTCTCTGAGCCTTTCCAGAGGTTCCTCCTCTTCTCTCACTCCCTCTGCTGCATAGTTTGACTCTTTGGCCTGTTTATTAAGAATGTCATCTAAGTTTCTTTTGAAGTGACATGAATATGTCTTAAGCTCTTGTTATTTCTGTAACCTACCTCTTTAAACAGTGAAATTGTGATAACGGATGTTTGAATTGATGATAACCTTTCATTTGGAGAAGAACAAAATTCTGTCATGGTTCATCCTTTGTGTGACAAACTATTTACTCAATAATGATACCTTCCTATTGAATTATCAGGGCCTATAAATGGGAATGGTTTGTAGTCGGTCCCATTGAAAAGCAATTTAAATGCAAGTGTCTTGTAATTTGGATTCTCTTAAAATTGATAGCAGATTGACCTATATAACTAAACAATTCTAGATCAAAGCTGCATTTTTCCTTCATGGTCACCACACAGCCCTCTCCCCTTTCTGAATCTTTGTACCTGTGGAAGGTTAAGTGGAAACATGAAGTACCCAGAATGCATAAAGCAAGCTTCCTTCAAACCCCTCCCTTTTCTTATTAGAACATGTGCTATAATTTTTTTTCAGATCTTTAGCTTCCAAGTGGAATTTAAAATTTACTTTTTCAAATATTCTTCATTTTTCTTTCATTTATTTTTCATTTTTAAGAATCTATTTAAAACACATGAAGCTGATGAGTGGGATTAGTCTGTGATATATTGCATACTGTAAAAATAACAGAATTTGGGCACATTATTTCCCCTGTGTGGGAGGGTCTACCATAAAAGTTATACATAAACATGAAACATTCCACACAGCTCTGATTTTAACTAGATTACCATTTTTGATGAAAGTTTATATCTTGTGGCTTAGACTTGAAATAAAATCACTTGAAAAGCATTAGTATGTTCCAAGGTTTTCACAGACATGTGCGTTTTCCGAGGCATACCTCCCATTAGCAACCTCCCTGGATACGTGGATGAAAAGCAGAAATAAATCTGTGGTTAAGTTTAGTCTTTATCTTCACAGTTTCTCAAGAAAATTTTTTTGGTGTATCCCAAGTCTTATATTCAAATTTTCATGTATTTTGCCAAATTCAATTTCTTAAAGCTATCACAATCAGACATTGAGGAGTGTTAGCGGATTCTTTTGGGGATGTGGGGATGTGGCTAATATTTTTAGTACTTGTAACAGTTCAGTCGTTTACCAATAAATACAGCCTAAACGATGACTACTCTTACAGCACATGGGTGTGACATCTAGCTTTGCAGAAAGAAGGCTAACATGGTGGAATTGGACCCTATCACGTTCTTAATGTGTTGTAACTCTGTGGACACCAAACATTTACCCAGTACTTAGTTTTCTGCCGTGACATAAATAAATCTTTCAGTCATCTCAGTGGTAGGCAATCCCATAAAGCAATGAAAGAACGAATTATTTGACTTTGTACCTTATTAGTGCATGACAGATGCATAGCTTAGCAGATACGCTTTCCTTTCCCCTTCTGACCACTGTATTCTTCAAATGTCATAGTGGGAATTCATAACCAAATCTGTTCCCCACACATGACATCTGACTGTTCCTTCATCCTCCTTTTACTGTATAATGTGAGGAATACGACACTGCTTCTTATGTCTTTCACCCTTGAGAAAAATTAAAGGGATCCTCAAGACATGTTACAGCTAAACGTAACCATCATTTCCTGACCCCCAAATAGTCAAAGAGAGGCACCTCTGGGATGGTTTGAAATGCTTGATACCTTTCCTTGCCTTAATCCCAAGCATCTGTTTTCTTTCGAACAGGAAATCAGACTACCCACTGATTGTATTTAAATACAAATTAAAAATTGTGTACAGTGTTACCATTGGCTTGCTTGAGATCAATATCATTCCCTTTAGCCTTTCATGGGGGTCATCTTTAGTATAATGCTTCTCTCCACGGTTCTCAAAATGAGAGACACCATTGCGGTGAAGCTTGATAGTTTCTCTCTTCTTGTAGACTGAAGTAACCATCGGAACCAAGGCCTGAAGATGTCTGTATTTCATTAATGAGAAGTATATTTGTGCCTTGAATTCATTATTAATATTTTATCTCTGGAGGAGCACTTAACTTCTGCTAAGGGTTTTGTTTTACATATATTTTAAATCTTATTTTCTCCTAAATATTTAAAAATTATCAGTGATACAGAATCATAGCACAGGTTTATGGGACAAAAGTGTAAAATTTCTCTTCAAACATGCAATGTGTATTGATAGGATGAGGGTAATTGACGTAGCCATTATTTTGAATATTTCTCACATCGTTGGGAAATGTCCATTTTTTTTCTCTTGTTTGCTATTTTGAAATGTTCACATAATTATAGTCAATTCCAAGTGCCCTAAGGTGCAACAGAATCTTAGAAGTAAATTCTATCCAAAGTAGCTTCTATCCAACTACACCTGTCCTCTCACCAACCACCCTCTCCCTTTATTTCGGGTGAAGCTAACCACTGCCTTGGTAAGATGGATGTCTTAGAGTCTGCATGTGTAGTGTTCAGCCTCCTGCCTCTACAGCGAAACTTCTGTGATGATTAACTTGGTTATCGGTCAGGGCTTTGGATGTTTCAGTCCACCATCACTTGACTGCAATGCATTGGGCTTGTGGTGAGATAGTGAATCCTGTTGGGGTCACATGGCAAAGCAGAATTGCTCAGTTCACTGGGGAGGAAACAAGGCAGGCCAGGAGCCACAGTGGGGGACAGCCCTAGTGGCATAAGGATTCCAGAGAATTCTCCCTCCCTAAAATTATACAGCACTTCCTAATAATACCACCCTTGGGCAAAGGCCTGTTATGTATTGTCTTCCATTTGTGACACTATTAATGGCAGTGCAGGATTTATTGAAGTGACACTTATTATTCTTACTATTAGCAAATAAAATAACTCACTCACTCCTCCCATTTACTCTTGATAGCAGAGATACTCACTCTGATAGAGACAAAAGGAAATAGTTCGAAGAGTAGATTATGAAACTATAGATGCATATTCTAGAACGTTTGAATAAAATTTCCATTTCCCAACAAGTGAAAACTAGGCAATCCTTTAAATAAAACAGTAGAAGCCAACACTAAACATACTTAAAATTATTTTATAAATGCCTCATAAAATGTAAAACACAAAGTAAATAACAATTGTTGAGGATCAGAATGTTTATGACGCTCTAGTCATGTTTACTGAAATGAAACCCGGCATTGTTAAATTCCTGTTTTGCTGTTTTGTGCAGACACATCCTACATCTGATTTCATGGTATCTAACTGCCTGAAATTCCTGACAAATTAAATCAGGCTCAGTTTCAATTTTTAAAAATTCTTTCACTTTCCAGAAGGGCCCAGGTTAAAAAACCAAGGTTTCTTTTTTACTTCTGCAAGCTTATTTTGATCACTAACAAAGAAACCCTTTTGGTTTTGGAACACTGTGATGCATTATGTATGACACTTAGTCTGTGGTATGTAACGTTTGACAAAGATACCTACCTGCTGTCTGCTTTCTATAGTCCCACTGATCATCTTTCTTCATAGATCTCTATTTCTTAATTCAAAGGTAGATATGTACTTAGTGAGAGTGGTCTGCCTGCATTGAGTCATTCTTACAAACGTTGTGGGAGGCAAAGATTTGAATAACTACAAACACTCTTTCGAGAATTAAGATTTTCTGCCAAGTGTTCAAAATAAGCACATCGAATGAATGGCTTCAGCATCTTTAGTCAACACCTAATAATTGTGCGTTGCCAGATTGCTTTCTTCACCTATTCTTTGAGGTTCTTAGAGACCCCCAAACTCACCTTCTGCTGCTGAAAAGGGAAGATTTCATTTTGAAGGTTAATCCGACTCAGCAGGATTGAAGGATGGCACTTTTCCTTGGTTGTAAGTATGTTGGCTCAGGCCAGACAGCTGTTAGGACATTCTCCTCTGGGAATCGTGCCCTCAACACCCTCCATTGATGCACATACATGGTCTACTGGCTGCCGACTTTCATGCCCATCTGCTCAGATGGCCTGGTGCCCACTCACAAGTTGGCTGGATCCTTGCCCTTAGTGTGTAGGTGCCAGGCAATGATGGGTTTAGATGGGCAGCCTGCATAATACTACAAGTGACAATTTTTTTCTTTCTCTCTGTGCAATATCTATCCTCTGTGCCTTCCGTGAAAGAGAAACTTGTGTTTCTCCACCCCCTGGCCCTAGCTATGGATGCATGCAGCCTTGTACATGTAGATGAACATGTGTATTCAACTTGTCACCCACATTAAGATTAGAGAATTAAGGGGACAATTCCCCAAGATCCAAGTGACAAGTTCCAACAATGAAATGGGTTGGATTGTGAAAATCCTGAGCAACTGGAGTCTGTCAGAAGACATTTAGCAAGGGTGTAAATACAGCCGGCTGGTAGGTAGCAGGGTACCAGGACATGGCTGAAGATACAGCAGTGATGATTATTGTGTCCGGCACACATTGTTCTGCTTGCATTGAAAATCAAGCAGAAAGAAAGGGTTAATAGGGACACGATTTTTATGTCCCGTGGGGCTGAGGGTAGATGCTGTGATAGTCAGACCTCCAAAATGACCCTAACCAAAAGAAGAAGAAACAAAAATAGCATCATTCCTTTTAAGCTACAGCAAACCCATGAAGAGGAATAGATTGGCACAGGAGGTTGCGACTTTAATGATCCAAAGCATATGAATGCTTGTTAGCAGACAGCAGACAGACATAAGTAAGAACAACAGTAATGACAGCATCTGCAGCCTGGCCTATGGCACGAAAACCAATCAGGCAGCAGTGGAGAGAAGCGCCCGAAGGTACGGTAAAGCTGTGCTTTCCTTGTGTGTTTATTTAAGGGTGATTGAATTCAGGGTGTTGTCAGTCTGCCTTGGAGAATGGTTATCCAATGTGTAGGCATGATCTTTCTCTCTGAATATGGTCTGTTGAGTCAGTTAGTTATGTGTGACTACTTGATCTGTCCTAGCCTTTATATACTGCCAAAATCGTCCAGTCCAAGTTCCAAAGGAACGAGGCCTAAAAACTTTTGGCTCCAAAATCAAATTAGGCTTCTCTACTTCCTTAGCCAGAAATGCATGAATATCCGATGGCCAAAACCAAAGAATTTGACATTGTGGAATGGATAGAGCTGTCATCTACCACCAAAGTGTGGAAATATCCACTGTTTGAAGTCAAGACCAGTTCAACATCTTCAGTAATCAGAACAGATTTCTCGGGACACCTTTCTGTGGTATTCTGGCATTGGGCTAGGAATGTTTCTGGCAAGCTGCCGATTTCAGATATCAAAAGTGTAAGAACATACGGTTTTTAAAAGAAAATCTGCCATTTTTTTCCTGTCCAAAAAAATTCATAAAAGTTGCACATTTACTTATTAAAAGTGAGTCCCTTCTCCCACGTTCAGGTTACTACCAGTTGCTTAGATGCATTGAAAGGCAGCGTAAGTCAGGATGATTCAAAGAAGATGATCACGTGACTTAATGTTCCTGTTAGCTGTCATTGGGGATTTTCCGCAGGACTTTCTAGTGAAAAGTAGAAAAAAAATCAGGATAAAACCCAACGCTCCTTCATCTGACTACCTGTGCTGTAAGTTAAGCAACCATCAGAGCTGCCTAAGCAAACCGTTCTCAAGTGCCCTGTCAAGAGAGCCCCAAGCTAAGAAGCCAGTTTTCCATTTCTTGTAGTCCTTAACATACAATCTCGCAATGCTACGAGACCAATCTTTTCAATGTGTCATTGAACCAACCATGAGCGTTAGCTTTGGCCCAAGATATCTTACCAGAAATGTGTTCCTAATTCCTTTCAAAATACGAGCCAGCTGAATTTCTGGTCTCTTCCAGATGAATTCATTTCTTACAGAATATTTGACTAAACTAAGGTCAAGTTTTCAAAAGTAACCCTTTACTGGTTGTAACTGAAGCAAGCTCCTGGGTTTGTATGGGTGGTTAGGGATCTAGGTTCTTCTCTAGAAAGAGAATGTGAGTAGATATACAGCCATTGCTATAGAAAGATGCAGATACAGAATTGTGTGCAAGGTAGGACACAGGTATGTTAAAACACATTAAGCACATCTACTATCACAAGACACGAGGTATTTATAGTTATAATTATGTAGTATAGAATATATAATTATAATTATATAATGTAATTATATGTTAATATAATTTAATTATATATTACTATCATATAATTATTATTCTGTGTATTATATATGTACACATGTGCATGTGCTTACTCAAGGGCACATGTAGAATCCAGGGGTTAGTATTTACATATTTCTTACCACACTTGGAACTTGCTGGTTTGGCTAGACCAATTCACAAGCAAGCCTCTCAGATCTGCTTGTCAGAGCTTCCCTAGGTAAATGGTACTAACTTTTTATGTGGATTCTGGGAATCAGAATGCATATCCTCATGCTTGTGGAGCAAGCATTTTTACACAGCAAGCCATCTCCCCAGGTGATAAATCCAAGGTAGAGGTGGGGTATAGTGTTTATAAAGGGTCATTGGCTTTTGGTTGTCAGATTCATTTTATTAAGAAATATACATTCTGCCCTTAATGATTTTTCAGGGCTGAATTTACTGCCTGTCAGTAGTAGTAAATGAACAAATATTGGCTACCTTCAGCAGGTAGATAATTTATAACCAATTATTTTGTAACTAATCAAGCATCTTTTGTCTATTGGCATTATATTTCACTTAAGTTTCTTGGAATATGATGTAAAAGCCTGGAAGATACATAGACACTAAGTGTATGTATGCTTTTGTTAAATCTAATCAGCACAGCACAGTAAGTTTTACTGGGTGAATCTGGGTACAGGATTATGATTGCCAATAGTCCATCTCTTCTAGATTTTATACTAGTAAATAACAAACAGTGTCAGAATTAGTTTATAACAAGAATGCAGAAGTTATCAAAATATCTTACTTAATCTCTTTCACTCATTAAAATCCCATTAAGGCCACAGTAGAAAGGAAAAAAAAAACTTCATCCATAGAAAATTTTAGAAATGAAATTGTGAGCAAAAGTGAACATGAATCAAACATTTAAAAGATAAAATGTATTATTTTTTCCAGCTTGGTGTGTGTCTATTTGTATTCTAAGCATATGGAAAACAGAAGCAGAGTTTTGAGGTCGAGGCACGCCTCGTCTCTACAGTAAGACTGAGTCCTAAACATAAAGATGCTGGAGAAAGGTTCCATGAGAGAGGATAGGAAGAAAGGCCTCAAGGAGGGAGGGAGGGCAGGATGTGTGCCAGAGATGTAGAGTTAAAGAATACTTACTGCACGTAGAGTGGATTGAAGAAGCGTAGTGTTGGGAAGATGGAGAGAAGAGATGGAGAGAGGGATGGTGGAGAAAAGAGTAACGGACACCTTTGTAAAGCGCCCTTGTGGGGACTTTCTGCCTTAGTTCATTTTCTTTTGCTGTGGTGAGATAAAATACTCTGACAAAAGTAATTCGAAGGGTAAATGGGTTATATTGGTTTATGGTTCAAAATAGAGTATCGTCTGCAAGGATACTACAGCAACAGAAGTGAAGACACCTAGTCACATTCTAATCAGGAAGAGCGGAGGTTGGGTACAGGCATGCTCCCTACCTTCTCCATATATGCAGTCCAGGATCCCAGCCAGAGAACGGTGATCCCACAATAAGTCAGATTCTTGCCTCAGTGTAAGAAAGTTAGTTCCCTGCAGGCATGCGCACAGGCACATCCTCCAGGTGATTATACACGTCATTAAGTTGACAAAAAAGACAAACCACCATGGTTTCTATTTTCTAAATCTACTAAAAATGAATATAAGGTACTTATCCACTAGCATGGGTGGATAGTAACTTTCTCAGAAGCCAATGACTATAAAGTGAAAATCCAAGTGAGTTACATCCTTACAAGTTGTTGGGACCCCCAGATTCACCAAATAATACATTCCATTGGTCTCCTAGAAGGATAATGCAAAACAACTGACAAAGACAGCACACATTGGGCTGCAGGACATGGGGGGAAATATCCCCCTTTGTTGACTTGCTTACGCGGTGCCAGAACTTACTAGAAGCTTCTGGAGGAGTAAATTCACCATCCCTCCTACACTGCTGGAGATACTATGAACTACAATAGCAGTCGCCAGGGGAGGAGGAGGTTCACATTGGTACATAGTAACATCACTGTTACAGAGTAAAGGATGTCTTTCAGATGGATTGCCAGCCCACTCCAGAGAACTTACCTCCTGGTGGAGAATATAAACTTGGTAAAGAGCCTATACTTGGGGGGATGTCATAAAGCTTAGAAGGAATTGATACTTTTGTATCAAAATAGACATTGTGTCAAACTAACTTCTACAGACATATGCTTTTACCCATAGATTAGTGTTGTTCTTAGCATCACCAGAAAAGCTTTTTTTGGGGGGGGGGGGAGTGGGCAACAGTTATTACAGAGATTCAAACATGTCCAGAGTGCTGAAAATAAGTGGCTAATTAAGGACTATGGAGTATGGAGTGTCATAGCGATTGATTAGTGATGAGTTGTCTGTTTCCTACTCATTCTCATGCAGCCAACCATAATGAAATTTAGTGGGTCACACAGGTTCCTGTGTGCGTGCACATACACACAGACAGACAGACAGACACACACACACACACACACAGACACACACACACACACACAGTAGTAGGAAGGGGGCTAGTTGGGACAAAAAGCTGTGGTTGGAGAGAAAAGATGGCAAGAGAGGGCAGGGGATGAATATTACCATAATTCCACATATGAAGTCACTAAAGAATAGCAAAGAAAGAAACTTGCTATAAAGAAACAAATACAACAAAAAATTAACCTCTTTCTAAGACATCAGGAAATGAAAATATTAGCAAAATAAATATGACTGAGATATTTTTGGATGATCCAAAAAAGAAAAGACATGTGGATACAATATAATGACTAAAGAAGATGCAACCTGAATTTGAAATTGTGGAGAAAGGAATATTAATGGCAGAAAAAGAAAACATAGAAAACAAAACGGAAGAATTCTGACAAAGCCAGTTTCTCATTTTGTTGACACAACCTCCAGAATCTCCAGAAGCTCATTATTTTGTAGCACCTAGTACCCAGATAATGAGCGTCTTACTGCCTATCCCAGCTATCACTCAGAAGGAACAGACTCTCAGACAATATAACCCATTGCACATAGCCATGTGATCATAGCATTAAATCAGAAGCAGCTTTGAATCTAGAGTCCAGACTCACATTCCCTGCTAACGCAGAGGGAAGAGGGATGTATGTGGCTGAGAAATAGAGGACTAAAATCTTCTTCCTAATAATCAATGGGACCTCCAGTATCTATTATTAATCATACTCCAGAAATTCAGAGGCACAGATGTATTTCATCATCTAGAAGACCAGAGGACTCTTTAGCACCATGAATAGTTCCAAGTTCTTGTATTACTGAGTGTAGGTAATCTCAAGTGAAAAGGAGATTTCATCATGTAACTGCTCTGTAGAATAGCCACACATGGGATGATGGTAGCACACACATGTAATCCCAGCACTTGGGAGGCAGACACAGGCAGATGTCTGAGTTTGAGGCCAGGATGGTCTACAGAACAAGCTTCCGGACAGCCAGTGCTACACAAAGAAACCCTGGTTTGAAACAAACAAACAAACAAACAAACAAACAAACAAACAAACAAAACAAAAAACAAAATCAAAAACTTATTAGGGAAAAGAGTAAGGCCTCTGCTCTAAACACCTGGAGAGTTCTATCAACATTTTAACGCCCTCTTTTAAAGTATCAACTAATAGTTGCTGATAATTAGAAACTAATTAGTTACCAAGTACTAACTAGTCATTGTAGTTGTAATGAGTCACTGTAGTCATATAGTAGGACCATAAATAGTTAGGCATGTGTTCCGAGTGATAAAATAACACCTGTTTTTCATGAGAATTTATAAAGAGGGTAGAAATTACCAAATAAGAATATATAAAAAGATGTATGTGTAGGTGACTTGGTAGATGACTACTTATACGCAGAAAAGGTAAAAAGAAAATAAACAAGCTTAAAAATTTTTTAAAAAACATAAACTTTTCAGAATATTTTCGAAAGAGAAGGAAAATAGGGTTCATACAAGCACAAAACCGCGATAAGCAAGAGTGGTGTTAGGAGATTACACAGTTCCGATCAATAGAATTTCTACAGGAAAGCAGTGCCGAGAAAACTAGGACTAAAGGAACCCCGTTTCATTATTAAAATAAGCGCTCATCATTCTGGACGACCAGTGGAAGGACTGGGAAATCTGGTCCTGTCTGTTATCACTGCAAGAGATGTTATTAATTCTCTTAGAATAAAGTCCACAGCAATATTTCCATGTTTATGCTTCTCAGAGCTTTCTAGAAAGAAAAAGAGAAATATCCCTTTTACCTATCATCTACTTAAAACTTTCTTATTTTTCAAAGGAAGGGATGGTGCCAAAATAATATTAATTTTAAAAAAAGGAAAAGAAAAACAACCCCCGACTAATGCTCCCCTACGACAAATAAAGATGAGTGAATTCCGAGGCATTCAATTCTCCATTGGGTCTTCACCACAATGCTGGAGTTAGTCATTAGTGCTCCCTGCCTGTGCTATCAGTAAATGATCAAAGTGTTTGTTTGGGGAGAAATCTGTCATAGATCATAATGATTCCCAAATTGTGATGCTGGCCATTTAGAGTAGACTCCTCTGTGTTCACTTAGGAGGTATTTTAAGGCAAAATTGGATGGGAGGATATAGGACCGATTGGGAATTTTTTTTCTTCGTAAATCAAATAACACAGAATGGCACCGATATTAGTTTGTGGACTCACACTCAAAGGCAGTAGCGAAGGAAGCATTCCCAGAACAAGTAGGGGAGGGGCTCGTGAAGTCCCACCCTCAGCCTGCAGCTATTGGCAACTGATGTCCGCTGGGGGAGGGGAGTTGGTTTTCTTAAAGCCTGAGTCTGTTACACGTTAGTAGACAACGCTGAACTCCACTCAGACACATGCAGGCGCCACTCAGTGAGGGCTTCATAAAGTGAAATAGAGCGAGCGAAGGTGGGAGAGAAGAGTGAGCCGTTACCAGGGCAGGAATTGGAAGAGGGAAGTAGGGAGCCAATTTTAACAAAAAGCATTCTATGCGCGTAGGAAACTCTCAGACAATCAAAAACTATGCCGAAGTACCAAGCAGACCAACCAAAGGATCGAATAAAACCGGTACCTGAATCGGCACTTATTTTGGAGTTAAAATAAGGCATGAACAGGTGTGGAGCAAGTCTAACTCCCAAGGACTTAGGTCATATGTTATAGAAGAAATTCTTATTCTATGAATAAAAGTTATAATTTACTCTTAAAGTAAGAACTTCGTACTTAAATCTTAAGACAATAGCAACAAAAGTGTAATAATACTCTTTTAAAATAAAATTTTCACATCATGAGTGTTCAAAGTTTGAGTTTTTATAAAAAAAAGAATTCAGTATTTTAATCATAAACAAAGAAAAGATTTTTACTTTGTATTTATGTCATACTCTCAGATTTCTCTGTGGCGTTGGGATGGACTTAATTTTCCTCAGTCGCTGGGAAAGACCCAGCTTCCTCTTCCACAATGAAAAAGAAACACACACACACACACACACACACACACACACACACACACACACACACACACACACCAAACAAAAAACAAAACAAAGAAAACAAAACAACAATAAAACAGAATTATTCTGAAGTGTTGGTCAGAAGCTCAGCAGAAACTTTAGAATGTTTGTGTGGTATGTGAGGAATCCTTAGGAAGTTTTCTTTAGGAGAGCTTGGTACTTTTTACCTTGGGATACAGGGCACTTTGCAGATGGTAATGGAAAAGGAAATTTTTGGAGCCTGAAATAGAAATGAAAAGGAGGGGGTACCTGATAGAATTTACTGGGACTAAGGAATTCGAGTTTAGGAAAATTAAAAGGAAACTGACAATAACGTTTACGTAAACCTGGTAAATGAAACTATATTCACCTCATCCTCTTTGCAAACAAAAATGCCAGCAGACTGTTTAGTTGTGGGGAATTATGTCAAATTTAAAAAGAATGTATTAATAAAAACATTTCATTTTAAAAATGGTTTCATAGACAGCATTCATTTCACAAAAGCAATAGCAACACACACATAAAGAAAATCACAGGGTCTTTTGGAATATGAAAGGACTGAGCTGCGGTTTAAAGATAATATCGTTGAGTAGTTTTTATGAACAAAGAAAAATTTCACGAAGAATCATGAATGCCAGGCAAGAATTCTATTATAGAGCGTTACATTTCTTTTGTGGCTACAGGTAATATATGTCATTTGGTCAACAGAATCAACATTTTGCATAGGTACAATTGATTTCTAAGCAGAGGCTCAAGTATACGGAGTAAGTTGACATCAGTAGCTCGCTTTTCAATCTCATGATGTTCCATAACACCCAGGGTCACTCAAAGGAGAAGCATTGCTCCTTTTATGAACAGTGAGGTGTCGAAGGGAAAATAGTCTAGTCTACTTCAGATAAATCCCATCAGGGACAAATGCTATGCACTCTACTTAGATAGCAATACACCAAGTCAGGTCATCCTGTTGGTTATCCCTCTCCTGGCTCTGTGGGGCTGTCCGATTTTTTGAGGTCATTTTATAAAGTAAGACTTTCGCTTCATGCTAAAGGCACTTGTCCTTCAGACTTTTGCCTTACCGCGAATCTTGCCTTCTCTTCAGTGTAGGCAACCCTTCACCCTGTCGAATGCTATTCTCTGTAATTCAGCTCACAGGATATACTTCAAAAATGTAAGCATGCGGAGCAACAAGCTGCCTCAGCGATCATGTCATTTCAGGTTACATGTTTCTTTTCTTTCTTCCTAGGACTTGGGTTGCTGGGATGCTGACCTCCCCAGCTGAGTCAACTGCCATGGGCAATGAGCCATGAGAGAATGAGCTGTGAAGACCAAGGGCAATCACAGCACAGGAACTTTGGGTTTGCCTAATTTTACATCCCTGCCTTATTCTTGCCTGGCAACTTGATTTATCAAGATTGCCCTTTTAATGTGGTTTCAGCTTTAAGCTTCAATTTAAGGACAGTGGTTCTTTTTTGTTTTGTTTTTTTCACTTTTGGTTAACTGTATTTCCAGTAAATAAACTTATAAGAAACCAGTCTTTCACCTTTAGCTTTAAACAAGTAGAAACTAGGAAAGTCTCAAACAAAAAAACCCAGGAGAGTGATCTATTTTTAAGCAGTATTTACTTTACTCTCCCATTCTCATACTCAGGCTGGAGTTCCGTGACCCTTTTGTTGGTAGACACTTTTCATCCCCTGGGTGTGCTGTCTGTGATTGTTTTATCACTTACACACTTTAATATTTTTGACTTTCCTTTCTCTCAAAGACGTTTCAATGAGTTCGAAGAAGACGCCTTGGGTGCTGTCCTCTGAAACAATCTATCCCATTTTCTTGATCGTTGTTCACTTGACACAAAAGAACCCAGGCTTACACCAGAAAGGCATAATTCCAGTAGCATCATCCAGAGGACTGGTAGTCACTGGTTGGTACGAATGGCTCATAGTGAGATAGAGGGCCCACCTGGACATACCCAGCAGCAGAACTGCCTACCCCTGCCTTTGCCCATCTTGGTCTCTGATAACCAGCCTTCAATAGTACCTAGCTCACCTCCAGAGTCTGCCAGAGGAGAAAGAATTCGGCCAGACTTTCTGTTCCTGTATCTTGGGAAGATAAAGCTCTAAGAGACTGCATCTGCTGTAGAATTAGAGGCCATCGGACTTAATGGCATAGGCTAAAACTTAAAACATCCAATGATTATTCTGTTTCTTTATTTGCCTCCAGTGTTAAAATTGACCTTCCATTTTTGATGGGTGCCTTCTCTTATGGTAAAGAGAAGTTGGCTGGTGAATGATCTTCTCTGATGACCTGCTTTTTATCTTTCCAAGGAGCAGGGTATGTTGCCAGGAGCTATCTACCTGGTGGGAGCCCTACTACATATGCACAGACCTTTTTCTTCTTACCTGATACCATCTACCCTAAATGTTGGGGACTTGGCCCTTGTCAGATATTTGGTCCAAGTGGTAAGAAAGATTTGTTCCAACCATGTCGGGGTGTTCTACAACCTCTAACATCTGTATTTCCAGAGGCAGTGTCCATACTTAATTAACTCCCATTCTATTGAGAGTAGCATCCCATAGAGTCTCCTGGAAAACTCATGACATCATTTCTAAGAGGTAAATCCAATTCTGTAATAGCTCAATCTGTTATCATCCTCTCTCCTGTCTTTCCTTTTTCTCCCATCCCTTCATCCCTTCATTCCTTTTCCATCACTACACTTCTTCCATTTCACCTCCATTTCATTTCTCATTTCCCTTCATCTCTGTTTGCTCTCTGTCTCCCTATTGTCACCCCACTTCCTCTCTCCTCTTTACCTCTACTTTCTACACACACACACACACACACACACACACACACACACACACACACACACACCATATACCATTGAGGAATCTCTGCTGAAGAAAAATGAACGTGTAAATTTCCTAGCTACAGACGAACTGTGACTAGACCATTTTTCTCTTCAAAACATTAATATTTAATAATATCTCATTAGGATAATTTTATGAAGCGCTTGTAAACCTGATTTCTTTTATCTCTATGTTTTAAAGACATGCAAGGAACTAGAGAGAGGTGTTTGTAGACAAGATGACTTTCTTCTGTATGGTGCTATTGGTTTCATAGGATGAGTTTTTAAGTAAAAGCTGGCCAGTGCAGGAACTTTTGCTTTGTCTAGTGGCTTCATTTTGTTTGCTTTGCTTGTTTAAGCCTGAGACATTGGGAACAAGGAGAGCAGGTCAGTCTGGGTTTGGGATCTAGAATGAGTGCAGAGACCTGTATTACTAAATCTATCCAAGTTGATATTTTTTCACCCATTGAATTTGATAACCTCTGGATTAAAGAATGGTGGGACTTTCCCAGGGCAGGGAGTAACCTACCATGTGCTCCAGCATGAGAACAGAAGACCTTGTTAAGACTTCAGCCCAGATTTTGGTGTTGCTTTCTGGAGACTTCAAAATTATTGCCAAAATATATGAATGGGTAATCTCATAGAATGGAAAGGACTGCTTAGGTCTAGGTTGCAATTCATGTCATATTATTCATATAGTCATTAAAACTAAAATAAACAATAAATTTGTAATAGCAACAAAATTTAGCCTATGTTGTTCAAGAATCAGCCTAAACATTGTTTGCAGGTTTGTAGCCACTGTAAAATTCCTCTAATAAATTGCAGCTGCAATTACTAGAGACACAGGACATAGTACTATTTTTCTGACTATAGTGAGTTCTATAATATTGGAATACTTATTTGAGTAATTATTAAACATTTATTTAGAAAACATATTTGAGATAAACCTAAGATTTAAATGAATACTTTTAAACTAATCAATAATTAATCAATTTAATATTTTAATACCTTAGAAATAAATCAACAACTGATTTAATGTCTCGATGGTTTATGAATGTATAAAATTAAACACCATACTAGTTCTGTTTATAAAAGAAATAGATATTGTTTTGATATTATTTGTGAGAATAATACATAGCTGCTGCCTTCAGGAGTGGAGTTTTTATGAGCATTAGATAGACATGCACAGTATGCTATGATATATTTTATCATCTCCCATAACATCTTTTCCTATGTCCTCCATAGCCATTTGCCTTTCTACAAAGACGAAGATTCTCAAATATTTATAACAGTCCATTACACTCCTAAAAAGTTTAAGTTCCTTAAAGACATTGCTAATGTAAGCTACAACTATTATTATTTATCAAAAGAGCCTAAAATTGAGTTATTTTAATAATATGTAAGTACCAATTAATTTAAACCCAACAATAAGAAACACATTGCATATTAACATCTTTTTCAATGAAAACGACTTGTTTTGAAAACAATTCGCTGACGAAGAAATGCTTCGCGCTTTTGAAAATTTCTTCCATATCTATTAAAAACGGAAAGGAAAGGGCTCTTCCACACTGTAATGTGCACCTAACCCCCTGTGACAGAACATCAAGGAGCCTCTGCAGAATCTCACCCTACACCCAGAGGCCCATGTGCATAAAGAAGTCAAGGCACAGCTTACAAGCCCTGTGAAAATATTGTTAACCTTATGGACCTGAGAAGCTGAGGAGCCTCCGCCCCTCCTTAGCTTGTCCCTGACAACTACTGTTGTGCCTGTCAGATATTGAGTGATAGAATTGCAGACAGATGAATGAACAAAACAGTAGACAATGGAAAGTAAGATGTGGAGAACATCCAAAGCCCTTTCTCTGTCATCACAAGCTTCTCCGGTTGTTTTATGTTGTCTATCCTGTAGCTTTGGTAACAGTGGTAACCTTTTTTAATCTAATTGAATCGTTCTGCTGGGTCCTTCTCAGATCAGTCCTTAGAACGACTAACTTAATGAGACATTGATATAGGATTGGTTCATCACCAAAATACAACCCAGTGGAGACCTTGACTATAATTCTTTTAGTTTCGCTCTATTTTGAGGTGTATGTGTGTGTGTGTGTGTGTGTGTGTGTGTGTGTGTGTGTGTGTGTGTGTGTGAAAGACCATGTAAACTGTAAGCTCCCTTAGCAAAGGGCAAAAATGCCATCTCACAATGGCAGATAGAAGAAAGAGGTAGAGGCTGGAGTACATTCCATTAAGTAGCTCATTTTGTTTTCTAAGTATCCAAACCACAACTCACATGAACATGTTCCTTTGAACTTAACAGACCTGTAATTGCCACAAACGTGACTCTATAAAAGCTTCTAAAGCTAGTATGTGAACATACTATAATTTTCCTTTTCCATTCAAGGAACGCCTGCTCTTAGAACTCGTCCCTAGGTTAAGAGGTAGCTGAGGCAGGCTCATGTGGAAGGAAATAGAACCTGAACCCCAGTCCTCAAGCATAGTTAACCCTTTAGGAGACAATGACATCTACCTTCTAACCTCATGAGCAAACCATTTAAAAAGAAAATCTTCTCGTCCTAAATTGACTGGTACCACGTAGGAATACAGACCACAACTCTGTGATTTAAATAAACATTTAATAGTACTATATAAACAATATCTAAATAGCAAAATACAAAAGCTGGTAATCCTTTCCTTTATTGTTTAACTATTTCAAGATGGGATTCTATATCTGTCAAAAGCAAAACTTGCCCAGTGGAGACAATGATTATATAAATTTTCTATATTTTCTGTGTTTGATATTAATGCTTAACTGTTTGATATTAAATGACAAAGTAGTCGTGAGAGATAATATCTTCTTTTTCTGTCATGGAAGGATTTTAACTAGGTACCTAAAGCTGAGAATTATGATATATAATGATTAATTTATTATTTGTTTGTCTTCTGCATATGAATAACAATGTGAAGCATATATCCTAAATTAATAAATTTATTTTATTTTATCATTGAATAAATTTTTAACTGTATTTTGAACATTACAGGTAGATTTTGAAGGAAAACCATGTGTATATAAATAGTAAAAAAGTTTCATAAATAGTTGCCTATTTAGCATTTTCATCAATATAAAATAAATCTTTATCAATTATTATAGAATGAGGTCATTTCTCTCATATCACTAGTTGTCACTGAAGAACCTTTCAAAATTAAAGAACTTACTTAAGCTTATCAGACAGATTATTTCCTTGAAATTTGTCAATATTTAAAAATTTCCCGAGATGAGTATATACTTTATATAATGTATCATTAAATTTTCATTTCTTTCAGCTATTGCATATCCTGCATTGTTTAATAATTACGTTATTTCTACATTACTTTATCCAAGTTGATGGCGATGTTTTGTGCCCTATGACTTGGATTTGGTACTTTCTTTCCATTAAACAAACATCTGGCAACAAAGTTGAGTTTTCGAGGTCATCATTACAATACGGCCTTGAGGAAATTAGCAGTTTGCAGTCATTAGAAGGCCCTCCCTGGAAATACTACACTAATTCCTAATTCAAGGGAGAAGACTTAAGAGTAATAGTATAGTGGCTCCTGAGGCTTCGAGAGCATTATTTATCCTCAATGTGGTTGAGAATGAAAGCATCTGGTACCCTGTCCTCCCCTCCACTCTGCCATGCAGACGCCTGCTCCATTTCCAGGACTCATCAGAGCTGCCATCTCTTCATGTGTTTGCCTCCTAAGGGAAGAAACACCAATGGACGCAGATCATTATCAGAACAGTGTCTGCCAACCACAGGTCTTAAAAGGCTATCAGGGCATTTTCCTTCCCATCCTTCCCTCTGCTAGTCTCCTCCCTTAATATTGGCCAATTAACTTCTGCCAATTGCTTCCTGTCCCCAAACTTAGCATTTGATCTGTGGTAGGCCTTAACTTAGAATGTGGTTAATACATTTTCAAATGAGTCTTCTGTGAATATTTTAATAGGCCTGAACACTGTTAATCTGTGTGCTCTCCCTCACTTCTTCCACTCAGGTCAGACTGGAGGCTTCCCAAGACTCTCAGTTCATTGGTTCAGGGGCCCTTGGGATTCATTAAAGAGCTAATGACACATTAAAAACCCAGGCTTCATAGTTTCTTAGCCCTCTGTGGCTTTCTATGTGTGGATGCACAGTCCACCACTACAGAGTCCACTTTCAAATTTTATATCTGTGGGTTCCTGGGGAAAATTCATAACTTAAAGTAGGAAGCGGATTTAAAATCTGGGTATGAAAAGTCAGCTGTGCTATTAGCAGGGGAACGGATAGCATTAATACATCTAATTGATACCTAAAGCGATCTTTTCCCACTTGATCAATTACAAAATACTGTTAATATTGTTTTAGGACACACTGTGTTTGTATAAGGACTTCATTATAAAGCCATTATTCTATTTTTTTTTTCAGGAGGAGATGGGGAAATGAAAGAACCATCAAGTAGCTGCACTGTCCCTGAGGACTTGGGGACAGACAACGATGATGCATCTGTGTCAGGTCTTTTAACAAGTATGTCAGATCGAAACTTCAAAACACTATAAAATTTCTACGATTCAAGTAGATTTATAACTAACTTTTAGTTCTTATGGAAAGACGGTACATTTAAAAAATAGCATTAAAAATAATCTATGGGCAATAGTGTCTCAGTATGATCTGGAAAACAAACAAAGCAGGTTTAAAAGTTCTTTATAGAGACAAACAAAAATGTGAGAACACGCCATCCATGCTTAAAAAAATTCTTAAGCTATTTTGCGTATATCTTTTATTTTTAATTAAAGGTCATTGTTTGCTAATGATGCAGAAGAGAGATGTTAGAATCCTGAACTCTCAAAGGTAGTGATCAAAGTCTTTTCATTCAGTTTTTTTTTAGTATTATTATTAAGCTGCTAATTTGGTGGAGGTGATCATTAGCATTTTAATGTGAAGCAAAAGCTTCGGGACAAGAACTTCTGGTTGAAGATCAGGATGAGAGAGACGGGTTCAGTTATGGCCTTAATAATTGTAACTGTGGGGAGTCTGGCAGAGCCAGCTTTATGAATTGATATAATATAGAGTCCACCAGGTACAAATGGAAAGTACAAACAAAGGAGAATTGCAAGCAGTGCCTACACGG
Source organism: Rattus norvegicus (assembly GCF_021556685.1). Taxonomy (NCBI): domain Eukaryota; kingdom Metazoa; phylum Chordata; class Mammalia; order Rodentia; family Muridae; genus Rattus; species Rattus norvegicus. The sequence continues at coordinate 27,270,309 of NC_141536.1, read as the reverse complement.
GGACTGTGTGGATAGGAGGGAATTGTTTGACAAATGCAGGTTGATTCAGAGTGGGCACTGGTACAGTACCGTAATCTCGTCTTCCAATAGGAGGCTGCATATCTGAGGGCCAAATGGGTAGGGAATTCAGCCCAGGAGAATAGAACTGGGAAAGACCTTTTGGAAAGCAACTAATTTTACATATTCCATTATCCTATAATGTTCCTTGTGGGATTTTCTTTGCTTTAAGTGGATTAAATCAAACATACAGTTGATGTTTTTGTGTGCTTTGCTCCTGAGGTATAACGACTCCCATACAGAAGTCATGAACAACTTCATCTAAAGTCTATTATCCATCTACCAAGGACACAATATACCACTAACCTTTTCTGGTTAACAGAATTTATCAATTTATCATGGAACCAACTGTAAGTGAAAAAAAAATAGTTTGAAAATATCCATTCAATTCTCTCCAGACAAGATGAGAGGATATTGTTTCCTGCCTTATCGCTGGAATCTGTGGGCGGCTTCTTTTACCTCTACCCTGAATGATGCCCTTTGGTTTTCTCTTTGAACATTCATTTTGCATATTGTAGCCAGGTATCATTTTTTTCTAGTAATTTGGACATATTCTCTTCCTTCTGATATTGCAATGAGAAGTAGTCTCTTGACCAAGACTTTCTATGGAAAAGTTAGAAGTTTTGAGTTTTCCTGTAACAAGATAGGGATAAGATTTAAAACACTAGGTATCTCTAATGTTATCATACCATCCACACCTGTATATCCAAGCACCCACACATTCAGATAGACAGACACTGCTATTCGCCCATGGACATTCACTTTTCTGTAACTGCATCGTGTCATAGTGGGAATTTTGGCTGTTGCTATGGCATTAATTACTGAATGGTGGTGGCTAACATCTAAAGGTACCCCAGGCATATACACATAAGTGCCTAGAGCTCCATTCATGCACACTTGGTTGCCGTGTTGCAAACATCCCATTGATGTATTCCTGAAAGCTTATAAACACTAACCATCTTAGTCGGGGGTTCCCTATCATGCTCTGTTCTCGCTGGCTCAGTGATGAGTACAAACATCTGTCCACTGTCTTTGCTATCGTAACATTTAAAGGCCCCCCCTCACTATTTCTACTGATAGTGAATCCATTTCTCTTTTCTGTCCTCTTACATTGAGTGTGTTTTTATTTTGGCTCCATCTGTCTCTACACCACTAATCCAGGACGAGCTACCATGATGTATCATGCAGAGAGTGAGATGGAGTAGCTCATAGTCCCCTAACTTTTCAATGTCTCTCCTAACCCTTCTTCTACTCAGAGAGGGACTTACTCCATTTAGAATCCTTCAGTGGTCTCTGGTTGTGCACGTGCAGTTTGCACACAGGCTCATCCCCGGCGCGTGCCTTTCTTTGCTGGAATTTAGCTGAAAACTAAATATTGAAAGTAAAGCAGCCACCTGCTGGCCATGGAAGCCAAAGGAAAGGAGCTCCATTCTGAAGGTGGTGAGGAAAAAGAGAGGAAAGGCCTGCATCTCTGAAAAATTTTATTCTGATACTAAATTGATTAGGAAAAGTCTGCCTCTGTGTTACTAACGCACACACACACACACACACACACACACACACACACACACACACACAAACCATTCACATACACATGTTATTTATTTAATTCTCTACATTTAATTTTCCAATACATAGAACTTAATGCAAACCTCGGTGATTATAAAAGGTCATGTGACTATATCTGGATAAAGTTTAATATCTAGATGGGTAGAAGAAGTTTCTGGCTCTAGGCCCACCTTGAAGCAATTTGACAATGGTAGCAAGAATGGCTCCTATGGTTTGGCAAGACACAAACATCCTCAGCTCTCCTTCCCTGAGCTCTCTACTGTGTTAGACTGATTAGGACTGGCTAGGAAACTGCCACTTTGTCTTTCTTTCTGGTGCTTCTTATGACTCTAGCTGGATTCCTAACAAGATAGTCACAGTCACTTCTGTCCCTGGCTACCTTGCTCTGCTGCTTGTACTTTATGATTCCTGTTGTGTTGTTTCTTGAGTGCTCTGGTCTCTTAATAGAAACGTGTGCAAGGCTGAAGAACAAGAGAATTCATAATGTAATCCCTTTGCCGCAGAGGGACTTCCACCAGTTTGGGCCACTTCACTCTCTGAACAGATTGTGGAAGATGTGAACTGCCCACATTTGTCTCCGTTTCACTATTCGTGGGCTGAAGCAGAAATGATCTTAGTTTCTTTGCCTTTTCTGTGTGGTAATCCCACAGATGCAAGGAGGAAGGCCACTGACCCAAGTCATGGCCAAATTAATTAAAGCAAGCTTTAGTTGTGTACTTGAGCCATCTCTCCATAGGATAGGGTTCAAAAGCTCAGCACTGGACTTGGGAAAGATACTGGTTTTTACAGCTCAGGAGTACAGAGTTTCCAAATGAAGGACTTGGCAGGCAAATAGGTGGCGTTGCAGAAACAGAACATAAATGTAACAGGTTGGTCATAACAGCCTTGAGACGCAAAGGCATGGTTAGAAGATGGTCGTAATAAGGTGGTCATAACAACCTTTTAAAACAAAGGCCTGGGTGCCATTTATTGGCAATACAGAGCCATTTGCTGCTAAGGTAAGACAGGGCAGAGCCCAATCCTTGAGAAACACATTTAATAAAAAAACAGGAATGAGCCTGTCTAGTTTGTCTTCACTCTAAGATGGATCCTTTAATTATTTTAAAATTGAAACTGGATTCTTCTCTCTCATACAATACATTCTGACCACAGTTCCCCGCTTTCCCACTTTTGCCCTACCTCCTCTTCCTTCCAGATCTAACCCCGCCTCAATTTCTTTCAGAAAAGAGCAGGTTTTTAAGCTTACAACAAAACAGGATACAATAAGACAAGGCCCAAACCTTCATTTCAGGGATAGACAAGTCAATCCAACAGGAGGAAATGGGTCCCAAGAGCAGACAAAAGAGTTGGAGACAAAATGGCTTCCATTGGTAGGAGTTCCACAATAACCACCAATCTAACAGTCATAGGATCTGGTGTGGGCACTTTCAATTGAGTGGGTGCTTTATACTATGGAAATATGAAATTCTAAACAACAGCAAGAGAGTGATATTATTTTTAAAGACAGAAAGAATGTCAAAGCAATAAATAATGCATCATTATATCATTAAAAGGGTGGATATTTGTTATCAGAGTTCAGACGAAAGAAAGACTGATGTAAAATTGAGTCTAGGAGGTTAAGTTTTAATTGGGTCTTAAGGTAAACTTCAGTAAGTATAAACTCAGAGATGCTCCTGATCTTCATTCGTTTCCTCCAGGGTTAACCTAAGACGTATGCTGCACAAAGTTCCAGCTTTGGTATCAGACACTCTTAGAGTTGCCTCTCACTTCCATTGCTTCTGTGAGGGGTTAAGGACCTTTTGTTCTAACAAGCACACAATGCGTGTTTTCCATAGTTACGCATTTATATTTGCATCATGTAAGAGCAAACCGTGAGTCATAGCAAAACACAGAAACCAGCAAGGCGTTATTAAAAAAGCAACATATTTCAGAGCCCTGAGTAAACATCCAAGCTAAAATCAAGAAGAAACTGAATAAACACTGAGGGTGGTTGGAATCAGGATAGCTCAGAACATAAACAGACATTCTCAACCCATTTGCTGGGCTTGTCTTGTTTGGTTGTGGTAACTTGGAGACCTGCTCTTTTCTGAAGGAAATGGAAGAGGGGCTGTATCTGGAAGAGAGGGAGGTAGGGGGAAACTGGGAAGAGTGGAGGGATGGGTAACTGTGGTAGGAATGGATTTTATGAGAGAGAAGAATCCAGTTTCAATTTAAGGGGAAAAAAAGCCCTTTTACAGAAAAGACAAACCGCGTTCACTCCTCAGGGTTGTGATAAAATGGCAGGGTTGCTCATGAAGCAGCTTAAAAAGACACTGCAGATGGATAGCTTCATCATAATGGTGATTTAATAAAATGTTAAGATACTATGCATGTACCCACGTCAGGCTTTTTAAACACGCATCGTGTCATTTCATCTTTATTCCTCTGTAGATGATAGATATTTTTACATTTGCCTTACTGAGAGCCTTGGAAGACCTTGTCGTGGGTTCAAACTCACATGATTAGTAAGGAACAAGGCCAGGATTTGTCCCCAAGTCTGCCCAGCGCTATCCCAGATTTATAATCACAGGATAAATCATATTTACTGGGTGGAGTGGAAAAGCACATGAATCACATCTGGCCTTACGGTCCCTAAAATACCTTAGTCCTCACCAACTGAAATGTGACTGATTGAAACTTTGAACATGACTTTACATAATATTGAAAGGGACACTGGCCCTTCTGAGAGAACCAAGAGTGGCCACTTCTTCCCCAACTAAATCTTTCAATTTTCATTAGTGATTTATTGCCACAAGCACAAAAAATTACTGTCTCTGGGTATCAGCAAAGGATAAAGCTTCCTGAAATTTTATTTATGTAAAGGACTCTAATATATGAAAAAAAAACCCATGCCTTCCTCTTTCAGAGGCTCATTCCTATACAGAAGCAGGAACTTGGAGGAGTTCTACTCAAGGGATCTGGATGTCTTGATCTGACGAATGCTACAGCTTCAGATGCCATGAGTGAGTAAGTCAAAGCTGGACTGGAGACATTAAAATCAGAGTTGCTGGCTCGAATGCCCACTAGGAAGCATCATCACTGGGAGTCTTGTGCGTTTGAGGGGCACCGACTCACTTTGATGGGACAACAGCTACTTAGCTCCAGTGGGTTCCTGTTGCTTTTGGGGGAGGAAGCTTCTAACAGAAGAAATATAAATGCTTATAAGGTTTTCATAGGGCAGTAGCAGTGTTAAAATGTCAGTGCAGTTGAAAAGACAGAAGGAAAGAGAATGAAATGAAGCTACTGAACAGAATCCCAACTGTAAACCCAGATGTCCTGCGAGGCCTCCGATCTGTGCTACCAAATAGGGTTTTTTCCTCTTCCCTCCTGTGACACCACTGTTCCGTTTCCATAAGGGTTCCACTGGATAAAACACAGGCTGCTGGAAACGAAGTTTTAGCTCTGAGGAGCTAAGTCGAGACAGAGTAGAGTTCGTGTTCCTGAGTGTTTCCATTTCTCGTGGGCTGTCACAAGCCCTTGAACGGGAGATAAAAAATTTAGGCAAAGTTTAGGAAACTTCAAGTTAAGATTAATTAGTCAAGATGTACGATAAGTGGTAAGGGATTAGATACCTACTCAAAACTAAGCTGGCTTAATTTTGTATGAAATGCTGTGCGTAGCATCTTATTGCCGGCTTCTGACGGCCTGGTGTGCTCTTCTGATAAGAGTTCTAAGTCACCACATGTTGTCTAGCTCTAAAGCAGCTTCTCATCAGCTTTTCAGAATAATTTTTTTTTTTACAAAATGAGTGAAATTTAAACCATAGATAACCTAGAGTAAACAGAGTATTTATAACTTGGTGACAGGACAACACCCTTTCCTTAGACAACACAGTTACTTTTTTAGTGTTGTCTAAAAGGCGGCAAGATGTTTGCTAATTTACAGTAATGTACGAGTCTAAAATTGAAATTAAACCCAAAGGGGAAAATCTGAGTAAGAAATTTCATCTTTAGCTATAAAGAAAGATTGTTTTTATACTGTCACTGAAATGTGGTAGAGACTACATTTCCAAATTTATGAGTAGCAACTGTCGGCGTCTGAGTTCCCATGTGTAAAGGCACTTGGCATGCTCTGAGGTTCTGCATGGTGTCCTCACTTGGGGAAAAGCAGGCAATGGGATAGCTGAAGATACTCAAGGCAGTGACCAGGGCTGAGCAGGTCACACAACCATCAAGAAAACATTACGCCTCTCGCTAAACGTGTCACATTCCAATATGCTTTAAAAAGACAAACAAAACAACGACAACCAAACCTACTTCAACCTAATATCAATACATGGGGACTCCATTGGGTCAGTGGTGTGGTCACTGTTTTGTAATCTATCAGCCTCAGATAAAAAGGAGCACAGTAGACAGAGTCAAATGGGGTCGTGGCGAGAACAGCCCTAAGCAAGTCTACACATGCTCGTAGGAAGCGGTTTTCAGACTGATCGGTGTAGGATGGTGATATTTGGCAAGCGTGGGTCATCCCAGACTGGCCCTCAGTAAACAGGTGGGGGACTTGGAGTTAGAGAAAGCAGCGTGAATGAAGGAGAGCTCGATGTTATAGGTGAGTGGTGAGAAATAACGCCACTTCACACACCTAGAATCTAATCAATGTTTTTCATCCACTTTCATACTTAGGCCATTGTTTACCTATGCCATATGGTAGGAATAAAAGTGTATAAGGCCTCAATCATGCCATTTTGTGTATGACCAGGTGATCAAAAAGATCCTCAGACAGTAGGCTTTAACTGACTAGACAATTTTAATACCCCAGTGACACTGTATCTTGGCTCTAGCATGTCTAAGTAGTTTAAATAAATTGCTCATCTAAATGTTCTATTCCTCCCTTCCTGATGGTTGGAATGTGCCTCAAGATAGTCCCTCAGTCACTCACCCCGTGGTCTGGGCTTTCCTTCATGGCTAATGTCACTTTGGATCCAGTGTAAGCACAAGATTGGTGGCACATTTTAAGGGCCAGGATGGTTTGTTCCTTTTATATAGACAAGACAACCCTAATGGCAGGGGCTGCTTTGATAGGCTTATAAATTAGATCTGGTACAGGCTGCCATCAATCCCGCACAGCTCCATAAATCACAAGGACCCGAAGGATAATGCTCAACCAAATCTCAAAGACAAGAGCAACGTAAAAATGTTGGAAGGCAAGAACGTGACAGTTCTGATTCCTCTGTAAATGCCTAAATTACGCCCGGATTAATTTTACTGAAATCGAGAACAATGGTCAGTTAAACAAATGCATCAATAAACTATTTTAGTCATAAATTACTACCTCAACATCAACTAAGCTTATCACTAACTGAATAAATACACAAAGGAAGGGTTAAGATCTGCGGTGAATAGAAAAGGACCTCCACACTTAACCAGATAAGAACAATGGCAGTTTGGTCTGTTGTCGAAATTGTCCTCCATCAACTTGTATGAGTCCAGCAAAAGGCACAAATGGGAGGTGTCGGGCTATGCAGAGAGCTTAAAATCAGACGGAAACCCACCAGTATAAATATTTTTTAAAAGAAAAAGATTCGTATTTGGTATTTACAATCACAAAAAGACATTCTACGGGACGGTGAGATAAAGGATATGTCTCATTTACAATATCCTTGTGCATATTCGACCCCGACAATAGGCCAGAGTTGACAAAGTGCTGATGTTAGGGTTGTCATGGATGGATAGATTGAACCCTGCTACTCCAGGATTAGGGGGCTCCCTCACTCTAATGGTAAGTAATCTGCAAGGAGACAGAAACACTCTTTGCTTTGTACCCCTGCTTCCAAAGGAGTTTGTGACATGAACAGTAAGTGCTAAGCTATATCTGTGGTAAAAAAATAGAAAATGGATGTGTAGGTGGAAGCAGTTGGCCTGTTCTGCTTTGTATTTGGGGACACTCAAAGGATACACAGGTTGAGTTGACAGGGTGGTCGCTCAGTGAAAAGGACATTATTTATGTAGAGATGGTGAGTTTTAGTTATAGATGAGAACTGTAAAAATGTCGCATTACTTATTACTCCGTGTAGAAGGGGTTCTAAGAGGTCTTTCTCTGTCTCTCTCCATCTCTGTCTCCCCTCTCTCCATGTATGTCTCTGTCTCTTAGTCGCACAGACTTTAAGGATAGTACACCAGAAATTTAAATTTCTTTCCTGTCTATTTGGTCATGTGCTATTGACATTAACACTGTCAATAATTCATGGTAAAAGAGGAAGCTGCCTCAAAAGGCTGCCCATTGTTGGGCAGTGATCGATGGGTGAGACCACAGCATGTGATGTATTGTCAAGTATCCGCCAGTTTCGCTTTCCTGCGGATTCACAGCGTTGTGGTCCTTACACTCGGTTTGTCTGACCCAAGCTGGGCTTATTTCTTCATTAACCTCGTACTGCTGATTAAAGAATATGCCTTCAACAGCTTTTAAGAAGAAAACACCAACTCTGGCCATTTCATCTCTGCGATCTGGCAGTGGGCCTGGAGGTTTTGGCCTCTTGTTTTGATGTTAGTTTATATTAAACAAAACTGTCACTTTGTTTTCCTGTCTTCCTATATTGGGTCACTTGGCGCTACATGATATGATCCGGGACTATTCAATGCAAGGAGACACATGTCCCTTCTCATTGCATATACAAGACTGTAGGTTTCTTTCACCCTGTGGGAAAGAAAGCAGGTCAGGTGACCAAAGGTGACAGAGGGAAGTGCAACTATTGCCCCTCCTACCAGAGATCCTGGACAAGCATAAGGCTAAGACACGGTGTGGTAACTGACACTACATCATAGAAAAACGCTCTAACTATCCCTTGGTCTAACGCTCAGGGAAGACAGTGCATACAGACAAGACTGCCATTTCTGAACACCATCAGACACAGTCTAAGAAGAGCACCTTGGAATCTCAGGAATAAACAGGCCACTTATTGAAGTACCATGTAGTTTATGGCGACCTAGTTCAGGGTGGAGACACACTGGAGTTTCCGGGTGACCCCTGGATACCGAAACACTGATTTGTTTTGCTGTGTGTTGTTTTACCTAAGTGCCAGTGCACACGTTAATTTTGCTGCGAATTGATAAGCAGTCTGTGTCAGCCACTACCTTGTTCTTCATGTCTGTTTGCATAGAGAATTGCACCCGATTGAATGTGAGAATAGTGACCACCAGAGGAAATTAGTGAGGCTGAGTCTCTGAAAAGCAGAAAAGGGTTCAATGCTGCTATGCCGTATTCATAACGAGAAAAATGGAAGACAAGGAGGGTTGGGAGAGTGGGGGGCACAGGAGAGGATAATGAGATTCTGAGTTCCCTTTCAGTTTTCCTCTTTCCCAAAGAGCCTGTCCTTCTTTTCACGGACTTGCTTCTTTTTAACACTAGCATGCCACTAAACTTGCTTGACATATGACACCTATGACACATGTGTGGTTCCAACCCAAATCCCTACTGATTCTCCTGATGAACTTATGGTCAGCACATTGGAGGTAAATAGGAACCACAAAGCCCGTCACCTGTAAGAAGCACCATAGGAGACCGCATGGAACTGAGACAGCGTCACGTCTGCCACGGAGCCACGAGGCTGCACGTTTGCTAATTAGTTGCAACAAGCATTAATGTACAAAATAATGCCTTGGCCTTCCGCACTGCTGTTGGAGATGGTTCTGCTTATCAGTTTTTAATATGCTCTTTGAAAACTGACACGTGCTTTACCCACATCTCTATAGGAACATCGGGATTCAAAGGCTGGAGAAAAATACTTTCATGCCTCCCAACACAAACCTGAGAGGATAATTAAACAGATGGCAACAATAAACTGAATCTGAACACATCGGGGAGTGGAGCCCCTTATTAAAAGCCTTGCAAACTGAAAAGAGGGAACAGGAAAAAGAAAAGTAAAATCCAAACCCAACTCTGGGTTTTAGCCCCCAATAGCTTCATATCATCGCTAACCTTAAATGCAGAGGCTAATCGACCATTTAGGGATGGATTTACTGCCACCCAAGAGAGGGCACCTAGAGGTCTATGTGCTCATTCCACCCCCTCAGAGCAGGAGCAGGAAGGCAAAGTCTCTGAGAAGCTCAGACTGCTCCTCAAGTCTTCTTTTAAAGACACCAGCTTCAGACACGCACCTCAGAGCTGTTAAGCCTTCCAAGGCCCCCTGACATGCTCCGTTTCCCACACAGGGGAAGTCAGGGTACTGATATTTTCCTTGTACTAGGGCCAAAATCTATGTGTAAAGATTTCTGTGATGACCCATATGCTGAAAATATTTTTGGATTCATTTTTGGTGACAGAATGATCCCTAATTTATTGTACCCTTAAAAAAATTAGAATCCCCTTTCTTTTTAGAAACATTGGCAGTATATACTTGGATGACTCTACTAAGGATTATTAAGCTGATATTAGCTTTTCTGCCTGTATATAATTAATGTATATAATTATTTTCCATAAATACACAAATGAGTATATATTATACAAGAATATGTGCTTACTTGTGTGCTATTTCTTTATATACATATATATATGCAGATATAGAACTCTATGCATTCACATAAGCTATAAGACTGTACTTGCACATGCAGAATCTACTACATGAAAGGAGAGATCTGGCTATTCCATAGATTTGGAGAAATCTCCATGAGCCATTATACGTGCAAAGATGGTGTCACAGCATTGCACTCAGTTCCTATAACTTGAGGGTCAGTTGAGTTTCTCTGTGCTGATTTCTCTGCTCTCTGCCTATCTCTGCAAACTATAAGAACCTCACCTACGGAGCACCGATAGTTCCATTTCAGTCAGTAAAGTACTCTTCACTGTGCCTTGTTTTAAGTTAACCTTGCCTGTAATCATGGTTTATTAAAAGGTGGTTTTTGAAAACTGAGGCAAACATTAAAATTGTAAAAGACACACACAGACAAACTTGAATTCCTTGGCAAAACGCATTCCTTACCTTGTATTTCACCTCTAGGAAAATTACAAGTTACCTTTGGAGCTTGTCATAAAACTCTCTTGCTTATCCTGCCTGCACTCAGGGTTGTTTTGAGGGTAGAGTGCTATATAAATAAAATACGAGGCCCTGCAGATAACCTAGTGGAAAAGCAGAGTTGCTGGCACTCAGAATATTAGGTAACCTCTTTTAATTAGAATGTACAATTTTAGATTACTGACTATGAACATCATGGGACCTGAGATTTTGATTCATCAGTAATTCTCCTTTATGTCTCACTAAGATGTAAAAATCAGACCTCTGCTCTCACACAGATCCCTCTCCTCCTTGTGGAACTACAGCTTTTACCTGTGATCTCCAGTCCCGCTCTGCCCCCTTGTGCTGCTGCGGTGAACTCTGCAGAGAGCAGCGTGCTTTCCTCCTCCCGGATGAACTACAGAGAAGCCCACTGTCACTTCTCACTTTTCTGGCAAGTTCAAGGTCGGTGTCTAGCTATTTTCAGCTCATCTCTTCTTGATCCATGCAGAGAAATGACAAGGTAACGTGATCTGGGGTCAGCTGTATTACAGGAACCGTTACATAAATGGAGAAAGTGAAAATCAATCCTAGCTGACAGTGACTTGGGGATAATCAGCGCTCACTGTCTGCCTCTGTCAGCTCGCCTGCATCAAACACCGTGTGACTTCTGTCAGATCTTTTTAATAAAACTATATTCTCACTTTCAGCAACCTAAATAAATGTTGTGCTGGAGTTGAATCTTTCTAGGCTAGTTCAGCCCCTCTAGATGTGTAAACCGTTCTAATGCCTCCTCAGAAAGCCACATAAGTGACACCTGTTATCCCAGGTTTGTTCATGACCTGAGATGTGAGTATGGCTACAATAACTGCCACACTGAGTGATGGGGTTGAACATCTCTGTGCACTGCTGGAGCCTGCAAAATTAACCCAGCACTTGTCTCAGTAGCACTTCTCGAGCCCTCCACGGGGGCTACCTCCTCCCTCCTCTTTCTGGGTACCTGAAAACTCATCTATCATTTCTTGTCGGGGACAAGCGTCTCCCAGCATGTTTAGGTGTGCACTGCAATTTTCCTTCTTATCTCTGTATTTTTTTTTTCTAAACTGGGATATTGCTCCTAACACAGAATCAAGGACGGGGTGTTTAACAAGATGTTTCGCACCGGTGGCATTCGGCTGACAGCACCTTGAACGTGAGTTTCAGGAGGGAGCTGTGCTATCCCACCCACCTTGTACTCCCAGGAAACTGAAGCAGGCAGCCCTCCACTGAAGTACAATTTACCATAATATTAGTTGTCAGTAAATTCAAAGACGGAGCTACTAAAGCTATAAAATGGATTAGAAGCAATTTAAAAAAGAATTAACAAACTAGACTAAGAGTATACTGTCAACAAACAAATGCTCCGTCATAGGACTGTAATTTGGAATTTTAATTACCCCTCTGCTCTGTAACAAAACAATGTCTGAACTGGCAGCGATTTGAATCTCTCACAGGTCATTGAGCATTCTAGTTAATTACTCTATGAATAGCCTGTTTTTCTCCCCTCTGGAAACACGTTTCTAATGGCAGTCAAGGTCTGACAAATGTGTCATCTACATAATTAGCTAGGAAGGAACACAAAACATTAAACATGCTTTGTGCCGACAACTATCAAAACATTTCATTTGTTGTCAATTATTCATTACTTTGTAGGTTCTGAAGGGGTTGTTATTATGGAAATAAGTCCAGATGCTAACAAGGTTAGAGTTTTGGATTCAAATTAGTAATCAGAGGACTAACTTTTAAAAAAATGTATCTCATGTACATTCTGCACCGTGTTCAATCAGTAGGAGATTATAAACAAATTTAGCTCTCTGTTCAAGTTAAAAGAGAAACGGTGCTTGCCACATGGGTGAACCCCAGAGCCCTGGCTCATTCTTTGAAGTAGGGGCTCTTTAATTTCACCGTAAACTTCCCCCACCTTTTGGGAACCCCAATTTGTACTTGGTAAATAGAGTTAAAAGATTTCCCAGCATGAAATGGCATGGGGTGGCACAGGCAAGGACGGAAATCTCTAGTGGGATTTGAATCTTCTCTGAGGCATCTCCTAAAAATGTGGAAATTCTTGACTAGCAAACTTTTTCATCTGCTCCACGGCGTGCCGGCCAACAGCTGGAGACCAGCTACCTTAGGCAACCTGGGAGCTCCTGTTTCTTGTTCTTGTTTTGTTCTCTTTTAACTTGGTGTGTCTGAAATGCTACTTTTTGTAGGATTTTAATATCATACACAGAGCTGAGCTCCTGTCTTGAAAGCCCATGCTGCTAACGTTTACAGACGGTACAAAAAAAGATTCTTCAACAGAATTGACCTCTCAGTGGCAAAGAAAATTGCAGTGGAAGACACATTATTGCGTTGTCCTATCAGAGTCTTGGATCTGTGGAGAGTCTCACTCCACTGTGCTCCAGCTTTGCCTTATAAACCAAAATGGCTTACAAATGTCATCTACAATAGTCCAATAAAGATTACGAACAAGACACTGTCCTTTCGCTGATGAGATAAGAAAGATTCGACTGCAAAACGCAGCACTGAACAGTTCAGAAGGCTTGTTCTCAAATCAGAAAAAAAAAAACCAGAATTCAAATTGGATTTGCGTGCGTGTTTAAAATTTAATTGAAATGATCAGTTTGTTTTCTACATAATGTTCGATCAGATGCCTGTGTTACAGAGCTAGATAGAAAGAAAAGAAAGAAAACAAATTCTATCGGGGAAATCAAGAAGACTTCTTATCTTCAGGGTGTGCAGGATACGTCAGGAAATAATTCTACTCTGTGCAGTGAGAATGCCCAGCTAATAAAAAAGCAGACCAGCTATTCACTAAGAGAAAATAATTGTCTGTGTCTATGTTTGTCAAAGCAAACAGCAGTCGCATCTTACATTAAATAGGACACATTAAAATAGGCTCTAATAATCTTTATGCAAAAGGAAACTAATCCATTTCCAGATCATACGATCCACAGCAATAAAAGGAAAGCATCAAACTAAAAACAATTTTAGAAATGGCTGCAGACTCTCATTTAATTAACATGCAACAGATCATATATTTATGAGGAAGTCAAAATATTTAGGGAGTCTATAATCCTGTAAGCCTTAATGTGGTATAAAAACAACAAATAAATGCAAAGTGTTACTGTTACACATGCCTGCCTGATCAATGGTTTTCACATATTGATCTATAAATGGAGTTGACAGTCTGTGTTGCCTGCACATTTTCCAAGCAGCTCTACTTTTGCACAAAACCAATACGGGCAATTACCTTTGTTTGAGATGCCAAGTCTTATCAATTCAATGTGATTTAGTGTCATTTTAATTAAATATCAGGATCCACTTCAGGACAATTTATCCAAACAAAGCCTCAAACCTGACTATAAGCTTCATTTGAAGTAAATATGGACATGCCCCACAATCTCATAATATTTCTCGAAAAGTCTGCTAAACAGAAGGCTTATATTTTTAGTAGTGATTTTTATGTCTGCCTTTTTGGCTAGCCACAACTTTGGCAAGCATCCTATAATGACAGAAGTAAGAAACAAAAGAAAATTGTTTCCTCTTTTTTCCTGATAATACATTGAAATGGGGGAGGGGAGGGGAGCAGTGTGTTAACTGTGGATAGAGGAGTCTTGTCTGCTAACACTTAGGGATGGCTCGACCTAGGTCCTCATCTAAACACCACCGAAAACATATTCCTCTGTTCATGATGCCCGTGAATGTAGTAATGCCCTTCTGTGGGTTTGCAGGATGGAAATGGTGAATATTCATGCTTGTCGCTGCTGAAGACACCAGCATTAAACAGCTCCAGCCTGCAGATCCCGTTTGCAGCTTCCTGATCTGGGCTATTTAAACTGTTCATTAATATCTATTTTAAACCATCTGTCTGGTAGGCTGCAGGAGCATTCCTCCAATAAGCAGGCAGCGAAGTACTTCGAACCCTTTGCTCTAGCTCTTTGCTGGATAGTGCATTGGCCCTGCCGCCCTTAGACAGGCAACTTCATTTGCTCCACTTTTTGCCCTTGCTGCCTGCCTTTCTAGATAGTGTGTGTTCTGGAAAAGAAGCTGCCCTTCTTTCAGAGACCTCCCTGTTCATATCAGAATGGGAAAACTGATCACTGCAGAGGGGGCCTCCTTCCCATCCAAAGAGAGCTCTCTAGATTTCCTTTATGTAGAGGCGAGCGTCTTGCAAACCGTGGCCTTTGACACCTAATAGTCCTACCTCTCAAATATTCACTGAACATTCAAAGCAACCTCTTGAAAATCTGAAAATGTTTATTTGATGTTTAAAAAAAACCAACACACACAAATATTGTTTTAATGTCATATGAGATACCTACGTAATTGAAACGTCTCCCTGAAACATTTAAGTCATCAAAATTCCTAAACTCACAACCGAACTCACCTTTGCTTGCACTACATGGGGTTGAAGAACTACATTAGCATTTCAGAGTACGTTTAACTTTTAGAATCTTAAAACACCTCCTAATGACATAAAATATACTGTAAATACAGTCATGTGAAAATACTGTAATTCCACAAATTCAATTATGAATTAATAACATTTCTATTGATTTTTACCCTAAAATGTTAAAAATATAATGCAATCACTAGGAGCATCAGCCAGATTATGTTTTAATGAGACCAGAAGTGTAAAATGAGTCTCTCTAGTAAACAGATATCACAAGCAAGACGTTTTATTAAACAGGACACAATACCCAGCGTATGTGTGGCTTCCAAGCACCTACTGTTTCTTTCCTGGAGAGTTCATGGTTGTGTTTCCGTCATAATGAACTGTTTAGGGTAAACACGTGTACACATTCTTAGGGTCCATCCCACCTCAGTCCCAAATGCAGGCTCTCGCCCTTGACCTCACACTGTCACCCAACTTCTGCAAAGCTACACAGATAACTTTAACGGGCTTGTTTGAATAAATATGCCAAAATACTTTACATTCTGTCAGTATCTAGTCAGAAAATTGTGCACGGAGGGAAAAAAAAGATGAAAAGAACTGAGACAGAAAGAAAATTAGTGTCATGGCAAGCTTTCAATACAGAGTCTCTGAGCCAAGCTTTCTCCGTGAAATGACATCTCTTCAGCAAATACCCCCTTTTATATAATTATGCACTGAGTACACATAACCAGAAGTAACTTTTATTTTTGTTCCTTATCGAGGAATCCATATTGCTCAGGCTAAGAACGCGGAAACAAAAGCTGGGATAATTATAGCCCATTTAACTTTGGAAAACTCTTCTGCTCCAGCCGTCCAGCACACAACCCCCCAAACTAAAGTTATGTAACAAGGTAATACCAACAATGAGAAACTGCATGATAAAATCCTGCCCAAAAGTGAAAAATGCTAATTTTGTCTCATTTAGCAGCTGGATACAGAAATGCTCATTAGTTTTAAGAGGGTTAATCCTTTTAACTTTTGCATATTGATATGCCAATTATGCCTAATTGTACAAGAGGCATCAGTCAAGGTAATAGTGCATAAACACATGAAAGTTATTAAGTACATCCCAACATGTAATAAAGTAGGTGTTAATTGGTAGCTGAGTTCTGCGGGCTATTGAGGTGGATAATTCATTGAGAGATGGATCACTTGTAATTTCTCTCCATAATTCCTTTTGCAGTCTCACGCTGTGATGTTTTCATGCTTGTCAAAAACAACTGCGGCATGGTGCCTTTTGTTAAACACAGCCAATAAAATATGTTAGGCATCATTAAATATACTTAACTTTTAAACTTTTTCAAAGGTACAGTTCTTATGGCTAGTGTATAGAGAGAGTCCAGTAATTGACTCTAACCACTGTCGCGGGTTCAGCGTTGAGAAGCAGCTCAGCTGTTTTTTTTTTTTTTTTTTTTTTTTAAGTGAAGGCAGCTAACAGTGTTGCGCCTCCCAGCAGACAATTGTTGTAAATGAGAAAGTCAATAAAGGAAAATGCTTTCCTCGGGAGTTACCTTATCTAAGGATGTATTTCTCGCTCTCCCAGTATCAACGCTGCCTTTCTCACGTTAAACCTGTCTACAACACCTGAAAAGGAACTGATCAAATCTGTCTATATCTCCAACCCCGGAGGTGGCTGTGGTTTAATTTTGCACTTGATATTCAAGTGAAAAAAAATGGAAGATAAATATAATTGGTAACATTCTACTCGGTAAGTTTACCTGATTTAATAACTCGGTGAGGGAGCTGAATAGTTTATGGGTGTCCGTGATATTAACAGAATACTCAATTAATAGTCCGCGTGCTTCTGCAGGCTGACTGAGACTCCCGGTCTGTCCCTGGCTACCTTATTTCTCAAGCTTCCTCTCACT
The DNA here is from genome assembly GCF_021556685.1 of Rattus norvegicus. NCBI lineage: Eukaryota > Metazoa > Chordata > Mammalia > Rodentia > Muridae > Rattus > Rattus norvegicus. The sequence continues at coordinate 27,253,373 of NC_141536.1, read as the reverse complement.
GTGACAAACAAAATAGATCTGGGGTCCAAAAGAGTGGCTAACATTGCATAAATAATTTTGTAACATTCTATGGCCTCAGCTGCAAGTTACCACCATTATGGTAGAAAATTAACCAGAGGAGACTCATCGTAATCAGTGAGTTTAGTGGCTCAGGATGCGTGCAGGGCCAGGGACACAATTGGCAATAGAGTTCATCTCTAACTATTTGGTTTCAAATCTTTCTAATGACACATTATCGAAACAAAATGGCTTCCTCTCCAAACCTTGAATCGCCACACCATTTCAACCATCCGAGCCTATCTCGGCTCAAAGCACAATGTCTCGCTCTTCTGTATTATTGGGAGATTTTAAGAGAAAGATTTTCACATTTTGACGTTGTTCTTTTTTTTTTTTCCCCACCTCAGTTCATTCTTAGCTAATTTTAGCCTCTGGCTTTTCAAAGTGATGTACTGAATTTGGAAGTACAAACACCGCATGCTAGCATAACCTCATTATTTTTATGACACTGAAGCATGGTAACAGAGGCCTTTAAAATGAGTCAAAGGTGCTCTTCAGCCTGGCTCTACATCCCCTTTATCACCCTGGATTAGGCCCAGCTCTGCCCTTGTAACTGGGGGTATTATTATAACTATAAGTAGGCAAGATAAAATCCATCACAAAACACTTTCTCATGCACATTAGGTAAACAAACAAAACAAAGCTAATTAGCTGTATTTTTTTTTAAAAAAATTCTGTCTGCTAAGATGATGTTTGGAGTATTGGACTTACAGGTTCAGTGACCTTCCCAGCGTCGGTGAGGATCATGGATTTAGTTTGGCTCTGCCTGTCTGGGTGGCTGTTGGCATTTTTGATTCTCATTTGCACAGCGCCTGTAGCTTGGTGGGCAGAATTCAGTGTTTCCAAAGAGTTGTCACAGTTCGTAGATGTCTGCACACTGCAGCTTGTCCTGATGAAATTCAAAATATTCTATTATTATAAATAAATATATTTATATGTATCTTACACAGACAGACAGACAGACAGACAGATAGACAGACAGATATCCCCATTTATCATTAAGGTAATAAAATTCAAGAGTCTGTACCTTTCCCAGTAGGGAATGAGGCAGTTACTACTCTGCTCATTTGTAACAGTTCTGCCCTCCATCCCCACAGATGACAGATGTTTGTAAGTACCACAACTCCTGTCCATGTAATCCCTAGCTATATTAGAAGCTTCCATACAGGGTCTGGGGAGATAGTTAAGATCACTGAGACCACCTACTGCTCTGCAATAAGAACTATCTCAGTCTTCATCTCCTACCTTAGGCAGCTCACGACTTTGCCAATTACTCGAGATCCATGTAATCCGACAATCTTTTCTGGCTTCTGTGGGCACTGCATTCATTTGCCCATATATATATATATATATATATATATATATATATATATATATATATATATATATATGTGTGTGTGTGTGTGTGTGTGTGTGTGTGTATGTGTGTGTGTGTGTGTGTGATTGTTTAAAATAATATCCTTTGAAATTTTGTTTTATGTGTGAATGTTTGCCTGTTCTTTGTCTGTATAACATGTGCATGCAGTGCCATCGATTCCAAAAAGAGGGGCCTAAGATCCTCTGGAATTGTGGAAGTGAACTTAAAGATGGTTTGTAGCTTGCCATGTGTGCTGGGAATCAAACTCCTACCAAGTGAAAGAGCAACCAATGCTCCTAGCTGCTGAGCTCTCTTTCTAGCTCCCCGAAAATAAAATGAAGAAAAAGAAATTTCCATCTAATCCAGTCTTCCATATTAAGAAATGACGGTGCCAACTCTTTGCCATTACCATATAGGCTTTTCATATACAACCTTGCTAGCTTTGTGTGTGTGTGTGTGTGTGTGTGTGTGTGTGTGTGTTCAAAAGTTATATCAACCAGAAGTAGAATTACTGTCAGAGCAAAACACACAGATCTAGTGGATCCACACTCACAGTAGTCATGCGAGAATTTAAAATTCCTGCCTGCTGACACTTGCCTACTAAACTCTGTTAGGTTAATTGGACAAAATATTTAAGAATAACATAACGAAAAGGGAAACCACCATTTACTTATGTGTGCTATATATTTTATTGATCTGTGATATATATCTTCAATAGAAAGAGCTTAACTTAGGCGAATCCAGTATAGACGCACTTTACACAAGCAGCTGTGAGGAAAATGAAAAGGAAGAATGCTCTTCAACTGCCACCTTTAGAGTCCCTAGAGTGAGCACATCTTCTGATCTTTATAGGGTTCCTCTGTGTAGTTTTGGTTGCCCTGAAACTCACTCTGTAGGCCAGGCTGGCCTTGAGCTCACAGAGATCTGCCTGCCTCTGCCTTTGAGTACTGAGATCAAAGGCTTCCATTACCACTCACCACCAGTCAGCAATATCTTCTTCTTTTTTCTTTATCAGTGTATCCTTTTTAATTGGATTTTTTTATTTACATTTCAAATGTTATCCCCTTTCCCATCTCCCCTCCCACTTCTTCTATGAGGGTGCTCCCCCACCCATTCACTCACCCTTTCCTGCCTCCCTACCCTGACATTCCCCCACAATTGAGGGATCCAGCCTTAGCAGGACCAATTGATGCCTCCTCCCATTGATGCCTTACAAGGCCATCCTCTGCTACATATGCAGCTGGAGCCATGGGTCTGTCCATGTGTACTCTTTGGATGGTGGTTTAGTCCCTGGGAGCTCTGGTTGGTTGGTATTGTTTTTATGGGGTTGCAACCTCTTCATCTCCTTCAGTCCTTTCTCTTCTAACATTTCAGATGCAAACATAGCTTCCCAGCTGCTGATTGTAGACCTTTCCCTAGCCTGGTCATTGCACCGGGCATATGGATACAATGTTAAGCAAAGCAATGACTAGTCCAATTTCATCAGGAAATATAACCCAAAAGAACAATCGTCTTACATTAGAGGAAACAACGGTACTGATATCTATAGGTTTTTAAATTGGATTATCATCATATAAAGATCAAGAAAATAGGCACTAAAATATGTAGCAAAGAAAAATGAGTTTTTTTGTTTGTTTGTTTGTTTGTTTGTTTGTTCGTTCGTTCGTTTTTGGACAGGGTCTTGTATGTCTCAGGCTTTCCTTATACTCACTAACTATCCTGGGATAACCTTGACCTTAGTACCCAATCCTCCTGCCTGTCCTTCCAGCCCTACATTTAAAAAAAAGTATTTATTTAAAGTATTATTTATTTAGTATTTAGTATTTAGTATTTATTTAAAGTATTATTTATTTAGTATTTAGTATTTAGTATTTATTTAAAGTATTATTTATTTAGTATAAAGTATTTATTAAAAGTATTTATTTATTTAAAGTGTTATTTAACAACAAATGGGAGTTAGAAAATTACAAAGACTTAAAGATATTTCTAGATTTGTTTATTTACTACATGGGAGCCAATGTTCACAGTAGTTAATTTTCTGATTCTCTAGAACTCCTGTGAAATAGACATCTATTCCAACTTTTCTAGAGAAGAGAAATGATGCTCAGTGAGACTAAGGACGTTCCCAAAAACACATGCAAAGGCAATGTGTACCTGATGCCAAAAAATAAATAAATAAATAAACAACACAGAAGGACAAAGTGTAGTGTATCTATGCAATGAAGACAAAAGTATGTGTGTCGGAGGTGGGGTGGGAGTAACTCAGTAGATAAGAACTTGGCTCTTTTGGAAGACTCAAGTCCTTTTCACAGCAATAATATTTGGCTACTCAGAGCAGCCTTTAATTCCATTTTTAGGGGGTCCAAAACCTCTGTTCTCCAAGGGTATTTGCACTCGTGAGGACCCAACTACAGACACATATGCATATACATACTTAAACATCTTAAAACGGAATGATCTGTTCATGAAAAATAAGATGAAGAATCAAAAACTTGTTCTGTCAAGTGAATGGCACCAGTCCAATAGAAAAACGGAAGAACTGGAAGCAGACTGGGTGGCCGCTTCTCACACATCTGTAATTCCAGCAGTCAGGAAGCTGAAGCAGGAGGGTGATGACTTGTGGGTCAGCCTAGGCTATATAACAAGAATCTGTCTCAGGAAAAACAAAAGAACATCTATTCTGCTACCTTATTTCTACAGTGTTCTAAAAAAGCAAAAACCAACATGGGGGTGCAACTCAAACTGCAATTGCTTAAGGAGAAAGAAGACAGTGGGGGCAAACCAAATAGGATGAAATGTGGGAGTGAAACGAATATTCAACAAATTGGTTAAACACAGTAATGGTTCCATGCTCATATAATAAAATGGACACCTTGTGCCTGCTAAATAATTATTCTCGATCACACTTCAGGTATAATGTGTAAAACTGTTTATAGGAAAGTTGTTCAAGGAATTCCTTAGTCTTGCTTGCTTGTTTGTTTGTTTTATTGAGTCTTTGTGAGTTTTACACTATGCACCCCAGTCTGGCTCATCTCTCATGCCCTCATATCTGTCCTTAGCTCTTGCAACCTCCCTCTCCGGCTAATAACACACACACACACACACACACACACACACACACACACACACACACACACACAAAGTATAGAAAACATCTCATCATGGAAGCTATAGTATGTCAAAGTATGCCATGTTTTTATTTTGTTTGCTTTTTTCTTTTTAATGAGCATATCTGAATGTGTTCTAAAACTTACCTAATTGAGTTTAAGAGAGTTCTTTCAATTGGTATAAAGTAAAAATTAAGGTAATAATTACATTTCACCTTCCTCTAGAAAGGTCTTTCATTTTCAAATGAAGCGCGCTGAATGTATTCAAGGCTTGACATTCTACGTTATTCAACAGATTCAAAATCTAAGTGTAGGAAATTTGTCACATTACTGGAAGAGTCATTCATGGTGCAGCCACTATCTTCTGGCTGAGACTATTCAGACACTTTATTTTCAGAGTCCCAGCATGTGCATTCATAGCCCATGCTGTTTTTCTACATCTGGACAACTTTTGGTTTTAGATAAAAATTTGCATTCTTATCCTCAGTTTTTAAACCAATCCCTAAATTGCTCGATGATGTACTACTGCCAAAAGGCAGTGTTACTTACAAAACTTATTCTCTGTGTTCTCCAATTACTTACTTGGGGACAACCTGCCTACTTCAGTGTTTGCTCTCAGCTGTATGACTCTTCATGCCCATTGTCTTGAGGTTTGCCCTTTTTCTTTCCCCTAACCATCGCTTCCTCTTTCCTCCAGCTTCACCTTTTAATACTTCACTATACCATGACTCTTCTCTTTCCTCACCTTTCCTTGTACTGTACTTCCTTTCTGCATCATACTGCACTGCAATTCTCCTTTAACACTTTTAGAACAGGATGGACTACAGTTAATTGAAATCATGGGAAGCTTGGAAGCTTCAACTGGATTTTATTTTGTTGTGCTACTCACTTTGTACTTGTACTGCCTCTCTGTCTATATGGATTATGTGCCATGTATTCAAGTGGGTTCCTGACACTGGACACCAAGTGGTGAACACCATGCTAATGATGCTGTCCCCCTCTGTGCGTATATATTTCTGATACAGGTATTTTGGAAGTCAGGTACACTAAGAGATTACAGTTCTAACTCTGTAACAGAAGATCTGACAAATGTCGTTTCTTTATCTTAAAATTCTGCTATCACCTTGTTTCTGCTAGTGACAAGGGGGAAGACATATGCCCAAGTGACTTCATGCAGTGTGTGAATGGGGTAGGCCTATGAATAGGATTAAGCACTGCATGAGGACTGCACAATGACAAGTGAAATCAAATATAAGATGCTGAACACTGCATCGAATTACTGCGAGTGTTACCAAGTCATTGGAGCTTAGGTAGCTTACACAACAAGGATGCCACACACAGGAATGATTCATGTTCTTGAGTGTCAAAGAGTTGACAACATTCAACTGCACCCTGTTCTTAGAGCAGCCGATGAGTAATCAAACTTAAGATTTTTTTTTAATTCAGGGAAATTCTCCTTTAATACTTTTAGAAAAGGATGGACTGCAGTTAATTGAAATCATGGGAAGCTCGGGAGCTTTGACTAGATTTTATTTTGCTACGTTACTCACTTTGTACCATCGCGAAGTTTAATTTTCTCAAACTAGAGTCACTTGAGAAGAGCAAACCTCAACTGAGGAGATTCTCCTTAAGTTCCATCTGTAGGAAAGTCTGTGGAGTGATTTCTTCATTAACAATTGATGAGAGAGGGCTCAGTACACTGTGGGCGGCACCATACCTAGGCCCAGGATCCTGGTTGTATAAGAAATCCCACTGAACAAGCAATAGAGAGTCAACTTTTATCCTTGGTCTTTGAGTCTTTCCTTGCCTCCCTGCTTCAGTCCTTTTCCCGGTTTCCTTGGATAATAGACTATGTATAAACTGCAAGTCAAATAATTACTTTCTTCCTCAAGTTGTGGTATTTTACCACAGGAACAAAGAAAACAACAGAAAAACTACCTTTTAATTGTTCTTTTATTTCCAACTATTTACAAGTTTCTAAATTTTTTAGAAAAATATAGTGTTCTAAAAAGGAGCTTTTTTAAAAAATGTCACAATACCTGATTTTTAAAGACGGGTGTGATGGTGCAGTTGTTTAAAAGCCTGCCATACAAGCACAAAATTCTCATCCTCCATGTATAAACCCAAAAGCTGGGCACAGTTGGAGATGTGGGAGGTAGATAGAGGGATATCCTTAAATTTTATTGAGAGCCGAACCAGCTGAATTAGTGAGCTCCAGGATCAGTTTCTGTGCCAAAAGTTGAAGTGAGGAGTGACAGAGAAAAGCATTTCATATCACCCCCATTTCATGTACACATGCACATTCTGGAACACCTATATGTATACCTCCACATAGGCACAAAACTGCACATATATACATCACACACATGAAAAGATTTCTGTCTGCTGAAAAACTTTATTACTTCAGGGTTTACTGAAATTCTTTCAGGAGGTGGGCAGCATTTTAAATGCTAGAGATTGTTCTTATAGTAAATGCCCCACAGATTTCTAAGAATGAGAAACATGGTAATCATTGCATTATCTAATATACTAAATGAGACTGTACTCAGACTATGAGATCAGTGTTATCAGACTCATGAAATGCTAGCAGATGGAAAAAAAATCAGGCAAGAAAAGACTAGGTCAGGCACCCTGGGCAAATCAGGCAAGGGCTTAGAGTACACACAGCCTTGCAAACATTTAGGATAGTGTAAACTAGCTACCAATGCTTGCACAAAGGGGAAATAAAGTGAAAAGAAAGAGAAAAACTGAAAGGAAGCCTTGACTGATGCCATAAGGAAAGTGGTGTTTGACCTCTGGGCGAGATTGTTTTTATTGCTTGCCCGTCTTCTGGTTGAGGTATGAGTTGAGAGGACTTAACAAAGCTATGCCAAGATGGTATTGTAAACCCTCCAGAAGAGGGTCTGAGAGAGCAGACTTCCCTTGACATCAGATACACATGTCTTCTATAGAGGAATGGAGAGGAGAGCAGAACCTCCCTGTTGATGGAGGAAGGTCCACAAAAGGCTGGAGAGAGGAGAAGGCAGCATGATCAAACAGAATTGGAATAAAAGCAATAGTGGGGGCCGTGCGTGTGCAGGGGTGACACACTCTCATTGACTGTCAGGAGCCACTGATAATGTAGAACTGCCTCTAGATCATATTTTGATCCTACTTACAGATCTTTCTTTACCCTCCTAAAATTTCTCATGTCCCCTTAACTTCTTCCTTACAACTCTCTATCCCTCTACCACCCACCCTACCATTGTCTTTATAATTTGGCTGTAAAGGTCCCTATCTCTCGCTTAGACGGTGAGTCATCTACGGAAGTGGGACTTCTGAAGTTTCCATCATCTATTATTTGTGACCTTCTTAAAGCATCCATTGTCACAAAAACTACTCAGATAAATTTATTCCAACTAAACCAATAAACATTATGAAAGATCAGCCAGCTGTCTCTATAATTCTCAAGAAGCATTTGTCTAAATATCAAACCAGAAACTCTCCTGGCAGTGTGCAGCTTTGTATCAGGTAGAAGACCATTGATGAGGTCATACTACCTATTGCCTTAAGGAAGCTCCATGGAGATGCCATTGAGGCTGTGCATTAGTGTTACATCTGGGGAAATGCCTCCTAGTTTTAGTGAAGTGATGTTTCAGTCTTCATGAAATACATTTCTTGCTATCAAACCATATCACAAAACATATTCAATCTTAACTCACACTAGAGCGTTCCTACTGTCTTGGAATGTAGTACTTGAGGATGGTTAGACTTCCAAAGGACCAGTATGCATTTTGGAGTATCTTCAAAAAGGACATGAAGAGATCCATGTCTCAACACATTATTTCAAAATTAGTCTCAGGTATTTTAAATTCTCTTTTATTGTTCTACCTGTGTCTTAACCTCATAAACACTTGGTTTTCTAAATTTTATAATGCTGGTGCTACTTGTTTCTTCTCTGCATGACTTAATAACCTTGAGTATGTTGCTAATAGTAGTTATAGCAACTGTTCTTATAGTAAATCTGCATTCCTGCTCAGATTCCTCATGGCTTATCCTTGACTATGTCATTCACTTAAATCATCATTTTTATTACACATGAAGAAACATTGATGTTTGCTGCAGGAGGTACTCAATAATGATAAATGTCTAACAAAGATGTGGAAAAACAAGACAATTTTGCATGTGCCTGGGATAGCCACTAATCTAAAAATTTATCCTCTGAATCCCAAATCCCCAATTTAGACATTAAAATGGAAATCGGTCACTTAAGCCTGGCTTTACTAGTCCTCTAGACTTTCTGATTGTGTATGTACTAAGAAAAAGTGTGAGTATCTTGTGGTATGGCTCAAGTCCCACCTTCAATCCTGTTTTAAAAACAGGAAGCCGTGATGAGGACACACTTCATAAGAGCCACACAAATGTTGGCTCTGCTCCTCAGACTCGATTCTGTGGTGTTCTGGGCTCTCTTTCACCTCTCACCCTGCAGCAGTCCAAAGAAGAGTGAATGTGATGTGTAATCGCGAATTCCACAGCTGTCCTGCCAATTATTTTTTGCACTGTTAATTATGTGGGAGCTCAGCAGCATGCCCTTTTGAGTTTGGAAATAGAGTTTTGACATCTCTTTCACAACAGCAGCATTAAAAAGCGGAGTACATTAAGATATCTTTGAGCTATGGAAAAGTGAAAAGGCCCCATGATCATGTAGTCTCCTTGCTGTGGGACTCAGCAGTGGTGAGCTTACACACATTGCCTTTCTTCTCCAAGTTGCCATAGGAAGTTCAGTTATCCCAGGCAGCACAGGAGTCTTTGTCCCTAAACATACGTGGTGGCATTGTAGGCTCCATAGTCAGGAGGGTAAGTCTGAGAAACTAAGGGAACAAAGATTCCAAAGTAAGTCTGTCAGACAAGAGGAAAGTAAAATGATCACTACACCATCACATTAGGTGCATCATATGTATCATTATATCATATAATACCATATCATTTCATATATATCATTAATTACATTATAATACCATTATATCATAACATGTCATGTCATGTCAGATCAATATATATATATATATGCATATATGTGTGTGTGTGTACTAGGTACATCATATATCATAACATATATATATCCTTAGGTAGGTACATCACGTATGCATAGGAATATCACATAAATTCTCCTAATTAATTAATATGTGTTCTTGTGAGTTTTGGAAAACATGAGAGAGAACAAACACTTCTTGGGTCTATAAATTACAAATATGGAAAGTAGTTAATGCTAGTGTATGTAGCTTACCAACACATCATCAGGCAAACATCTGGCTAAGCTTTTTTGTATTTTAAGAATATGTGTGACGTCTTTAGCATTGTTTGTGAAGACCAGCGCACTGTGAGTATGTCATAGCAAGTCAGAGGCACAAAGAAGCAAGGCTTTTTATACTTTATGTGGCCAGAATTAAAGTACTCCTCAAGATTCATATAGATTTCCAAAAATGTACCAAACACCATATTTCCATTCCATTTCAGAATAACCCTTATGTTTCCTTCTTATTGTGAAAAATGAACATCTCCCTTGAGAACAAGATTGCTTCGGGCAGTTTATATATGTACATACACACACATACACAAATATGAACCTTTTCATATGACACTGGCTACCACGGGGAGCTTTCTGAGGACAACTATTTCAGAACCAGATAGCACAAGTGCTCTCAGAGATTTCCTATTTTATCAGAGTCAGCCTAGATTCTCCTTGTGTAGCAGATGAGTTATGTGGTCACCCCCACCCACAAAAGCGGGGTCCCTTCTGCCTCCAAATGTAGGAAGCCTCTGTGTGGTCAGACGCTGTCCCTGCCTCTGCCTGTCGGGAACAGACGAACTCTCCAGGTCTGCTAAGGGTTCATGGCTACTCCACGGACAAGCATTATTTCTCAGAGAAATTCATTTCAATCCCCTGGAAAGATCTTATGTTGATCTGTGGTAGAACAAAGTCTATTTGTTTCCCTGTGGAAATGACTTGTGGCTGTGGTAACTCCAGTAATATGTGGCACTACCTTCGTGTCATGCTTTCCTGACAGGTCAGTAATTAACTTGCATTGCAATTGCTTGCCGTTTCTACCACAGCAACCATTTACCAAAATAACATTTTAATTTCAGTTTCCTCCCAGATTACATTCCTTTTCTTTTTCTCCCAGTGGCTTCTACATCTCTATTAAGTCTCATTTCCCCAGACCACTTCCATAAGCTGAGAGAATGCAATAAAACCCAGTTTCAAAAATGTCAAATATAATGAGAAAGGAAGATCACAGGAAAGGAATTTGATCATAGCCAGCCCATTGGGTAACATTGCCTTTGACAGGGCAGGTGTTACATACGGGAGATGTGATAATAAGACCTTGCGTTTATTTAACCAATTTCAGGGAATCCGGGGATAAGCTGCACTTACTGAAAATGGCTGACAGGTCAGCTACTTAGGCAAATTGTAATATTACTATTATTATCCTTGCATGCATCCATCCTAAGTGGAGATAGTTCATTAAAAAAATCAAACAAAACCAATAACAATAAGCGAACACCAACAAAACCAGACTAGATCCAAAGTCTATGTGGTAGACATTTCTGACATTCATTAACCGTAGCTTATTGGCACCCCTCATATTTCACAGACACATTAGAAACATTCTCATGGAAACAAAGCAGCCAGTTTGAGCCAGAGAAATGAGCTTGTTGTGTCTCACGGGTTCTACAGCAATTATCAAGAATCTTGCAATGGAGTTAGGCATAGCATACTTGTGTACCATGGAGTCTGATAAGGTTGGAATAGAGAAGGAACCGAGGAACTTGTCAAGGGAAATGTGCCTAGAGCTGGTGCTGGCGATAAATACAATGTCACTGGAGAAGGAATAATCAGAGCCTCACAGGTTGAGATCACTACATTCAAAGAAGAAAAACACTTATATCCACACTGTGGTAGGTGATGGATAGTTGATGGAGAGTTGGTGGCTAGGAGGAAAAGCTAAGTCGATAAAGTCTGGTAGGACTGACTGAGGTCAATTGTGCGAGTGCCTTCAAGGAACTTGAACTGGTCTTATAGAACTTGGAGACACTTGGTTATTTATTTAAGGTCATTTTGCTTTTCAAAAGATGGATATGGGCCAGTGAGGGCGCTCAGTTGGCCAAAGCTCACTGCTGCACAAGCCTGTACCCTAACCTTGACACCCCAAATTATGACAGACCGATGACTGAGTCCACATCTTCTGACCACAGTACATGTGCAAACATACACACACACACACACACACACACACACACACGCACGCACGCACGCACACACGCACGTACACACACCCCAATAAGAAACACAAATATGAACACTTATTTCTTCATTTATTTATACATCTTATTGTCAAAATAGGAGAACAATGTGACATAAGAAAATAATCCAGGACTTTCAAAAATACAGTTTGGACATTTAAGTACTTGCTTAATGTTTCTAGGCATCAAACATGTACAGAGCAAGGTAAGATGCGACAAGAAAGTCAAAGTTCTTAGGGATAAAGTTCACGTACAATTTCACTGAACTAAGAACCCAGAAAAGGAAACTAGTGGAACTTCTGCTTTCTCCTGATGCTTAGGCTGCTGGGAGAGCATTGGAAAGGCAGGACCAAAATGTGATGGATGAGGCAGTTACTTTTCAGGACTGGAAGAAGTTCTGTGGAACACCAGTCCCTTGATACAGAGTAGAACTACATAAGAGGCAAGCAAGGCAAACTTTGGTCTGTTTGACTTGAAGAGTTTGAGTACTTTCATCTCAGGGAAGTGATGACTGTCCTAAGGATTGATATAAAGCATCTATTAAAGATAACCATCAGCCCAGTTGCCTTACACCACCGTGCTAGAAAATGCTGGCCAAAAACAGAGTGTAGATATTGCCAAGGCCAGGCATATGGGCTGACCTTTGCTGGAAGAGCATCAGGTGCAGACACAGCATTTGAGCCTGTGCTTGTGTCTGTTTCCTGGGATTTCTGGTTCTAAGGTTATTTATGCCCTAAAGGGCTTTGACACTGTGCCACAGTTCTTTATCAAGATGGCTAAGTCTAGGTACTGATTGTGATAATGCCAGATGTTATCTTTCTCTTTGCCTGGGCAGGGGTCAAATATGCAGAAGTTGCATATTGCACATTTTGTGTTCAGTGATCAGCAATGTCAATACAGCTGGCATTTGTTTCATTTAGAACATTTGTTATTGTGTCCATTATTCTTTCCATAATGCTGATGTGTCCAATGTCTGGATTGATTGGATTGAATTGCAGTGCCAACAGGGTCTATCTGGGGGTGACCGCATGGCGAAGTTCCACTGTTGTGAGGAATGATGGCCTTATGGCTTCATCACTGAAGGTTTTCCAGAGTTGTATTTTTTTAATATATTTTCAACATGGCTATCTCTCTTTTATAATGAGCATACAGCAGGATAAATACCTGTAAAGGCATGCTTGCATGTGTGATCAATGTGTGTGTTGTGTGTATCCCTGAACTCAAGCAGTATTACAGAGCAATAGTGATAAAAACTGCATGGTATTGGTACAGAGACAGACAGATAGACCAATGGAATAGAATTGAAGACCCAGAAATGAACCCACACACCTATGGTCACTTGATTTTTGACAAAGGAGCCAAAACCATCCAATGGAAAAAAGATAGCATTTTCAGCAAATGGTGCTGGTTCAACTGGAGGTCAACATGTAGAAGAATGCAGATCGATCCATGCTTATCACCCTGTACAAAGCTTAAGTCCAAGTGGATCAAGGACCTCCACATCAAACCAGACACACTCAAACTAATAGAAGAAAAACTAGGGAAGCATCTGGAACACATGGGCACTGGAAAAAATTTCCTGAACCAAACACCAATGGCTTATGCTCTAAGATCAAGAATCGACAAATGGGATCTCATAAAACTGCAAAGCTTCTGTAAGGCAAAGGACACTGTGGTTAGGACAAATCGGCAACCAACAGATTGGGAAAAGATCTTTACCAATCCTACAACAGATAGAGGCCTTATATCCAAAATATACAAAGAACTCAAGAAGTTAGACCGCAGGGAGACAAATAACCCTATTAAAAAATGGGGTTCAGAGCTAAACAAAGAATTCACAGCTGAGGAATGCCGAATGGCTGAGAAACACCTAAAGAAATGTTCAACATCTTTAGTCATAAGGGAAATGCAAATCAAAACAACCCTGAGATTTCACCTCACACCAGTGAGAATGGCTAAGATCAAAAACTCAGGTGACAGCAGATGCTGGCGAGGATGGGGAGAAAGAGAAACACTCCTCCATTGTTGGTGGGATTGCAAACTGGTACAACCATTCTGGAAATCAGTCTGGAGGTTCCTCAGAAAATTGGACATTGAACTGCCTGAGGATCCAGCTATACCTCTCTTGGGCATATACCCAAAAGATGCCCCAACATATAAAAAAGACACGTGCTCCACTATGTTCATCGCAGCCTTATTTATAATAGCCAGAAGCTGGAAAGAACCCAGATGCCCTTCAACAGAGGAATGGATACAGAAAATGTGGTACATCTACACAATGGAATATTACTCAGCTATCAAAAACAACGGCTTTATGAAATTCGTAGGCAAATGGTTGGAACTGGAAAATATCATCCTGAGTGAGCTAACCCAATCACAGAAAGACATACATGGTATGCACTCACTGATAAGTGGCTATTAGCCCAAATGCTTGAATTACCCTAGATGCCTAGAACAAATGAAACTCAAGACGGATGATCAAAATGTGAATGCTTCACTCCTTCTCTAAAAGGGGAACAAGAATACCCTTGACAGGGAAGAGAGAGGCAAAGATTAAAACAGAAACTGAAGGAACACCCATTCAGAGCCTGCCCCACATGTGGCCCATACATATACAGCCACCCAATTAGACAAGATGGATGAAGCAAAGAAGTGCAGACCGACAGGAGCCGGATGTAGATCGCTCCTGAGAGACACAGCCAGAATACAGCAAATACAGAGGCGAATGCCAGCAGCAAACCACTGAACTGAGAAAACTGAGAATAGGACCCCCGTTGAAGGAATCAGAGAAAGAACTGGAAGAGCTTGAAGGGGCTCGAGACCCCATATGTACAACAATGCCAAGCAACCAGAGCTTCCAGGGACTAAGCCACTACCTAAGGACTATACATGGACTGACCCTGGACTCTGACTTCATAGGTAGCAATGAATATCCTAGTAAGAGCACCAGTGGAAGGGGAAGCCCTGGGTCCTGCTAAGACTGAACCCCCAGTGAACTAGACTGTTGGGGGGAGGGCGGCAATGGGGGGAGGGTTGGGAGGGGAACACCCATAAGGAAGGGGAGGGGGGAGGGGGATGTTTGCCCGGAAACCAAAGAATTATTATTAAGTATTAAATAAATTAAAAAAAAGATAATATAAAAAAAGTTCAAATATTTGTTGTAAGCTGAACAGTATTGAGCAATCTCAGCTAAACACCACACTAGGGCACTGGAGATTCACCCAGAGCTCTGTTACAGGAACTTCCTCACCTCACCAAAGGTAACTATGACTCTGTCTTTCATATTCTGCTTATTTTTTTCCTACTACATTGTGTTTTTCTTCTACCATGGGTAGCAATTCTTTACAAATCTTGGTCCAATCCATTTCCATTGTATACGTTTTCCACTTTGGGGTGGCCCTTCACTTCTTAATGCTATCTTTTATTAATAGGATCCTTAAATTTTAATATTTTCTAATATCTTCTTTCTTCCTTCTTCAATATTTTATTTTTCTATATGAGCGCGTAGTTGCACATGTTTATAGGTACCATGTGTATGTCTGGTACCCATGGAGGCTATAAGAAGGTATCAGATCCTCTGGAACTGGAGTTAGAGGTGTGAGTAGGCATCTGGAAGCTAGGAGCCAAAACATGTCCTTTGTAAGGGCAATGAACATCATAGGTGCTTAGCCATTTCTCCAAGCCAGCCTTCCTCTACTGCTCACCACCTTTTCCCTAAATATGCCCTGGGTAACTCTTGGTCACTCCCATACTTGTTTCATACTATATATTTTCCTTTAAATAATTTGGTTTCTTTTATTTTTATAGCTGTGATTTAACTTGTAATAGTTTTGTGTTTCGTATGAGATGGAATTAAATTCTTGGCCTATGGACAAACCATGCACATCTATATTTGCAGCTTTGACTTGAGTATCATCTCTAATATTCACAGAATGAAAAGGGACCATGAGCTAGCAAACCATCTAAAGGGACAGCTTCTAAAGGGCTCTCCTAGCCACAAGAACAGACAGATGGATATAAACTCTCAAGTGCTAACATTGTACAAAAATGACATAAGCACTTGCTCACGGTCAGGGTAATCAATGACGACTGAAAAAATAAGTCATGGTTATCTAACAGGCATTAGAAACAGCCAATGGGAATATCAGAGGGGCAGGGCATAAGCTATCAACTAGGTGGTTCACTAAGAGAATGGCAGACATCACGTCCTGGGCAGTTTTTCACATCAGACTCAGTTACCAACAGAAAAGAATGGCAATTTTGAAGTAGGACATTGGTACTTGTAAGTGGATAAGGTAACAATTGACCAAGTTAGCAGCAGAGGAAGCAATGGTCAGAGACAATCAAATACCTAGTGGAGAAGAAGTGGTCTAATGAGTGCCTGGACATGGAACTAAGGTGGAAGTGAACAGGGTATCAAAGACCAGTTACTTTTGCAAGTGCAGAATCCAATTGCAGGTTAGTTAAGATTTATCCTTGGAGACAGAATGAACAAGAATGCAAGTACACTGAAAAGGAGCACTTGATTACAACAGAGAAGTGGGGAGGAGAATTATACAGCAATGGTCTTCAATGATCTGTGTCTATAGCTTTACTAAGGATGCAGTCTTAGCTGGATCTTCCACAGTCATTCCAAGTCAATAGGATTGACAAGGGGATTCAGGAACCACATTCACCCATCACCCGTCAGGGACCCAGACGTCCCTGACTTTAAACTATTTTATAAAGGTTTACATAGTTTTATTTTTTATTTTTGATTGTGTGTGAGTGTGTGTGTGTGTGTGTGTGTGTGTGTGTGTGTCTGTGTGTCTGTGTGTCTGTGTGTTGTGTCATTTGCATGTGGCCAGCACAGGCAGAGTCAGAAGAAGGGATGTGATCTCTTGGAGGTAGGATTCCGGGTAGCTGTGAGTTTTCCAACATGGATGTCAGGCAGCAAGTCCTCTTGACAGATGAACATCTCCAGCCTCTGTTATAAAGGTTCTATATATTATTTTTATATAAGTACTATACTAAAATTATTGCTATATCATTACTATCTTCATCCTGTTCTTGTTTTAGTTGGAGTTGTTTTATGGGAATGAAAGCTCACTTTAGAGCATGCAGGTGTTGGAATAATGTATTGGGAAGGGATGAGGCTATGGGAAATGTTGTAGATGTATGAAATGTTTCAATATGATAGTCAGATACTAAAAACAAACATCTAACACAAATACTGCTGAAAATTAGTCTTTTCACATAGGAGACAAACTGAGAAATAGCCTACCCTAGAATCCAAGTCTACTGTACCCCCTTCTGTTCAGTTTAGAGAACTCTGCTATTCTTGGTTTGTTTACTTCTGTCATGGACTATGGAAGTGTGAATGTAGTAGCAAGTTGAACGCTTGCAAAAGAACTTCCCTTGTTAAAGAGTAGAGAAAGGCTGAAAGTGTTGACCTTGCAAAAGATCTTTCTAGAAGCCCAGGAGAGTAAAATGAGGAAAGAATATTGACCAGTCCACAGTGTTTAAATTGAACTTTGAGAACTGAGTTTTCATCTTCTATCTTGAAAATCCCCCAATATCTCATATTCCTCGCACATGTTAGGATGTTTCCAGCTCTGTCTGGGCTAAGTAACTGAAGGTCTTCGTGCTTTTATCTTTAGCACCTTTGGTCCCTTCCATTGCTTTGTCAATTATCTTATATCTGGAAACTTTGAGAAAGGTGGATCCTCCATCTAAACTGGTGTAGTTTTGGAGTTTGAGGAGTTCCCGGAGCCTCCCTCAGCTAGAAAATGGAGCTAATGAGGGCTAGAAACCTACCCCTAAGAGGAGTCCGGTTCACAGAACAGTGTGGTAATCTTTATTAGTTTATCTATGTTTCTGTTCCAATTTGGAGAACGCATTAACACTTAAAATTTGAAAAGTACATACAAGTAAAATTGTATGGACTGAGCAGGCTCTCTCTCTTTATGTATATATACATGTATATATGCAAATATATATGCATTCATTAACATTTTTGAGAAAATAGGCTATGAATTTGAAGGAGATCAGGGAGGAAATGTTGGCAGGAGAAAGGAGGAGAGAAATGTGTTATAATCTCAGAAATAAAATAATAAAATATCCTAGTATGGGGATTTATTTAAAGCGTTTGGGTAATTCTGAAGATTCTGTGTGGCTTTACTTGCTTAACTCCTTTGCTATGACCCTTCTGAGATGCAGAGAATCTCATCTACACGATGAAGTGGTTATGCATACACACTCTGTGTATATTGCCCACAATATGTACTGGGGAAGCCTGTGCATGTATGTTTGAGTGTTCTCTCTCTGTCTCTCTCTGTCTCCCTCTCCCTCTCCCTGTGCCTCTGTCTCTCTGACTTTCTCTCTCTCTCTCTCTCTCTCTCTCTCTCTCCCTCCCTCTCTCTCTCTTTCTCTCTCCTCCTCTCCCTCTCCTCCTCTCCCTCTCCCTCTCCCTCTCCCTCTCCCTCTCCCTCTCCCTCTCCCTCTCCCTCTCTCCTCCCTCTCCCTCTCCCTCCCATCCTCCCTCTCTGTCTCTCTTCCTCTCCCTCTCTCCTCCCTCTCCCTCTCCCTCCCTCCCTTCATCATCTTCCCCCCCTCTCTGTGTGTGTGTGTGTGTGTATGTGTGTGTGTGTGTGTGTGTGTGTGTGTACTAGTTTGGACACACACATTGCATTAGTGTTTAGATATTGCTATTATAACTACCCTCGCATGAGTCACGAGAGCCTCTCGTATCCTCTAGAACAGTACATCTACACACATGTAGATATCAGGTGATACCCAATAACATGGAGTCTATATGGTGTGATTTAAAATGCCAGTTGAAAAATATATTTTCTATTACTCAGTTAAGTTAAACTTTTGAAGTCATATTTTAATGATTTTAAAATGTTTTGGAGAGAGTTGGCAGCAGAAGAAAATTTATTCTTTCTAGTTAAGAAAATGAACCCAGTCATGAAATCTAGACAGACAAAACAAACTTAAATGAAAAGCTATATATAAACGGATGGTTTCTCAAAAGATAATTCAATGTTTTAACCAATCCTTAAAGATTTTAAGATGTCTTAAATGTACAAAAGTTAGTTAGTGACTCTTGTTCCTTCTGTGACACCTGCTCCTGCTTTCATAGGAACAGCTATAAATTAACAAGAGGTGGAAAAGACAGCCAGTCAGCCAACCAGATTCAGCCCACAGACATATGGTGTTGGGCCTGAACAATGTTTTAAAATGTTTGAAATCAATTTCCAATTGAAAATGAGAGCTAATGTTTATTTTTTTAAAGATAATTGAAAAAATAGGAAAAAAAAACTTGCGTATCTTCCCTTGAAAAAACTCATTAGTGTAGGCAAAGTCATCCAGGTTGCCTGACAGAAGTCAGCTGGATGAGGGCTCCTTTTCTACCCTTTAGAGAGGATACATGTCTCTGTGGTCCCCAGGTTTGCTTCTATGGGCTGTCTGGTGTGGAAGTGTTTTTGATGAGGACACCTGACATCAGTATACATAGAAGTATTCATCCCTTATCTGCTGTGCATTGAGCAGAGTTGCGGCTGTGCATTAAGTCTACATACGTTTTTATATTCTGTCAATTCAGGCAAGTAAGTTAGTTGTGAGGTGTGGTGTTTGCAGGACAGCCTCAGAACGAGTTTTGTCAGACATTACTTCTCACAGTCTTCTCAGTGAGATTCCTGCCATACAGTAAGTGTGTTGTGCTCTATCCTATTGCAAAGTGATTTCTCCTTTTGTCTCTTCCCTTGCCCTGGCCTCTTTTACTGTTCCTATTATATTCAGACAGATATCAGTATCCTGACTTTTCCTTTGCTGTTCTCCATTTAAGGTATGTCTAATCTGCCCAATTAACTGCGGTCTCCTTAAAGGCAGACAGTGTAGCCAATGTTGCCCTGTATAATGCTGCTTGACAGATGCTTGATGCCTGTCTGCAATTCCATGCCACACATTCTACCAGCACCATGGGCAAGTTCAAGTTCAGGTTTGTGAATGGTTGTGACTCCTGGTTGGTGCAGAGGATCATTGCGCTATTGTAGTTCGCCTCTGCTTCCTACTTATAAGAGCCAAATGCACCCATGATTGTGTAACAGTGAAAGGAAGCCAGAACAATTACTTCATCTCAATTTCTCCACATCTATGCTATTATTTGTACTCTTTTACACATCTGCCACACAGACTTCTATCTGGGCTTCTTATGCCCCACTACTATGTACCCATCCCATTGCTAATCCTAAATCCCATTTCCTGAAGCCACATGGCTGGTCAACCTTTTGTCAAGCAGCCACAGGAACTTCACAGCTGCTGCCAGTGTTACCTCAGCTCTTGAGTCCCCTAACTAAACACGGTGCTCTCATCGGCATCCTGTATTAGTGTATGCCATTTTGCAATAGGACTGGTATGTCCACCTAATCTCGATAATAGAACACTGAGAAGGTTTAGCCAGGGAAGAACTGAAACAAGACAAAATAAACTTGTCAACAACTGCTATATTGTAGCTCACATTTTCCTTTCTCAATTGTTTTTCCTCAGACACATTGCTGTGGTCACATCCAACCTGCCTCAGGTCATGCATTTTAACACCGGATAAAACTAAAAGTTGTATAAACTAAAAGTTGGTAAAGAGAATTCTATACTATTTTCTCATCCATGTCTTAATTTTTCTATGCTCACTCTAATTTCAGTTCCCAGGATCAGTGACCGGCTACTACTTTTCTTAAAGGTAAGAGTCCTTTAAAATTAAATTCTATTTCTAGCAAAAGCCTGCTTTGAGCTTTCTGAAGTAACAGTTCTCTATCAACCAAATCAAACAAAAGAGGAATGAACCCATTTTCCTCTTCCTGTACAATCAGACTATACTCCCACATACAGCTGTATGACGGAAATGAAACTAGTAGCAACGAATTGCTCAGGAAGGTTTCACAATTTATAACGGTACTTAGAACTCAAGTAGAACAAACGTATGCTACTTTTATCTTTAGATAAGAGTAAAGAGAAGGCAAAGAAAACCACAGATTCAAGTAATAATCTAATGGCTACTGTTGCTGTCACTCACACACCCAACCTTTAGATTTTGACTCTATTCCATATGCTAGGCACGTTTTAAACATAAGTTTTCCTTATGTTTTTGTTCTTCTGAGGAAGCTTACTATTTTACAGAAGAGGAAACACAGGCTCAGGAAGATTAAGTAACTGAAAAATTATAGTTTTGAAATGCAGGTTTGAAATGTGTGTGTGTGTGTGTGCGTGCGTGCGTGCGCGCGCATGCACACATGTGTGCATGTATGCTTGTGTCTGATCCTCATGGAAACCTGGATGTAAAAAGGCTTATGTAGTAAGTGACTGAGCCAGATGCCTTCCAAGGCATGTTTACAGCAACCTGCTTCCTTGAAGCAGGCCAGACTGCTAAGGATTCTACCACATCCCAACAGTGCCATTAGCTGAGGAGAAAATTATTTGGGGGGTGGGGGGAGATTTAAGATCTAAACTGTAACAGCAAATCACAGATGTAGCTTATAAAATTCTTGTAGCCCATTTGGAGGAGTCTTGTGAATTTTATTTGGTCCTCTATTTCAGAATTTAACTATATAAACATATAATAAATACAAAAGTATAAGTAGATTTGTCATTGTTCATACTAAATCTTTGAAATCCATGCCAGCTGTGTTTCTATAGTTAGTTGTGGCTGGTTACTATCACATGTGGCCTCCAATTTGAAGGTCCGAGACTAGTACAGAGTCCAGAGGATCAGAGGAAAATGTATATAGAGAGACATCAATGTAGCGGAACCTCCCATTTTAAAAACTGCACTAAGCCATACAGCACATGCGGAGAGCAATCAACAAGTGTGCACAGATGGAGACATAACTTTAACCAAGTAGAATTCTACTGGAAGCTTCTAGAACCTAGGGAGTGGTATCATGATACAGTTTGCAACTTCAACACTTAGGAGAAAGAGGGCTGTGAAGGACTAGTTTCAGGCTAGCCTAATCCAGGCTATACCATCTAAAACAAGAACCTATTAACAAAATAGACAGAAATGAAAAAAAGTCAGAATTGTTTGACTGAATTGTGCCACTGAACTGACTTGAGAACCAACACATAACATAATGTAAAGGCTATAGGCTTCACATTACCCTGAACTACCGAGAAACCATGATTCAATTATGAAGTAGTTCTGCATTTTCGAATACTTAACTGTTTAACTTTGATACTTTATCTTTAAAATGGAATTAGTAGTGTGTTTATATAATTTTGGTGGATACTACATATTATTCAGGTTTATTTAAAAAACTTGAAAAATCATAGCTGTGATGATGATCATTAAGAACAATCATACTTTAATGTTCAGTGCTTCTTTAAGTTTTTTGAGAATCAAGAGGTACTACATAATTCTGGGAGCACCATAATACTCTACACAGATACTCCTTTCTTGAATTCCTTCCTGTAGGAAGACCGTCAAAAGCTGGTGTAATTTAGAGGAAAGTTTCTTGGTTTTACAGTATACCAAGTGGAAAGATGAATGTTGATTGCACAGCTCCATTTCCTTCAAGTATGAAAATGAAGTTAAAGCAGAAAGATAAAAGATCAGAGACGCCCTTCTGGTTTCCATCTGCACCCAGAGCTGACCCTGTGCCACATGTCTCTATGCCCAGATCCTGCTGGGAAAGAGTTGGTCTCACAAGAGTGCAGACACATCCTAGAGCACAGGTAAGATCACCACTACTGCTCAAAGGGACCTGCCTGGAGCCCTCTGGACATGGGAACCAAGGAGCAGTCTGTAATAGGACATCTCCATTTTCTGTCTATGAGCCAAACCAGTGCCACGGCTCTCTGTTCTCAAATACTTCTGGGAAAGAACTGGTCCCTGCTGACAGAGACATACCAAGGTCAAGCCACTGTCACAGACAGCAAGACCAGCTAATACCAGATGGCAAGAGTCAAGTGAAATAATCTGATCAACAGAAACCAAAGTCATTTGGGATCTTCAGAACCCAGTTCTTCCAACACAGCAAGTCATAAATGCCCCAACACACCAGAAAAGCAAGATTCTGATTTAAAATCACATCTCATGATGATGTTAGAGGACTTTAAGAAATACATAAATAACTCCCTTAAAGACATATGGACAACCCAGGTAAATGGGTAAAAGCCCTTAAAGGGGAAACACAAAAATCCCTTAAAGAATTAGAGGAAAACACAACCAAACAGGTAAAGGAATTGAACAAAACCATCCAGGATCTAAAAATGGAAATAGAAACAATAAAGAAAGCACAAAGGGAGACAATCCTGGGAGGAAATAGAAAACCTAGAGAAAGTATCAGGAGTCATAAATGTAAGCATCACCAACAGAATACAAGAGATAGAAGAGAGAATCTCAGGGACAGAAGATTCCATAGAAAACATTGACACAACTGTCAAATAAAAGGCAAAACACAAAAAGATACTAACCTGAAACATCCACGAAGTCCAAGACACAATGAGAGATTAAACCTAAGGATACCTCAATGAAAACTTGGTAGGTATAGAAGAGAGCGAAGATTCCCAACTTAAAGGGCCAGTAAATATTTTTGAGAAAATTATAGGCGAAAACTTTCCTAACCTAAAGAAAGAGATGCCCATAAGCATACAAGAAACCTACAGAACTCTAAATAGATTGGACTAGTAAAGAAATTCCTCTCATCATTTAACAGTCAAAATACCAAATGCACCAAACAAAGAAAGAATATTAAAAGCATATAATATATAAAGAGAGACCTATCAGAAGTACACAAGACTTCTTAAAAGAGACTATGAAAGCCAGAAGATCCTGAACAGATGTCATACAGACCTTAAGAGAACAAAAATGCCAGCCCAGGCTACTATGACCAGTGAAACTCTCAATTAACATAGATGGAGAAACCAAGATATTCCATGACAAAACCAAATTTACACCATATATTTTCACAGATCCAGACTTACAAAGGATAATAGATGGAAAACTCCAACACAACGAGGGAAACAACACCATAGATAAAGCAAAACAGTAATTTTCTTTCAACTAATCCAAAAGAAGATAGCCACACAAACAAGATTCCATCTCTAACAACAAAAGTAACAGAAAACAGCAATTATTGGTCCCTAATTTCTCTCAATCTCAATGGACTCAATTCCCCAATAAAGAGACATAGACCACCAGACTGGATAATGAGGACCCAGTGTTTTGCTGCATATGAAATGCACAGCAGTGATAAAGACAGATACTTCCTCAGAGTAAAAGGCTATGAGAGGGGCTGGGGATTTAGCTCAGTGGTAGAGCGCTTACCTAGGAAGCGCAAGGCCCTGGGTTCGGTCCCCAGCTCCGAAAAAAAGAACCAAAAAAAAAAAAAAAAGGCTATGAGAAAGTTTCCAAGCAAATGGTCCTAAGAAACAACATGTAGTAGCCATTCTAATAACAAATAAAATCTACTTACAACCAAAAGTTATCAAAAAAAGAAGAAAAAAATAAGGCAGGACACTTCATACTCATCAAAGGAAAAATCCACCAAGATGAGCCCTCAATTCTGAATATCTAGGTTCCAACTGCAAGGGTACCTACATTCATAAAAGAAATTTTACTAAAGTTCAAAGCACACACTGTACCTCACACAATAATATCAATGGACAGATTATGGAAACAGAAATTAAACAGAGACATAGAGAAACTTATAGAAGTTATGAACCAATTGGATTTAACAGATATTTATAGAACATTTTATCTTAAAACAAAAGAAAATACCTTCTTCTCAGCACCTCATGGTACCTTCTCCACAATTGACCAAATAATCGGTCACAAAACAAGCCTCAACAAATACAAGAAGATTGAAATAATCCCCAGCATTCTATGGACAAAGGTTGGTTTTCAATAAAAACAAAAAAACTCAGAATGCCCACATACACGCTGAACATTGCTCTACTCAATGATAACTTGGTCAAGGAAGAAATTAAAGTCTTTTTAGAATTTAGTGATAATGAAGGCACAACATATCCAAACTTATGGAACACAATGAAAGCAGTGGTAAGAGGAAAATCCATAGCTCTGGGTGCCTCCAAAAGAAACTGGAGAGAGCATACCCTAGAAGCTTGACAGTACTTCTAAAAGCTCTAGAACAAAAAATAAGTAAATACACCCATGAGGAGTGGAAGGCAGGAAATAATCAAACTCAGGACTGAAATCAGCCAAGGAGAAACAAAAAAAGAACTATACAAAGAATCAACAAAACCAGGAGCTGACTCTTTGAGAAAATCAGCAAGTTAGATAAACCCTTAGCCAGACTAGCCAGAGGACATAAAGAAAGTATCAAAATTAACAAAATCAGAAATGGAAAGGGGGACAACAAAAGAAATTGGGGAAAATCCAAAAAATAAATAAATAAATAAATATCATCAGAAAAGCCTATATTCAGCAAAACTAGAAAATCTGGATGAAATGGACAATTTTTTAGACAGATATCAGGTACCAAAGTTAAATCAAGATCAGATAAATGATATAAAGTCCCATAACTCATAAAGAAACAGAAGCAGTCATTAAAAGTCTCTCAACTGAAAAGAAGCCCAGGACCAGATGGTTCTAGTGCTGAGTTCTATCAGAACTTCATAGAAGACCTAATACCAATACTCTGTAAACTATTCCACAAAATAGAAACAGAAGGAACAATACCCAATTCCTTCTATGAATCCGTAATTCTGCTTATACCTAAACCACACATAGACCCAACAAAGAAAGAGAACTTCAGATCAATTTCCCTTTTGAATATTGACCCAAAAATACCCAATAAAATCCTCGCATACTGAATCCAGGAGCACATCAAAACGATCGATCATCCATCATGATCCAGTAGACTTCATCAAGTAGATAGGGATGTAGAAATGGTTCAATATATGGAAATCCGTTAACATAATCCACTATATAAACAAATTTAAAGAAAAAACCACATGATCATCTCATTAGATGCTGAGAAAGCATTTGACAAAATATAACACCCCATGATGGTAAAAGTCTTGGAAAGATCAGGAATTCAAGACCCATACCTAGACATAGTAAAAAGCAATATACAGCAAACCAGTAGCCAACATCAATCTAAACTGAGAGAAACTTGAAGCAATCTCACTAAAATCAAGGACTAGATAAGGCTTCTCACTCCCTTCCTACTTATTCAACATAGTACTTGAACTTCTAGCCAGAGCAATCAGACAACAAAAGGAGGTCAAAAGGATACAAATTGTGAAGGAGGAAGTCAAAATATTACTATTTGCAGATGATATGACCCCAAAATTTCCACCAGAGAACTACTAAACTTGATAAACAACTTCAGCAAAGTGGATGGGTATAAAATTAACTCAAACAAATGAGTAGCCTTCCTCTACTCAAAGGATTAACAGGCTGAGAAAGAAATTAGGGAAAAGACACCCTTCACAATAGTCCCAAATAATATAAAATACCTCGGTGTGTCTCTAACCAAGCAAATGAAAGATCTGTATGACAAGAACCTTGAGTATCTGATGAAAGAAATTGAAGATCTTAGATGGAAAGATCTCCCATGCACATGGATTTGCAGGATTATTATTTTACTATATTATAGTAAAAATGACTATCTCTTGCTGAAAGCAATCTACACATTCAATGCAATCCCCCATCAAAATTCCAACTCATTTTTTGTTAGACTGAGCAATTTGCAAATTCATTAGGAAAACAAAAAACCCAGGATAGCAAAAACTATTCTGAAAAATAAAAGAACTTCTGGGGAAATCACCATCCCTGACCTCCAGCTGTATTACAAAGCAGTAGTGATAAGAAATGTATGATATTTGTACAGAGATAGGCAGGTAGATCAATGGAACAGAAATGAAGACCCAGTAATAAACCCACACCTATAGTCACTTGATCTTTGACAAAGGAGCTAAAGCCACCCAGAGGAAAAAAAGACAACATTTTCAACAAATGGTGCTAGTTTAACTGGTAGTCAGCATGTAGAAGAATGCAAATCAATCCATTCTTATTGCCTTATACAAAGCTCAAGTCCAAGTGGATCAAAGACCTGTATATAAAACAAGATACACTGAAACTAATACAAGAGAAAGCAGGAAAAAGGCTGGAACCTATTGGCACAAGGGAAAATTTCCTGAACAAAACACCAATGGCTTATGCTCTAAGATCAACAATCGACAAATGGGACCTCATAAATAGCAAAGCTTCTGTAATGCAAAGGACACTGTCAGTAGGACAAAACAGCAACCAACAGATTGGAAAAAGATCTTTACCAGTCCTACATACAATAGAGGACTTATATCCAATATATACAAAGAACTCAAGAAGTTAGACTCTAGAGAGTCAAAAAAAAAACCTTTTAAAAAATGGGCTACAGAGCTAAACAATTCTCAACTGAGGAATTTTGAATGGCAAGAAGCAACTAAAGAAACGTTCACCATCTTTAGTCATCAGGGAAATACAAATCAAAACAACCCTTAAATTCCACCTCACACCAGTCAGAATGGTTAAGATCAAAAACTCAGGTAACAGCAGACTCTGGTATGGATATGGAGAAAGAGGAACACTCCTCCAGTTTTGATGGGATTGGAACCTGGTACAACCACTCTGGAAATCAGTCTGGAGGTTCCTCAGAAAATTGAACATTCTACTACCTGAGGACCCAGCTATACCTCTCTTGGGCATATACCCAAAAGATGCCCCAATATATAAAAAAGACACGTGCTCCACTATGTTCATAGCAGCCTTATTTATAATAGCCAGAAGCTGGAAAGAACCCAGATGCCCTTCAACAGAGCAATGGATACAGAAAATCTGGTACATTTACACAATGGAATACTATTCAGCTATTAAAAACAATGACTTCATGAAATTCTTAGGCTAATGGATGGAACTAGAAAATAACATTTGGAGTGAGATAACCCAATCACAAAAGAACATACATGCTATGCACTCACCAATAAGTGGATATTAACCCCAAGACTTGGAATACCCAAGAAACAAGTCACAAATTGTAGGATGATGTCATTATGCAAGTGAAGGCAGGTACAAGATAGAATGAGGTCTGTCATTGGACCAGAAGGTAGGATGGGTGGGAGAAAAGTTTTAGAGAGGAGGAGGAGACTGCAGTGAGAGGGGGAGAAGCATGGAGTCAGATATTAAGATTTCTCTCTGCACATTTACAGGTTGTTAAGAATATTCTTATGGGATGGATGTGTACAGGGCTTTGTATGTCTACGTGGGCAATTATATATTATCAATTGGATCAGAGGTTATTGTGTTGCATGTTCTTTCCTGTGGTGATTTAATTGAATTCAAGAAAGTATGTGGTGGTTGGAGACACTGGGCTGCCATGGAATTGGGATGTGTGTGTCTGGTATGGTAGCAACCTGCCTTGGGAACTAAATAGGTAGAGAAATTGTTGTCAGGCTCAGAGAGAAGTGATTGGCATGTGATATGGGATAGAGGAAAGCGAGTGAGATGCTTTGCTGACTGAGATGAAGATATCTACCAGATATCTTGGAGCATTATAGTGCCAGACCTCGTGTAGGATAAAAGATAGAATTCTTTATAATTGTATTGCAATAACAAATCACACAAAGTTCAAAAAGAAGGAAGACCAAAGTGTGGATATTTCAGACCTTCTTAGAAGGAGGAACAAAAATACTCAGAATAGAAAATGTGGAGACAAAGTATGGAGTGGAGACTGAATAAAAGGCCAAGACTGCCACAGATGGGGATCCATTCCATATACCTACTCCAAATCCAGACAAACATGCCAAGAAGTGCATGCTGACAGGAGCCTGATATAGCTGTCTCCTGAGAGGCTCTGCTAGAGCCTGACAAATACAGAGGTGGATGCTCACAGCCAAACATTGAACTGAACACAGGGTCCCCAATGGAGGAGTTCGAGAAAGGACTGAAGTAGCTGAAGGGGTTTGCAACCCCATAAGAGCAAAAATATCAACCAACCTGGCCTCCCAGAGCTACCAGGGACCAAACCATCATCCCAAGAGAACACAGGGATGGAACTATGGCTCCATCTGCAGAGGATGGCCTCGTTGGGTACCAATCCTAGGAGAGGCCCTCGGTCCTGCCAGTGCTCGATGCCCTAGCGTAGGGGAATGCCAGGATGGGGAGATTGGAGTGATTGGATGGATGTGTGAGGGAGTACCCTCATAGAAGCAGGGGGAGGGGTTATGAGATAGTGGGTTTCTGGAGGGGAAACTGGGAAAGGGGATAACATTTAAAATGTAAATAAAAAATATTCAATAAAAGAAAAAAAAAGAGCAGAGATGGAAGTCTCCCTGAACTGAACACATATGCCCTGGCCATTCTTTCCTCATGAGGTTTCACAGCCAAGGCCTTGTTTGTAACAAGGTAATAACTAGCTAGCAACTTGGAAAACATAAGGCTCTTGAAAGATTTTCAGACATTAATCTATAGCAAACATAAAACATTCCATTAAAATCCCTTTCATAAAAAGGCTTAAAATTATATAATAAAAGTTTGGGGTATTTTCTAGCAGTTTGTTAGTATTTTTCAAGGAGTTTTATGTTCTGAGTCTCAAAAGGACTGTTACATACAACTTGGAACCTGCAGCCTGACATAGATGATGTGGCACCAATAATCAATCATAGGGTCTGTCAGTGATAATTATTGTAATATATTTATAATTTCCCTTCTAAATTCTTCTGATTTTTAGAACCTGAAAAAGTCACAAGTCTTCAGAATTCTTTCCCTGCCTCTATAGCCCATGGTCAACTTCTGTAGAATCCATTCTTTCACTAGGAAAATTGTGTTCGATGCTTATTATAAGCAGATACCCCTACAGGTTTTAAGTAGTTGGCAATATAAAGATATGTGAGGTATATTGAAAATACACATGGAATAGATGAAAAATAATAAACTTCAGCCTGTAAGTGCAAAGAAAAGCAGACTAATGAGGTCCACAGTGTGATGCAAACTACGACAGGGGACCGCATGTAATTTGAACTACAGTAGTAATACTTAGGCAAGAACTGCCTTGTCTACGTCTTCACAATGTCACTTTAGCTATTCCTTGGGAAAGTCAGGGAGGAGCGTTTAAGCCTGCTGCAATGAGGGTGGTAGAAATGGCAAAAAGTGCGGAGTTGAAGACAAAACGTGCATCAGATTACCCTCTGCTTTGCTCTAATTCTCTCCTACAAAGTGTAGATCTATCAGCTAAAATCCAAGTAACAAATCAGTATTTTATGAGTATAAATACACAGATACAGTCAAAATAGATTCCTTTAAATAATAATGATTTTTAAGATAGTGTGTTTTAAAATGTAATGGAAGGGGTTTATTTATCACATATTATTTTTCTAACTTTTTTTTTCTTTTTTTGTCATTAAGGTTAGTAAGATACCGTTCCCTCAAAATGTAGCCAATCATATACCATAGCAACAAATTCATTTGTAGGCCAAAAATTCAACCCAAAAGGCTATAGAAATTCCAAACTCTTCAACTCTGTGAGTTAAGGAAAATGTATACAAATAAGCAACCGCCCAGGCTTCAGTTGATTAGAGAGTTCAGTGGTGGTTTGAATGTGAATGGCCTCCATAGGCTCATATATCCGAACATGTGTCATCTCCCAGACTCCAAGCTCCCACCCTAACCGCCTTTAATAGATAGAAGTGTTTGGGGAGAGCTAGGAGGTGATGCCTGGTGACAGGGGGTGTGTCTCTAGGGGTGGACTTTGAGGTTTTTAAAAGCCCTTCTCAATCCCAGGCAGTTCTGTCTGTCTGTCTCTGACTCTGGCTCTCACTCTTGCTCTGTCCTTCTTTCTAAGCCTCATGGCTATCCTTTCAACATGCAAACACTCAGCTACTCTCCCAGCACAATGCTGCCTGCTTGCCTAGTACTCTGTCATGATGGCGTGAGCTCACTCTGAAACTATAAGCAAGCACTAAGTTAAATGCTTTATTTTAGACCTAGCTTTTGCCATGCTGTCTTTTCAGGAATAGAACCGTAAGAATGAATTGATTGGTGTGGTTTTGTCTAAAACTTCATGGCATCTCATATTTTAATGTATCCATTTCTCAGAGTTTTGGGGTAGGAAAACCATTATACCAAAACACAGTAATTTTTTTAAAATAAGTCATATATTAGGAGAGCCGTCAATGAAATAAAGAGCATGGGAGAAGCTCCGTGGAGTTCCTAGAATTTCCTTACAGCTCAGGGAGTAGAATGAGTTTAGAGGAAATCGAAGGAAGAAGGAGGGGTACTGAGCAGAATTCTAGGTTGCTCCAGGTAGACAAAGATGGTGCAATAATTATGGATAATGAAAGGAGAAGAGTATCGTTGAGTTGAGGGACAGTGGCAGTGCTTAAGTGACTACTTTGATATTGTAATTGAAAGACTCTCTCTCTCCTCTCTCTCTCTCTCTCTCTCTCTCTCTCTCTCTGTGTGTGTGTGTGTGTGAGAGAGAGAGAGAGAGAGAGAGAGAGAGACAGAGAGACAGAGAGACAGAGAGACAGAGAGACAGAGAGAGAGAGAGAGAGGGGTGGTGCATGATCCCCAGTAGGAGTGTAGAGGTGTTCAGACAACTTTCTGATGCTGGTTCTCACTTTCCACCTTGTTTTTTGTTTTTTTTTTTTTAAGGTGGAGTTTCTCTTTGTCTCTGCCTCACTGTGTACTTTAGGCTAGCAGACCCATGGAGTTCTGGGTGATTCTCCCATTTCAACCTCATTAAAATTATAGATCCATTGTTACTGCATCCTGTTTTTGACCTGGGTTCTGAGGGTTGGAATTTAAATGTGCAGATTTCTCTAGCAAGCTGTGAACCATTGCGTTCTTATAGCTAGCTCAAGGGGCTGCTTTGATATGGTTATTTTGACTTGTCATGGACATTCGTGGAGAGGGGATGGACAGTCAATTGCATTTACAGTTTTAGTGCTATGAACAAAGGCTTTTGTCTTAAGATCTAATTAGTATATAGATAGGATTTAAAGTCACAGAACTTAAAGATTACCTAGAAAGAAACATTTAGGACAAAACGAAGATCACATCCCAGGACTGATCTAAATGATTTCAATGTTAAAAGATCTGAAAGGTGGGCTAAAGTCCATAAAATCTACTAAGAGCGATCATCTACCCAATTAGTCAGAAGGAAAATAGATCAGGACACCCTGGGAAATCAAAATGGAAGTTAGTAAAGAACAAGAGGGGTCTGCAGCAACAATAAGTGCATATTGAAGTATGTGCAGTGTATGCAGTGTGCACGGAGTGTAGAGTATCTGTAGTATGTGCAGTGTATACAGTACGTGAAGCATGTTTACTGTGCACAGTGTATGCACTGTATGCTGCGTGTTCAGTGTTGCAGTGTGTGCAGTATTGTAGTATGTGCAGTGTGGGTGGAGTGTACAGTATCTGTAGTATGTGCAGTGTGGGCAGTGTGTGCAACGTGAGCAGGATGTGTAGAATGTTCAGTATTTCAGTATGTACACCATGTGTCATACGTTCAGTACGTGCAATGTGTGTGGTGTGTGCAGTGTGTGTGGTGTATGCAGTGTGCGCAGTGAGGCATGTACAGCTCATGTGCAATGTACAGTATGTGCAATATTACTGTGTGCACGGTGTGTGCAGTATTGCAGCTCAGAGACTGGATCAAATGGAAGTGCAATGGCCACTGTATGAAGCAAATGAAGAGCCTTCGGGTTTTATCTGTAGTATGTGCTTTAATGCTCATGAGAAATTAAGTTTATACACATAAGTTTATGTTCGTACTCTTACACTTGTTTGTCTCTTCACTATTTAAAGTCTCCATTGCCTGGAACACATATCTAACATTTCGTTTCACTAATAATGCTCAACACTTTACGGGATATAATTTTGAAGCTCAAATTAATTATAGACTTGAATTCAACGGGTATTGTCTAATAAAATAGAAAAACCTACTGATTAATAGACAATTCGATCTGGATGAGATAACCAGCCTTGACAAAATAGGAATGTCCGTTGGAATGGGTTTCCGGGAATGTCTGTGTGCGGTTATCCTGAGTATATTCAACCTGATATGGGAAAACCCATCTTAATTGTTGGGGGAATATTACCTGGTCAGAAGATCCTGGGCTACATAAGAAGGTAAATGCGCTCAGTACTAGAAACCACTCATTCATTCATTTGCTCTCTGACTCTTTGCTGTGGGCACAATGTTACTTGCTGTCTCAAGCTCCTGACGCTGTGACTTCCCCTACAATGATGGTCTGTAACAGTGAGCCCTGAGCTGAAATAAACCTTTTCTCTGTAAGTTACCTTCCTCAGAGCGTTTCATCATAGCAATAGGGATAAGGACACTGAGAATGGTGGTACACGGTGCATTTTCAGCACAGATGAGGGTGAGATAAGAGGGCCAACATAAGTTAGGGGCCAACTCGACCTACATGGGGGAGTTTGCCATGGGCTACACGAAAACTTTGAGGTTTGCCTTGGCTATGTGGTAAAACCGTGTCTAAGAATCTTTTTTTTTAAAGAATAAAAACCTACAATTGTATTGTGTTATCGACTAGGGTCGTTTTTTTAATAAAATGTTCCATCTGGTTTTTGGCACCTGGAAGTACTCACTGTCATCAGATGAGCTTCCAACTGTTTCAGGGAAGACAGAAACTAGGAAGCATGAATTCCCTCAACTTCCTCTCCTCATTTCATCTTATCTATATCCAATTCATCTACATTCAAACTCATTAAAGCCTGCTTCCTTCTGTTTAAGGTTATTTATCTACTTGAGCTAGTGATTACACCCATCTGTCTCTAGCTCCTTTGAGACCTGTTGGGTTTCTGGATGTATTGTTTTATTTGCATTCTTTCTCTTTCTTTGAGCATTCACAGTGCAAACTTCCCCCTCCACAGTCTTTACAAAGGTTTGCTTCATGGATGCTACGCTAGCCCTGGTTTCTTACTTTCTTCAAGGTCTCACGGCAGGGCTGGAGTGCCAGCAATTGTTTGTTTGTTTGTTTTAATTACATAGTCCAGAACAAGCACCCTTCTTTACAGTGAAAACAGACAGAACTTTTTAAAACAAGTGTGTCCTCATTCATAATAGCAGAAATAGCACACAAAACTAACCAGGTCAAGACACAGTTTTGTCAGTTGGTGAAACGTGAAAAGGTGGAGCGTGTAGTCTATTTGCTGCGGTTCCTCCTGATTGCAGAGGCTGAAGCAGCCAGAGGCATTCTCTCTGCAGCTTCTCCTCTTACTCTCATGACGTGTGTATTGGAGCCCCAAAAGTTACAAGGGCATGAAGAATGGTTTACAGCCACTACCAAAAGCACTCCATTAGTCTTACATATGTATTTCTAAGAATTCATTCTGTACGAAAAACCACACAAAAATTCATTATTCCACAGATAATTGAAAATGATGGCCACTATGACTCTTATAAGAAAATCATGATTTAATATAATATGTTTGTATAGACTATTATACTGTCATAAAATAAGGTATTAGAGGGTTTTGAAATTAATTCTTTTATCATTGATAAATTTTTAAAAAATCAATGTTGGAGAAGTGTGTGAAGTTATGCCTCAAAGTGAGCACACACATGTGAGCATTTAAAATATATGCTTTTTACAGGAAGAGCCTAAGGAGTATAAATCGGAACAAAAAAGGCTGGGTAAGGTCAGAGCGAATGATGTAGGCCAAAAGGTGACTGTGAACATGGTTTACTCTGAAAATCTCCTTTGACGTGTAATCATCTCAATAAGTCATCTAAAGATGGCCATGAAAAGGAAAGTATTTGTAAAGTGCAGCCTGGCCAAGAGCCCCTGGTGCCTGGGCAGGGAAGCTGGGAGTGTGCCTTGTCACTGAGTTCTGCCTGTCTGCAAATTTCAAGGAGTACAGCACTCAACAATGAGAAAAATTGGAGAAGCAGACTAATGCTCGCACAAGGAAACCCACGAGCTGCCAGTGTGGCATCTTCAGCAGGGACACTGCCATTCACAGCTCCTGTCATCTCTGAGTTGCTGTGCTCAAGAGGTGGATACCAGGTGTGTGCCAGGTGCATGCCAGCTGCATGCCAGGTGCATTCCCTGATGGTCCTGCCATCCCTCGGCCCTCCCCTTCCATTGCATCACTTTTCAGCAAACCTGAACCCTTCATTCCTGCTTTGAGATTCTCTGCCATTGACCATGTTTGCAAAGTTTGACATTCATTTCCTGTTCTTTAGAAACCCAACATATGCCCTCCTTGAAATTTCCCTGAATTATCTGACAGGAAAGATCAAAAGGTGTATTTACTAGGCACAAAGTTTTTCTAGTTTCCATGGCCTGGCAAATGGCAATAACAGCAAAATTTTGAATGGGTTTCTGAGTCCAGACTGAACATGCTCTGTACCTTTTTGTGGTGATTAATATGCTTAATTTGCATTGTGATATGATAACATTCTTGAACACTGACTGTTCTTGCAGAGGACCTGGGTTCTATTCCTAGGATTCACACGACAGATCACAACTGTCTGTAACTCTAGTTCCAGGGGATCTGATACCCTCTTTTGGCCTCTGTAGCATGGCTGTCCCATGATGTGCAGGCCTACACACAGGCAGAACTCTTATACACATAAAATAGAAGCAGACAAACCATTCAATATATGATAACTTTTGTCCTAGACTATAAACCTCACAATGTTCAGAGGACATAAATGGCTGTTGAAAATATTTTCAATTCAGTTTCCTGCAAACTCTTATTTTACTCAAACCTCTCTTTAATGTATTTTGGTCTAATTTTACCTTTGGAGAAGTTTGGAGCAATACTTTCAGATACAACCATTTGTGACACTGGAGTGAGGTCCTGTGGTTTTGAAAAGCACAATGACCCCTCTGGGAAAGTGCTTTCCTTCCTGCTTCAGGAGAGTATTTCTGTCTGAGAAAGCCCATGTGCTACTGGTGTGGACTCATTGGCTGATATAGGAACCACATTTCAATTCCAGGGCTCTGGTGTCTGATCCAAGTGAATGAAGTCAGACACAAACCTCAGGTCTTACCGTGGTAATGACAAAAGTATTGTTTTGCCCTCAGG
Organism: Rattus norvegicus; assembly: GCF_021556685.1. NCBI lineage: Eukaryota > Metazoa > Chordata > Mammalia > Rodentia > Muridae > Rattus > Rattus norvegicus. The sequence goes on along the minus strand of NC_141536.1, from coordinate 27,217,528 downwards.
TTTGTAGAAAGGATGACACTAACTTGAAGCTCTGCCGTTGAGTCAGTAAGAATTTCTGCGGACCATTTATAGAAGGTATAAAGACCTAATCCTGAGAGTCCTGGATCCAGCTATTCCTGACCTTGTGTTCTGTGGGTGTTGTGAGACAAGCACTATCACACTACCCCTACTAGCTTTGCGTCATCAGCAACAAAACAATTTTATCTGCTATCAGGTAAGATTCATAAAGATTGTAAGTTTATTTCCTACTTTTGTCATAGAACATGTATTTCACATTATAAAGTTAATGCTATCCAAATAGTTCGTTTCTGAGCATTAAAGACTTACACACACACACACACACACACACACACACACACACACACACACACACATCTTTAGTCAGGGCAGACAGTTCAGTAGGTAAAGTCCTTATTGCCCGAGCTTGAAGATCAGAGTTTAAATCCCCAGATTCCACATTAAAAACTCACAAACAGTGGCCTGTGCTTGTAATCTCTGTACTGGGAAGGCAGAGATGGGAGGACGCCCAGAGTTCTCAGAAGATCCAGTCTAGCTTAATCAGAGAGCTACACGGTCACTGAGATACGTGGTTGAGAAGAATTAAGGAGGACATATGGGTTTTGGCCTACCCACAAATATAAACATGAGTAAGCATGCACAGACACACACATATGTGTGCACCTTCACAAGCACACGTGCATGTACACATACGCCACGCACATTCACTCACAAAAATCTACCTTTACCTCATGCCAAGTATTTTGTGTATAAAAACACCAACATTTTTTAAAGCAGAGGTTTTTCCACTACAGAGGTTTTTCATTAGCTGTAAAAAAGCGTTTATAGAGACGAGTACATCTCTGAGGTAGAGCCTCCTTAGATAGTTTCAGAAATTCCATCTTTAAATATCACAGATTGGACCGAGGGTAGCAAGACACTCTGTCCTGAACTATTTACAACTGGATATCATGCACAGTTTCTTTAAACAAGGCTGGACACTTCCAACATCTCAATGATCACCTGGATCCTGCTATCTGGGAGATCATTTTAGAGCTAAGCTGGGGGAGCAGGGAAGGCCTGGCGAGGACATCAAGACCATGTAACCTTCCTTCAAAGTACAAGGCTGCTTGCCTGAGAGTCCCTGTGTTCTGTGTCATGGGATAGGTAAACTGTGGGATTCTAGATCAGACACCAATGGAACACCAATGACAGAGGGTCAAAAATTAGCAAAGGGAGGGCATACAGGAAAGCCTTTTCTCCTTTCTGAACTTGGCTGGTCCCAAGTAAAAAGCATGGTATTCTTTTACCTGCTCTGCAGAGCTGAGCTTGAAAATAAACTTCTCTGCCTTGCTTCATTTCACTAAAACTTGCCTAGCTGCTCAGCATACACAAGGGCAGAATGATCTGGAATAACAGACTTGCAATCAAGCCCCTTAAGATTTGGTCTGAATAGTGCAGAGTCTGTGCACCATTGCTTTGCACAACAGGTCTGAAGTCATCAGTTTAGGTATCCTCACTTGCTGCTTTGTCTACGTCCCTCCCAAACTGTCTTCACTTGTCCTTCACTTCATACAGACACCATAAAACATGTGACATTAACATGATCTGCAAAAACACTTATTAAGAATAATTAGGTTTTCAATCACGTTAAATACTTTAAACTTTAATGGCCTTTTCCTTACTTCAGATGCTTGCCTGAACATTTCTTTTTTGCTAGAGTGTGGGTTCTGTCACCTCTGTTCTTTTTATAATACAATGAAATCAGCAATAGCATATCAACAAAAATTATCTGAAGAATACATCTCAGGAAGTCTCAGAAGCACAATATTGAAGACAGATTTAAATACTGCTTTCCATGGTAAGGAAACACAACAAATTGAAATTCTAATCAGAATATCAAAGCAAGTATATATTACCAAGATCTTCTGACATGTTAACAATAAAAAGTATTGGATACCACGTCCCTAATCTCTATTTTTTCCGTAATCATTTTAACAGTCAACAAGTAGCTAGCTTCAGTATGGACAATCAAAGAGTGCTTAAAATGCATATTGCCATGAGTGTGTCAGCCTGCTGAATAATTTCCTACAAAAGTGTCTATGTCAAAAATATGTATAAGTATCTTTCAATAGAACACAATAAAAGAAAAAGATTGTTGCCACTTATCAACCCTGTAACCATTTTTAATAACCCCCCTAGATCTGCATTGTGGGATTTCACTTCTTTATCCGATAGCATAATAAAATAATATTAGGGACAAGGGGTCCATATCATGTGCTTTTATTACATTTTTTCAAAACTCTCCAGTTAGATTTGTTTAAGTATTTGTCTTAGATTAGCAACAGTTTGATGATATCTTTTCCCACGTTACAATGCACGGAGACATCCGGCACAATATCTGTGGCTAAGAAAAGCTCTTGATGGTTTACAATGAACGAATCCTTCTCATTTCAAAGGTTTATTATTTCAGAACACTTCAAAATACAGTTACCTTAAACAACAAAAGGATGCCTTCCAGCAAGGCCTCTTCCCAGAAACAACTGCCAGTGAAATCAGGTGAAACGTTTGTTTTAAACATTAAATGTCTATTTATGAATTAGAAAATTAGCCTGATTTTATTCAATTCAACATATAAATGTTAGGGGAAATACTCAGCTGTGACAGAGTTTATCTTTTTATGTGATACAATTTTCCTGCTTCTTAATGGATATTTTATCAGGCTGTGTTTGAGAACCTTCCTATACAGCTCTTTACATAATGCCTGAGAGTGAGTATTTTCCACAGTGATATTTAAGAGGCCATTTCCTATTGGTATTTATAGTGGCCTTTTTCTCTTGTTACCTGAATTTCAAATTATGCAAGTTTTTGAATAGCTATCAGTTAAGTCTCATCTCTTTTATGAACAGTTACTTTTAAAAGCACTTTCAATCTAGAACTTTTCTATACTCAGTCTTCAACATTTTAGTGTAAAATCATAAACAAAGATACTAGCATAGCATTTCCACAAAGGAACTATGAATTTGTTGGATGCAGTTATGAAAAACATACACTTTGCTTCGGTGAAGGAACAAGCTGCTGTTTGGCTCCCAGGTAAGAGCTGTACATTCTGTAGAAAGGATTACACATCCATACCAGCAGAACTTTCAAGTAGCCAACACACAATACGATCTTAAGGTTACATACCTTTTCTCCATGATGACTTGCTATGAAAACTGCCATCCACTCCTTTTAGTGACTCTTTCAACAAAACGGAAAAGAGTAAGGTCACGTGTCCTATGGGGAGGCCTGTGATAGTTGCTGCTTAATTTCAGTACTTGAGAAAAAAAAAGGCGGGGGGAGAGGGGGAGCAGAGACTTTAAAAAACAACCCACTTCCTGGGTACATACAGTTAACCACATTATTTCCCTTAGAGTTTGCCTTACACAGTCAGTCAACAATATCATTAGTTATCAATATTGTAATCAGTTTCCAAGTGTCATATATTTATACGGGGTGCATCAAGTTTAATCTAAAGGAGAAAATGAGATTAAAATTTTAGCCACTGAGTTGGGTTGGGTCAGGGGAGGAACTGGCTGTCAAGAAGAGTGGAAACTTCCTCTTTCTCTGTCTTCTAGTAAGGCCTTAAAACCAGTCTCCTGGGTTAGCTTTTGCATGTTCATGCTACCAGAAAGCACTACATATCAATTGGGAAACCAAGACCTCGGCTCTATCCCAGTGCTGGTCCTTGCCACACTTGTGGCTCGACATACAAGAGCCTACTTCGATTAAGTGCAGAGGCATCAGAACTTTAGAGCACACAGCCCTGAGGCAGCAGGTACCGTGGGAGAGTAGCTCAGAGTACCAGCCATAGCACGGGACATGAAAGAGGTTTCACCCTGACACATTCTCTCTGAGTTTCCCAGGCTATCTGAAACGTGATAAAGAGCATTTGCACAAACTGCCCAATCCTCTGGTCTAACATAAAGAAAAAGACAGGGGGCTGGGGATTTAGCTCAGTGGTAGAGCGCTTACCTAGGAAGCGCAAGGCCCTGAGTTCGGTCCCCAGCTCCGAAAAAAAGAACCAAAAAAAAAAAAAAAAAAGAAAAAAAAAGAAAAAAAAGAAAAAGACAGAATAAACGGTCCAAGGGCTGTTCGTCGGGCGAGTGCTTGTGCCTCTGATGGCAAGGTTCAGCTGATCTCAGTAACAACCTTCATTTGTACATCTGCACTGAGATATGGAGTTCAGGAAGTCAGTCCCTGCCACCAGGCTTAGTAAGGTTCTAAGATGTGCACGATATCACAAAAGGGGATCTGTGGGTGGTTTTCTGGGTGGATTGGCATCCTTACCCCTCTTCTGGGAGTCCTGTATGGCGTAGGAGGTAGCCACTTCAGGCTCCATATCCTCTACTGTTATGAGTCTCAGCTAGAGTCACCTTCATAGATAGTCTTTAGCCTTCCCAATGCCAGGTCTCTAGCACATCCTAGAGCTCCACCCCCACTCAGGCCAATTTTTCTTCACTCTCACAGCTCTCCCTACACCTGATCTCCCTACACACTGTTCCCATCCCCATCCCCTCTCTTGTGCATTTCCCTCCCTCCACCTATCTCCAATGACTATTTTACTTCCCCTTCTAAGTGAGATTCAAGCATCTGTCCTTGGTTCCTTTTTGTTATTTAACTTCTTTGAGTCCATGGACTGTAGCATGATTAGCCTGTACCTTAAGGCTAATATCCAATTATAAGTGAGTATATACCATGGATGTCTGTTCAGGTTTTGGTTACCTTACTCGGGGTGCTTTCTAGTCCCATCCATTTGTCAACAAATTTCACGATGTTCTTATTTTTAACAGCTGAGTAGTATTCCGTTGTGTAAACAAACCACACTTTCTTTATCCATTCTTCAACTGAGGGGCATCTGGTTGTTTCTGCCTATTATGAATAAAACTGCTATGAATATAGTAGAGCATGTGTCATTGTGCTAGGATGAATCATCATTTGAGTATATGCCCAGGAGTGATATAGATGGATCTTGAGGTAGAACCATTCCCAAATTTCTCAGACACTGTCAAACTGATTTCAAGAGTGATTGTACGAGTTTGCACTCACACCAGCAATGGAGGAGTGTTCCCCTTGTTCCACATCCTTGCCAGCATGTGCTATCTCTTGAGTTTTTGATCTTAGCTATTCCGATGAGTATAAGGCAGAATCTCAGAGTTATTTTGATTTGCATTTCCCTGATGACTAAGGACATTGAACATTTCTTTAATTGCTTCTTGGCCATTAGAAATTCCTCTGCTGAGAATTCTGTTTAGCTCTATACCCAATTTTTTAATAGGGTTATTTGGTTTGTTGATGTTGAACTTCCTGATTTTATTATATATTTCAGATATTAACCCTCTGCTGGATATAGAGTTGGTGATGATCTTTTCCCAGTCTGTTGGCTTCCATTTTGTCCTGTTGATAGTGTCCTTTGCCTTACAGAAGCTTTTCAGTTTCATGAGCGCCCACTTAATTGTTGGTCTTAGTGCCTGAGCTATTGGTGTTCTGCTCAAGAACTTATCTTCTATACCAATGAGTTCAAGGTTATTCCCTCACTTTCTCTGCTATTAGATTTAGTGCTTCTAGTTTTATGGTGAGGTCTTCGATGCAGTTGTCTTTGTTTTGTGCAGGGTGATAAATATGGATCTATTTTCATTCTATTTGTCTACAGGCAGACATTCAGTTAGACCAGCATCATTTGTTAAAGATCCTTTCCTTTTTTTCCATTGTATGTTTTTTGGTACTTCATCAAAAAAATCAGGTGTTCATAAGTGTCTGGGTTTATTTATTTTCATGTATTTGGTCCATTGACAGACCTACCTTTTTCTATATCAATACCATGCAGTTTTTTATTACTATTGTTCTGTAAGAACAGAGACGGAGGGAATGGCCAGCCAATAAGTGGCCCCACTTGGGCCCCATCCCATGGGCAAGAACCAATTCCTGACACAATTAATGATACTGTTACACTTGCATAATTGTCCTCTGAGAGGCTCCACACATCAGATGACTGAAACAGAAACAGAAATCCACTGTCAAACTTTAGATATAGCTTAGAAGTTTTGTGGAAGAGTTGGAGGAAGGATTGAGGGACCTGGAGGGGATTAGGACTCTATTAGAAGACCAAGAGAGTAAAGTAACCTAGACCTTGGGTGCTCTCTGAGACTCAACCACCAACTAAAGAGCATATCTGAGTTGGACCTAGGCTTCCTGTACAGATGAGTTTATGTGTAGCTTGGTCTTCATGTGGGTCCCCTAACAACTAGAACAGGGGCTGTCCCTGAATCTGTTGCCTACCTGTGGATCCAGTTCTGGACTGCCTTGTCTGACCTCAGTGGAAGAGGATGTGTCTAGTCCTGCAGTGACTTAAGGTATGTGGTGGGTTGGTACCCAGGAGTAACCTTCACTTTCTCAGAAGAGAAGGGGAAGATGGGTGAATGGACCTCCTTAGGTATATGGGTCCTTGGGGACTTTGCTGAGTGTTCACTCTTGGTTTCTAAGGGTTGGGTGGCAAGTAGGAAGAATGATGATAGACTGGAGGAAAGGTGAATTCAGGAACCAATTTTTATCCTGCTGATTAGCCTTGGTAAAGCCATTTACATTCCAGAAAACTCAGTTAGTTATCCATATAATGAAGCTCAGAGATATGAACATTTTGCTTTAGGGAGCATAATAAGTAGATATAACTAGTCTGCATATCTTGAAGAACTATAGGTTTCTTAGTTACTGGTCGATTTCTATGAAGCAACATCATGGCCAAGACAACTCTAACAAGAGAAAGAATTTTATTGAGGGCTTACTTAAAGTTTCAGAAGGTCAATCTATTGCCAACATGGTGGAAAGCAGACAGGCATCAGGCATAGTACAGGAGCAGTAGCTGGGAGGTTAATATACTCAATCACAGTGACCAGCAGCAAGAGGAAAAACAGAGAGGAGAGAGAGAGAGAGAGAGAGAGAGAGAGAGAGAGAGAGAGAGAGAGAGAGACTGAGCCTAGTTCAGGCATTTGAACTCTGCCCACTCTGAGCAATATTCCCCATCTAGTAAGTCATGCTTCCTAATCCTTCTCAAACAGTTCTACCAACTGGAGACCAAATATTCAAACATCTGAGCCTATGGGATCATGAAGGGTGCCAGAAATTCAAGGCAACTAGTGTTAAGCCTTGGTAAATGCTGGGTAGATTTAGAAATCAAGGATTAGCAGTGGAATCTGGGTGCCTCTTTCAGAACAAGTGTCAACACAATGCATTAAATGTAGCCATAGTTGCGTGTTCCCTTCACAAGGCTTTGTCTTGGTTTGCTCTATGAAAAGCAATGGATACTCATCATGATTAAAACTCTATGTCACTCATCAGCAGACAGGTTCATTCACTTACAGAGGGAGTACCTAATGAGCTTTGCAGTGAGCCATGTATTAGGTCATACGGTTAATGTCCCTTGTGCCTTTGACTTCAATTTTCACAGCTGCTTCATGAGATAGACACTAGTATGATACTGTTTTTACACCTAAGGAAAATGGGATTAATTTATGAACCAAATCAGTACAGAGGAGCCAGAAGTCAAACTCTGAGGCACTCCCTGGGGCCCTTATTCTAACTGAACAGTCCATCTTGGTACCATTCACTCTGCAGCATAGCTCAGAGTGAGTGATAATGAATACTGGAGCCCCACTTCTGGTATTTTGTTTACACTCTCTACTGAAAGGTGTGCTAGACTTTGAAGTTAGGAGTCATTTCCAGGAGGCATAATGATTTCAGTCTCTCAGAGTGTTCTCTAAAATGTAATATCAAATAAATAAAATGAAGTTCAGTATAAGCAATACACTGTGTTTACAGATGCAAAGCAGTGGCTGGGCATCCACCTGCCCTGGTCAGTCTACAAATAGACTCATCGCCATCTTGACGATAACTACAATGGGAACTTTTGAAGAAAGACTCTAGCAACTATCATCATTTCCATAGAAATGTACACATCTAAAGTACTTGAGTTCATTTTGAAATAAAAATAAAGTCAGCTGACTTGCTTTGCTAGATATTAACATGCTACAAAATTAAACTGAACATAGCGCTTTAGGCCCATAATATCAGCACTTAGGAGTTAGAGGCAAGGAAAACTGGGAGTTAAAGTGTGGTCTCAGCTACTGAATTTGAGGCCAGCCTGAGTTGGACAAGACCCTCTTTCAAAGAATGAACAATCAACCAATCAATCAACCAATATTTTAGTGTCTAAATTAATTTTATTGATATATTATAGCATTGTATGCAATAATTAATATAAAAAACTAATTATTTGAAAATAAGATATCACTGAGCATATATACAAAAGGACAGATGTAAATGGGTCTGACTCGACCTTAGACTACTTGCTATGATAGACCCAACTATACTTGAAGAAAAACTCTTATTTGGATACAGTGAAGTAAATAAACCTACTTTATATTCCTAAAGGCTATTTTTCCACTACAAAAAAAAAGTGTGGTAGAAAATTATATACTAGAAAACCCTCTAGGCAGGGTAATTTGGATAAAAAGCAATGGAGTCAGATGAGCTATTCATGAAAAGAGATGATCTAATATCCAACCAGTGTATAAAGAGAAGTGTGTTGTCTACAGTAATCACAGCAAAACAAGTTACCACAGCTTCCACTCAAAGGCTGAAGGTCTGAATGTGAATGCGTAGAAGATGAAATGTGCCCATATTGCTGGTGAACCTGCAAACAAGCCATTGCAATAAGTGATCCAGCAAAAATAACACAATAAAATACGCTCCAGCAGTTTGCTTGAGTGCCCTGCCTATGGTGTCCAATGCCCTCTGGAATGGTCCTCCTACAGAGTACTACTTCCTCTCCTTCATCACAAGGTAACTGATCTTGATCTTAGCTTTTGGGTCTCAGGTAATATTTACCTGTGCTGTATTTGTGTTTGCAGGAAAAAAAACAAGTTTGTAGGTCCTCTAAATGGATGTTGTGAGTTGAACACTCCAGGAAAACAGATTAAGTCTTTCCTAATTTCCGATGTTGAAAATGTAACCCCTAGGAGTGAGGTTTGGGGTTATAGTTTGGGTAAGCACTTCTATCAAAGAGAACTTCTGAGGATAGCTTGCCTCTTCTAATCTCAGTCTTCCTGGTTTGTTTTCTTTAAGCTGCTGAGTTGATGCCCGAACAGACAAAAAGAATAGTATGGGATATTCTAGCTTAAAAAGAAATAAATCACTGGGACATGTTTTGGATATTAAGCATTAATAGAGTCAGCACAAAAGGGTCAATGGTGAGGAATCACATCATTGCCTGGATGAGAGATATCTGAGACCTTGGAGAAGCAAGGAAAGCAGCTTCCTTGGTGGTGGGACAGATTTGTTCCTGGCTGTGAGGGATATTTTGTCCGACATTACGGAGAAACTGCCTGGAGTTCTATGAGACCCAGTCAGGTGTTGAAGGATGGACCACACTATCACAATTACAGCAGAGATGACTGGAGCATGGCTCAAACTGGAGCATCAACAGTGGACAACAGTTAAATTATGGGAGGAGCTGGAGAACAGACTGGTCGGTGTTTCTGTCTTGAGCAAGAAAGGATACAGAAGATGGAGTTGAGAGAGAAATGTCTTCAGAAGAGCTGGGTGGGTGCACTGAAGCACTGAGGCTTCAAGGTGTGACCACTGACCTCTGAGAAGCTGTCTGTCCTCACAGTGCACTTAACCAAAGTGCAGCTGGGCAAGAAGGTGAGAGACTAGGGGGAAAGCTGGGCTAACAATATCTCTTTGGAAGCCAGCAACATTTAGCACTTAACTGTGTGACTGAATATGAAGGCTTAGAGTGGTCACAGAAAAGAGAAAGGTTCAAGATAGGTTCTCCCGTGCTCAATGGAAAGATGCAAAGGAAAAGGGGAAAAAATCATCAAAAGAGACTAATTTCACTTTAAGGAAGAGAAGGAGGAGCTCCAATTGCCTTTAGATACAGAATGGTGGAAGTTACTGTGAACCTTGATAAAAATAGATCTTGGATATGGGAGAAAGAAATTACATCATTCAGAGATGGTGGGTCAGGGAGTAGGGGAACTTACTACCAAGTCTTATGGCCTACATTTGACCCCTGGAATCTACATGGTGAAAGGAGAGAATCAAGTCTTAGAAGATGTCCTCTGACCACCACACAAACACATGTGAACGTGCATGCAAGCACACACATACATCTGACCACATGTACTTTGGAAAAGGAAGACATACCTGAATAGATTAATAACAAGAGCTATGACCATGTTATAAGGAACTTTTATGTAACAGAAATTTTACAAGTGAGGATAGTGCAGTGCCCAGGAAAGAAATGAAGCCACAGGGACTTGCTTTTTATGACTGGGAAAAGAACACACGAATCTGGAGGATGAGGATTGACAGGAACAAGAACATGATGATACTTGGGAGGGAAAAACAGGGAATTGTGGGAATTGTCTTCAGATAGGGGAGAGGAGCCTGCTTGGAAGTAGGTATTAGGGTAAGCCTCGGCTCTGGCTGGGAGTATGAGAAGACTCAGAAGCCGAAATCCAGCCTGAGTTCTGGGGCAAGGTGAAGAAACACAAGAGAGTCTTCCTGTCTAGAGTCACTAGAAGTTCTCTTGTCAGCAGCTTAAGAAAATGGTAAGGAGAACTAAGATTCCAGAGAATCAGACAAAGATTTAAAGGTTTTCGGGAAGAGGGGACAGGCAAACAGCACAGCAATGTGAGATTCTGTAGTGTCAGGAGCATCAAGGTCAAATTGTTTCCTGGAGCTTGAACACTGGGTCTCTCAGAGATGTTCATAGTGGCTTAGGGTGCTTCTCTGAGGACCACAGTAGTACTTGAGAATTCTGTGTGTTTTTAAATACTGGTGTTTGAGAAAAACAAGTTTAAATGTGATAAAATTTTAATTTGTCTTGCAAGAGTGACTAATGATCATCAGAATCAGATATTGATAGGAGGAAAGAAATGTAACAATTTTCAGAAACAAGGGTCTTACTCTTATGGAGGAAAGGAATTGGATGGACCCAGTCTCTCATTTCTTCACATAAGCACAAAGCACTTGCTTTGATTTAGACATATCACCAAGATCCAGGAATACAATTTCTTAGCTGTCAGCAGTGTTGTTGGTGAGGTAAGCATATGAATCATTAGCATATCCAAGAGCAGAACAACTACAGAAAAAGTAAAGCAGAGGCAACAGGCAGCAAGTGCACAGAGAATTTGGTACGGACTGCTTAAGGTGGAAGAGAAGAGAAAAAGTTTTTGTTTTTGTAGTCTAAAGTCACAGCCATCTTAATCTTTTTTTTTCTTTTCTTTTCATTTTTCGGAGCTGGGGACCGAACCCAGGGCCTTGCGCTTGCTAGGCAAGCGCTCTACCACTGAGCCAAATCCCCAACCCCGCCATATTAATCTTAATGACATAGACCATTGTTGTTAGAACGCAAAACAGGCAACTTGCTGGAGCAGTGACTCTGAGGAGAGGAAGCGCTGTGATCGGTTTCACGTTTAGACATCGATAATTAACGGTAATGAGAGGAAAGGGCTGAAGGTGGGGAAGTGTTACATTTCTGATAAGACAACACAAGATGCAGAAGCTGGAACTACTCAGGTGTATAACCAGATTGCTGAGATCCAGGGAAAGGAAAGGGGGGAAGTAGAGGCAAAGTTGAGATTGCTTGGGAACATGAATCATACCTAAAGTTTTCGTGTGTCTTAAAGCAAAGAACAAGCAGGTATCGCACAGAGTTTGGGACGTCAAGGTGAGAAGAGGGTTTTATGAGTATTATAGACTTTACTACACTGGGCAGAGGCAATTTAAAGGTAAGAACTTTGTCCCCTCACCTCCAATTAAAGCAAGGCATTGCACCTTGATGTATTATTTCCATCTTGCATGTTTGAGTTTTATATCAGGAAAGGCTGTACCCCTGTAATTTGTTTAAATGTTTACAAAGTAAATTCTCCAGAGGCAGCACTGGGCTCAGAATGACCTCTTGAGCCTCAGGGGTATAGGTGATGCACACTAACCAGGTGTTGAAAACCGTGGGTCCGCCTTCTGGGCCCCGGGCGCCATTTTGAGAGCTCTCAGATGAGAGAAGCAGAAGCCGCAAGAGGTGTATTTATGAGACGACTTTCTTTAGGTCCGTAGCAACGCAAGCTGTGGTGAAAACTTCCTGTTGCAGCAACACTGCCTACTGAGATGATGTGCTCTGCCTGCACAGGCAAAGCTATTAAAGCACAGGCTAGTGCCAAGCACACAGTCAAATCACCTCTGAAATGAAGCCGCCTCTCAGAGTGACCGGGTCCATGGAAATCACGAGCTAAGTGAGCCAAGCTGAAAGGAACGCAGTCTCCCGGACCAGAGAGTTTCAAATCAGAGGGGGAAGGAGGAGAAGGCTCCAAGGCTCCTTGAAGCCATGAGGTAGAAGCCATTGCTGCCTGGAATCCGGACCATAGAGTGTCTACAACTGCCACAAAAGAGGAACTTAAAATAGACAAAAACAGGAAAGCTTCTGATCTTGAGGCAGAGCAAAAGTTGAAGAGAAACTGAAAATGAGTTCATGCTGAGGCGCTAAATTTACAATCACTGGTCTCCTATTTGAAACTCAAAGGTAGAATTCAACGTTAAACGGCTTCCCCTGGCAGGGAAACCTCTCTGCCCTTTTCGAGAAGCAAATGAGAAGTTGACAGGCTTCAAACACTTTACTTGAACTAAAGTGCTCGGCAGTCTGCCCCAAGGCCAGCATTAGCAGGTGTTAGGCGATGTAAAAATGCACTCTTATCAAGAAACTGTCAACCTTCCCCAAGGTCTGTAGTAAAACAAACAAACAAACAAAACAAAACAATAAATACCACCACCAACAACAATAAACCCAAAACAAAACAAAAAGTCCACAAGGTATAGATCATTTGAGAAACCTACAGTCAGGTTTCAGAAGCAGATGCATTAATTTACACTCTCATCAAATGTAAAGATTTGTGTTCTCCACATCCTAGCCAGCATTTACAGTCATAGGAGTTCCTAATGTTGACCATCCAAGTCTGAGTGCAATAGTTCCTTTCATCCACATTTCCCTGATGACTGAGAATGTTGAAATTCTTTGTTAAATGTTAACTAACTATTCGTATGTTTCCGTTTCGACAGCTCTGTTTAGTTCCACGGCCCATTTTTTAATACACGTTTAAATAAATCCTCTGAGAATTTTGATCTGTATTTTGATCTGTATTCATACTGACTGGTGGCTAATGCCTCCAAGACCAGTACCTACCTCCCTGCAGGCTAATTTTTGGCTCACTTGGTCTTCTCTGGTTTCTTTGTATCAATCAAATCTAAGTTGTACTGTCCATAATGGCATCTGGATCTGGAGTCATCCACTGTGCATGATCAATTTAACTGGAGCCTCATGCACCCCCAAGAGATTAACTGAGAGTCCTTCAATTTTGTCGATTACTTCTGAGTTTTTCAGATTATATAATCTGAAAAAGAACCCACTTAACTATATTCTTATCTGAGGGCCCCTTCTTCCTTCCTCCGTCCCTCCTTCTCTCATTCATTCATTCATTCATTCATTCATTCATTCATTCATTCTCTTGCCAGTTGCTCTAGCTAAGATCTTCAGTAAAACAGAGAACAGAAGTGGCAGAGATGTAAGGGGAGATTCCCTATTTGTTTGATTGGGTAAATAAAGACAGCAGAAGCCAATCCCTGGGCAAAAATATAGAGGAGGGTTTTCAAGGTCCCAGGAGGAAGAGGAGGAGATGATATAGAAAAGAGGCTTCTCAGTCAGGCTGTGGGCTGAAGAAGAGGGACACCATTTAGGTCTGGGAGCAATTAGACCCGGTGGCGGCATCTGCCACTGGAAGAATTCCAACTTAGAGTTTAGGACTCCGAATTTTAGGATTCCAAGCCCAGTGGTTGTGACATCTGGCTGATATCAAATATTAAGATTGTCTGGTATTTTCTATTCACCATGATTCAGGTGGGCAAAAGGCGGCGTGACCGCGGGATGGTCATTGGTGTTCGCTCGGTGGAGCTCAAGCCGTAGCTCTAGGCTTTCTCAAGAGGAACCGCTGTTCTCGGAGCATAGCCAGGATCTCAGGAAAGCGATAGCTAGCCTTGGGAGCTGAATGAGGCCTGGGTGGTCATTAGGGGCTGGTGGAGGTAGCTGCGAGAGGTTGCGAGACCACGGACAGAGCTCTCGAGAAAGAGCTAGCCTAACGTAGATTTTATAAAATTACATGCAACACAGAGAGCATCTTTACATTTTAAAGAAGCCTCTTTAGACCCTCCATTGTTGAGCACGATGCCAGCAATGATGCACACGGTCTTCCTATGGTTAGGATACATTCCGTCTATACGTACCTTGTTGGCAACTTTTCCTTTTTTCGTCAAAATGCCTATCATGATTTTAAAAACCAATATAAATCAATTTCAGGTACTTTTTGAACATAGACTAAGATATTTCTCCCAGAGGACAGCACATATAGTGATGAATATCATGATATCCGACACTTTGGTTTTTAAAACAATATGTAAGGAAAGCCTTTTTGCATTAAATTTTATTCTCAAAGTTGAAATTCTCTTTCACGTGGGGGTTCTTTAACTTTTATAAGTAAAGTTTGAACTACTATTTTAATATTTTAGGTTATAATTTCTATCTAGTGCATTGAACACAGAAACACAATAGAAGCATGTCTGGTGTGCTAGATTCAAATGTAATGCCAAGCTCTCTGTAAATCAAATAAAATAATGAAGCTAAGAGACTTTATTTTCATCTCTAGAATTTATCCAGGGTCTGCTCTGCAGGAAGGAATCCAAAATTTCCTCCTATTCTAGATCCAACCCTTCTGCCAAGTCATGCTCATTCCTACAATGGGCTGGGTGCTCCCTTATCAATCCCTAATTAAGAAAATTTCCGGGGTTGGGGATTTAGCTCAGTGGTAGAGCGCTTGCCTAGGAAGTGCAAGGCCCTGGGTTCGGTCCCCAGCTCCGAAAAAAGAACCAAAAAAAAATTTCCTGTAGGCTTGCCTGCCTACTGCCCAATCCTAGGGAGGCATTTTTACAACTAGAGTTCTCTCCTCTCAAATGACTCTACCTTGTGGGACATTGACATAAAACTAGATAGCACAAATACAAAAATTAAAACAAATAGGAAAGGGCAAAGTAGAGAATCTAAGACATCAAGAAAAACCAAACATTTGAATTACAGACATAGATGAGGGAGAAGGGCATAGGCTAGATCTTCAACAAGATCATAAAAGACGACTTCCTCAAACCAAGGAAAAACACACCAATGCAGATACAAAAAGCACAGAGAGCACCAAATAGGAGGCTCAAAAAGAAAATCCCCATGATACATCATAGTTAAAAACCTAAGTATACAGAAAGAAGAAGAAGAAGAAGAAGAAGAAGAAGAAGAAGAAGAAGAAGAAGAAGAAGAAGAAGAAGAAGAAGAAGAAGAAGAGGAGAAGAGGAGGAGGAGAAGAGGAGGAGGAGGAGGAGGAGGAGGAAGTATCATGAATGCTGCAGGATAAAGAATAGAATCACCTATAAAGGAAAAGCAATCAGAATTACACTTGATTTCTCAGTGAAATCTTCAAAAGTCATAGGATCCTGGGCAATGCATTTTAAGTCCTAACACACCACAAGGGTCAGCATAGACTAATAACACATAACAAAACTACCCACCCTCCATCTGTTAAGAAAACAGAAAATGTTTCACAGTATGAGCAACTTAAAATAAAATTATAATCAATTAAACAAACTTAAAGAAAGTACAAGTAGCAATATTTGAGTGGAAAAAAGGAGTGAGCATGACAGAGAGACTGGATAGAAAAACAAAGACGTAACCATTAAAACACAGAGTCGTTTAGAAGACAACATGAAAAATGCATAAAGAATTAACCTGACACACATAATTCAGTAATAACTTTAGTTACCAATGGTTCCAATTCTCCAATCAAATGACACAGAATAAGCAAAATCCGTCTGCTGTCTGCAAGGTGCGTAGCTTAGTAAGATTTAAAAATAGGCACCACCATAGGGTCAAAGAATAGGAAAAAGTGCACCAAAAACAAGCAAACAAAACAAAAGACCAAGAAGCAAGCAAACATTGATATCCTAATAAGTGACAAACTTCAAACTAAGACTAATCAGAAGAGATAAAGAGGGGTACTTCTAAATAAGGGGCAACATAACCAAGAGCATACCACTTCCTAAATATATATACACCAAATTTCTATGTTTTTAATTTTGTAAAAAAAAAATCTACTACCAGATTTAAAGACTTAATTTAATATCAACACATTGATTGCATGTTATTTAAAGATTCAATTTTCTCCAATAAACAGGCCGCCATCATTAAGTAAAAACAAAACCACCAAACATCACAGCAAAAGAAAAAACAAACAAGAGAAACACCAGTATTAATTGATTCATCAATGTGTTGGTATTCTGTCTAAGCTCCACCCCCACACCTACCTGGCAACAAAAGGCAGTTGTGCCTGTTACTATGTAAGGGGCTGCTGGCCCCCTCCTCTTTCTCTTGCTCTCTCTTACACTTTGCTCTTCTCTTCTCTGTTCTCGTGCCCTCTTCCCCTTCCTGCCTCCTCTCCCCATTCCCCTCCCCCTTCCCTCCAGGTACCCATGGCTGGCCTCCTTTGCTTCTCCCCTCTTCTATTCTTCTTTTCTCATTAAACCTCTCCACGTGGATCCATGTTGGTTGGGTGTGTTCTGTCTGGACGTGAGATGATTTTTAAACCCCAACACAGTGGACATTGAAATGTGGTCCACGTACACTATGGAATATTATTCAGTTGTGAAGAAAGGGAAATCTTGAAGTTTTCTGGTGAATGAATGGAACTTGAAACAAATAAACTGAGCAAGTAACCCAGAGCAAGAAATACAAATATCACTATTTCTTTCTCTTTGAGACAACTAGCTCTACATCATTAGATGTGAGTGCTTATCCTGGAGACACTGCAGAAATAAGGAAAGTGGAGAGAGACCATTGCCAGCATAGGAGGTTGGGTGAGCAACACAAATGGGAATATTGGGAATATTAGGTCACAAATGATGTGCCTGAGAAAATGGGGGTATATGGTGGGCACCCTCGTCAGGGAAGGCTAGAGAGATAGCTGTAGAAGATCTACCACGGAGGGTAAAATAGCAGTAAGGATTACAGAAAGAGAACTAAGAAATCATGCTATTAACTACCTCAGAAAATAAAACCTACAAAACACTAACTCTGTACATAAGTCTGAATATAAATGAAATTCTCTCATTTGCACTGACCATGCTCCCTTTAAGAGCAAGAGACCATCTAACAAAATTCAGCATCCGGCATGAGAAGCCCTCCTTAGAGTTGTTGGTCCAGGTTTTCCAAGAGATTCCAGAAACATTACAGGTTAGTGTTCATGCCTTTGGATGTCTCCCTCCAGAAGAGGAAGGTAAGTCCCTATTGCTGAAAATACCACACACTTCAGAAACAGCAGGTGCCAAGAATGCCCCTGAGCTAGCTGACTGGGATGTTCATCCCTGAGGACTAGCTTTTGTTGTTTCAAAAGGTGCCAGGAAAGCTTCTAAAGGAGATCTGGTGATTTGAATATGAACGACCCACATAATCAAGTATTTTTGAATGCTTAGTCACTACTTAAAAGGATTAGGGAGTGTAGCCTCCTTGGAGGAAGTATGCCTTTGAGAGTAGGCTTCGAGGTTTCAGAAGCCAAAGTCAGGACCCTGTGCTCTCTGCCCTTCCTGTTGCTTGTAGATCCAGACATAGAACTCTTAGCCACTCTCAACTCTCTCCAGCACTGCATTCTGCCATGCTTCCCATGATAATGCTCACAGATTAAACTGCAAGCAAGCCCCAGTTACACGTTTTTCTTTTACAGGAGTTGCCATAGTCATGATGTCTCCTTCCATCGCTATAGCACTAACCGAGGTTGTGGGGATGTAGCCACAGTCTTACCCAACTATGATGTCTGTGAACCAGAACAATAATCAGTATGGCTGATTACCTGGCAATACCTGATTAACCCTAACATGTCGGACTTAGAAGTCACCAACAGCTCTCTAATTGGACTTAAGACATGCTCAACAAGAGGGAAATCACTCCTGGTACTGGAAACCTAGTCAACTGCCAAGTGCTAGTGAATTTTAGAGAAGAACCTACAACTACCATCTTACTAAACTACCATAATCCCTTGCTACATCTAAAAATTTGTCTTTATACTCCAAAAGTATAGTCCTCAGCTCTCACCAAGAAAACTTCTCTTTGAAACAGACACAGAACATTGAAAAAAGAAAACACACAGCCAATCAAAGCACAGAGATATGGAGCTCAACATCAAAGAATACATCGACAATATGATCTTGCCTCTAAGGCTCAGGGAACATTCTGGAACAAAGGGATGGAAGATTATAAAAACCAGCGGAACATGGAGTTTGCTGTGAGACTGTGTCTCTAAAGTAGACTGGGGAAAGCCTGGGAGACCTATACCCTTGTGGTAGTTTGAATATGCTTGGCCCAGAGAATGGCTCTGTTAGGAAGTGTGGCCTTGTTGGAGTAGGTGTGGCTTTGCTGGAGGAATTGTGTCACTGTAGAGCTGGGCAGTGAGACCCTGATCCTATCCACGTGGGAGCCAGTATTCTCCTAGTGGCCTTCAAATAAAGATGTAAAACTCTCAGGTTCTCCTGCACCATGCCTGCCTGGACACTGCCTTGCTCTCACCTTGATGATAATGGATTGAACCTCTGAAACTGTAAGCCAGCCCAATTAATTATTGTCCTTATAAGAGTTGTCTTGGTCATGGTATCTGTCCACAGCAGTAAAACCCTAACTAAGACTATACTAACAGTGGACTACAGCCACTAAGTAATGGTGAAAGTCTTCTCAGAAGAGCGCACCAATCATTTATGCAATGTAAAATGGTCAGCCCTGAAAGCATATATATAAGTCACATGATACAGTCTGAACAGGCTGTATGTATGTATGTATGTATTTGGGAATATGTATGTATATATTTATGTATATATTATTTATGCATTTAGGAATATATATGTCACAGCAATTAATTAAGATTAGAGGCCATGAAATTGAAAGAGAGAAGTGATGGGGATTATAGGAGGGTTTGGAAGGAAAAAAAGGAAAGCAAGAAATTACATTATAATCTCAAAACATAAAACATTTTCCCAACTTCTGTGTTTATTTACATCCTGATAACAGCACCCCTCTCCTCTCAGTTTCCCACTCACATAGCCCATTACCCACTCCCATTCTTCTGAGAGAAGGGGGATCCCCCTGCTGGGTACCAATTCATTCTGGGTAATCAAGTCATTGCAGGACTAGACACATCCTCTCCCACTGAAGAGAGGATCCACAGACAGGCAACAAAGTCAGAGTCAGCCTCCCCACCTGACTCCCACTCCAGTTGTTGGAGAAACATATGAAGACCTACCTGCACATCTGCTACATATGTGGGTTGGTTCAGTCTCAGGGAACCCCCAAGGGTCCAGGTTATTTGACTCTGTTGGTCTTCTTCTGGAGTTCCTATCCCCTACGGGTCCCTCAGTCCTTCCGCCAATGTTTCAGCAGAACTTCCTGAATTCCATCTAATGCTTGTCTCTTCGTCTGTTTTGGTCAGCTGCTGGGTGGAGCTTCTCAGACAGCAGTCATGCTAAGCTTCTTTCATTAAGCATTACAGAGTATCATTAATAGTGTCGGGGGTTAGTTCTCAATCCCTGGGATGGGTCTCAAGTTGGGCCAGTCATTGTTTGGCCGTTCCCTCAGTGTCTGCTCTATCTTTGTCCCTGCACTTACTGGAGGCAGGACAAATTTGGGGTTGAAGGCTTTGTGTCCTGACACTATGACTGGGAATCCTCCCTGGCTATAGGAGGATGACACTTAGGGCCCTATGACCCACAGCTAGGACTCTCAGCTAGAGTCACCCTCATAGACTCTCTGGAGCCAACCCCATCCCAAGTCTGTTCTCTGCCTCATCCTAGAGATGCTCCTCCAACCACTGCTGATTTCCTCTCTCTCTCTCTCTCTCTCTCTCTCTCTCTCTCTCTCTCTCCAGCTCTTTCTACATCTGATCCGCACCCTCTATTCCATTTTTTCCCCATCCCCTCTCCTACCGAGTTCCTCTCCTCTACCTATCTCTGCTGACCATTTTATTTCCCTTTCTGAGTGAACACTCCTTCATTACTGGTGGGACTGCAAACTTGTACAAGCACTCTGGAAACCAATTAGGCAGTTTCTCAGCACATTGCGAATAGTTCTACCTCAAGACATAGCTATACCACTCCTGGATATATACACAAAAGATACCCCACTATGCCACAGGGACACTCAACTATGTTCATAGCAGCATTACTTGTAATAGCGAGAAACTAGAAACAGCCCATATATCCCTCAATGAAAGAGTAGATAAAGAAAGTGTGGTTCATTTACACAATGGAATACTACTCAAGGGTGCCATGAAATTTGCTGGAAATGGATGGAACTAGAAAATACCCTGAGTGAGATAACCCAGACCCAAAAGGACGTGCATGGTATATTCTCATGTGTAAGTGGATATTAACCATATGTACAGGACACACTACAATCCACAGACCTAAAGATGCTGAATAACAAGGAGGGCTCAGGGGGGATGCTGGAATCTCACTCAGCAGGGCAAATGACAGAAACCATTTAAAAGACAGACTTGTTTCTCTAAAAGAAACGAGAATGACTAGAACATGGGGGAAAACGTCAGTATCAACCCCATACTGCTAGACTTATTACATATCATGATGCCTTTTTTCTCCATTATGATGATAATGATGACGCAGATAAGAAAAATTGAATTAATAAAATGTTAAATTCATTTTCTGTGTAAACTATATGTCTCCGTGTATATAGCATGAGTTGGTGAGTATGTGAGTATATGTGCACATGTGCATGCAGCTATTTCTGGTCCTAATGTCTATATGCTTCCACTTTTATGCACCCCTCTCTATTTTGAGACAGGGTCTCTCCTGCTAAGACTCTGTAGCTGACCAGTGATCCAAGTATGGCACCTGTTGATCTCTACCTGTTCTAAGCCGGTTATATGTGTGTGCCGTCATGCTTGGCTTTTGCTCCGGTACCAGAGATCAGAACTTAGGTGTCCATACTTACGAGACAGGCATACTGACTGAACCATCTTTCTTGCCCTTTCAACCACATTTAAAACATGCAGGACAAAGATATCATGAATTGTTCTCCCCAGACTACTGCATTGCTAATCAATTGTGCATCTTCTATACATATGTAGTCTAGACAAGATGTAGTTCTGTAAGCAGATGTTTATGATTGTGTGGAAGAATGATTCTGGCCCGTCTTTTTTTGGACTTGGGGAAAGGCCCATGAAGATACAGAATGGTAGAATGTCACATGCATCCTAAGTGAAATGGTTTTCTTTGTTTTGTTTTGTTTCTTTATTTTTGGAGCTGGGGACCGAACCCAGGGCCTTGCGCTTGCTAGGCAAGCGCTCTACCACTGAGCTAAATCCCCAACCCCGATGAAATGGTTTTAACCTCCTCATTACAGTGCTAACAATCCTGTCTTCCTGTTTGTAAGACAAGGGCCTCAGTGGCGGTGCTCTGGGACAGCTTTCAAGAATTTTCTCCACGGACACACGGGCTTTGGAGGACACAGTGTCTCACTGGGCAGCAGAGGAGAGCTTTCTTCACCTCTCAGGAGGATAGAGTTCCTGCCTCCCGTTGCATTAGAGGTTTGCACGGTGGCTTGACCTCCATACACCACTAATGTCTTGCAATTTCAAGTTTCTCAACTGCTCACGGAAATGCACCGTAAGAACAGTTTTCCTAGGTCTCTATTCCTGGCGTCTTCAGGGGACTATGGAACTAGGGAAGTGGAGGGGACCATCAGAGGCTTACTCTAGGGGCTTTGACTAACTGCTCCCTTTCTCTGCAGACAGACTTCTTCACTCGGAAGACAGTGACACCATAGGTTCTGATGCTCCACATTTCCTTTCAGTCAGAGCTTTGCCCATTTAACCACTTCTTCACGCCAGTCACAGGTCGGTAAGCTTTTCTCCTTCGTTTCTACCTTGGGTCACCTTGTTCTGCTACTGTTTTCTTGCCTGATAACACTTGGGTGCCTAGATACCACCGATGCTTATCAGCAAAGGGTGTAGAAAGTACAAAAGGTTCAGAGAAGGTTCCATTTCTTAAAAAAAAAAATTCTGCTCAGGTTTCTCGTTGACAAGCCGAAGGAAATGTGCACGTTGCTGTGGCACCGGGCTTCAATGGCTTATTTCTCATCGGTACGACAGGAAACTGGTCACGGTAGTTTGAACGGGAGTTTTTCGGGGTTTGTTCTACCGTTTCCTTCTTTCCAGGGATTTTCTTTCTCTCCCCGTCTCTCCTTCTCTCTCCTTCTCTCTCTCTCTCTCTCTCTCTCTCTCTCTCTCTCTCTCTCTCTCTCTCTCTCTCTCTCTCTCTCTCGTGCAAGGCCTGCTAAGTCCTCCATGCAATTCTGGAAAACTAAAACTCCATATCTAAGCCTGTTGAACCTCTTGTCACACAAGCATTTGAAAGAATGATACTTAAGGGAAATAGAAAATGACACTTTCCCCCTCATCTTTTGAAGACGAAATGATCCACCCCCCCCCTTCAATTCTACCAAGAGATTCCCAGCTCATTTTCCCTAGCATGAGCTTTAAAGTGTAAAAAAAAAAAACTCATCAAACATCTTTCCCTCTGAGACAATGTCATCAGAGTTCAAAGGATGCAGCAGCCCTGCAAACTGCTGTCTTGTTCCAGCGATAAGGGCTTGGCTTTCATTTTACGTTTGATTCCAAGAAAATCAAATCTGTTTTTATGTACACTATGACTATAACTAAATCAGGAAATTAGGAGAAATAATCTATTTTTTGCAGCCAGCTTGGGGGGGGGGGCTTCCCTTTTTTTCATCTTGCCTCGCCTCTTCAGCTTGCTTGTATTTCAAGTCTGGCAGGCTTGACTATTCAAAATGAAAACATCCTTCGCCTCCATGTAATGAAGAAAACCACTGCAGCTCTGGGAAATAACACCGCCTCCTTTCTGTAGCATGAGCTCTTTTAAAGCCTTCACTGGCTAAGAAACAGAGAGCAACTCTTACTTGTTTGTGCAATGCTCCCAGATCTAGTCAAAACTCCTGCACCACAATGAGCAGGATTTACAAACACACTGAAATTCCAGCGCCACTCACCTACTGAGTTAGGATACTTTGGACTCCTTATTTCAACAAGGCATTCTTGGATCAGCAGTTTTCATCCCAGCATATGCGACTCCATTAGTTATACGAGGCAGATTTTAGCTCAGTCAAAGGTACTCTTCAGGTTTTAAACCCTGATTGCATACGTTGAAGTTAGCTAGCCCTTGTAGTCAAATTCACTAATGGATTCTTTTATTTCCTCCAAATTAAAGGTGTGGAGTGGTTGTCAATAGTTTTTCACGTTAAAATACTGTTTGTCTGCTTTTTGGGGTTTTATTTTTGTTTGCTTGTTTGTTTTTGGTTTTTGTTTTTCCATTGGACAAGATCCATGAGAATGATTGAGGAAAGACTGAATAGGACTTGGGATGCCTGGGCTTTTGCTCTGTGGTCCCTTGGCTCTGTTGAATGTCCAATGTTGAGACAGAGAGACATGGTCAGCACATGGAGGGCACAGCTACTCACATCCTGGTGGGTGGCAGGTAGGGAAGGAAGGACTAAAGACAAACTTTGTCTTTGCCATCACCAAGTTCACGGTCCTTACACAGTAGCTGTGTGGCACTTCTCCATGTCCCCAAAGTCTAGCACTTCTCAGATACTCAAGTCTGAATTTTGACATTGAGGGCAAATATCGATTTTGAAGTAAACTAAAGCGAAAGGACTCGTTTTATTCCTGGAAATAAAAACATTCACAAAGTTGATGTGCTGGCAATAATTTCATATTAGATCAAAGATTTTCTAGACATTCTACTTCAAGTACCTTATTTTCATATTTAGAAGCATTTATTCTATGAGTGTCCTAATGAATTATTAGTGGGTACGGTTACCAGGAAGAAACTTGACTCTTCCCCTCTCTAGCATTGCCTCCCTTCCTTGATAAATTATATTAAAAAGCCTCAGTTAGTGACGGGCAGGACCACACAGGGAGGACACTGTAGACAACAGCAGGAGTTACTTCAGTTGTGCCTTCCGTTAGTCTCCTGCCTTTCAGCCTCCTGTACAGAATCAGATGTTTGTATCGCCGTAACAAATGAATTAAGAATGCAAAAGGAAAACTACCTCTAAAAACGTTATTAGACTCTATCCGAATCACCACGGAGGTGTCCTAGGGTTGTCATGCCATCGCAGCTTATTTTATAAGAAGTACGTCATTAGCAAACAGTGACAGATGACGTGTAAAAGTCAAGCTGCTCTTTCCTGTGGTCATTTTCAGTTCTCCCTCCTATTCTCCTCACCATTGATTAATTATGCTGACAGCATTCTCTCACAGAGCTCCTACCATTTGCTTTCAGCAAGCATTCCTTGAGTACTTGCTGCCCATCAAGCCATACTTTATATAAGGTTCTATCTTCACAGTCAGTGGCTTTTATTTGCCCTCTGAAGGCCTGCACACCCACGGGGGTTTACTCAGATGCTCCACACCTCTCTATTCTGCATTTCTTCTGTTCAGTGTCCAGAGCCTGCGCTAATAATGACTCTTCCCACCCCTCCTTGTTCACTGTGTGAAGCTCTCTGGTTGTTCTTTCATCCTCGTCCTTGTCCTTGTCTTCTTCTTCATCGTCTTCTTTGTCGTCTTCTTCTTCTTCATCGTCTTCTTCTTCTTTCTTTCTTTTTCTTTTTCTTCTTCTTTCTTTTTCTTCTTTCTCTTTTTCTTCTTCTTTCTCTTTTTCTTCTTCTTCTTTCTTTTTCTTCTTCTTTATTTTCTTCTTCTTTCTCTTTTTCTTCTTTCTTCTTTCTTTTTCTTCTTCTTCTTTCTCTTTCTCTTCTTTCTTTTTCTTCTTTTTCTTCTTCTTCTTCCTCTTCTTCTTCTTCTCATCCTCCTCCTCCTTCTCCTCCAGTCTTCCTCCTCCTCTTCCTCCTCCTCTTCCTCCTCCTCTTCCTCCTCCTCTTCCTCCTCCTCTTCCTCTTCTTCTTCCTCCTCCTCCTCTACTTCTTCTTTCCAGGTTCCATCACTTCATCTATTTTTCTACGTCTTTATTTCCCCTTTTCATTCTGCTTGTAACATGGATCCTTAGCCCCTTTCAGCCCATACGAAGTGTTTAGATCAGTCCCTGTTTTGAGTTGCTCAAATGGAATAACAATTTAAGGCTCAATTTTAAAAGAACAGAGAACAAGGAATAACAGCAGCTCAGATTACTTTAATGACCCTTAGTGGATATATCAAGTGTGAACAGAATTGTGGGTAGTTCGAGAAAAGCATAGAAGGCTGCTCCACAGTTGTTCTCTATTGGAGGTAGAATTCTACTACTTCTTGTATCAAAGGAAACCCAAAAAACCAGTGGCTTCGACATATGCATAGTTTTTTGTTTGTTTGTTTGTTTGAAATATAAACTTGGGCTATTGCTAACATTGATGGAGTGAACTTAGTGACTCAGAACAGCAAAGACCTAGTTAGCTAGGAACCATTCATCTTGTTCCTTGTGGTCTCAAAATGGTTGCCATGCCTCCTGCCTTCATTTATGAGCTCTCACCAAATACCAGGCACATAGGCAAAAGAACTCTTTCAAATCTCCCACACTGACAATTTTGCCTTTGTTTTTGGAGCCCCAATATTTGTCACTTCAAGATGGGCCCATCGACAGCTCAGAAGAAAATGTAGATCTTGTTATATAAGGAGGAGGGAATAATGATGATGTCACTGTCTGAGAGTCCCCAGAATAAAGGTAAGAATTAGGTAAGATTTAACTTTTCTGATGCATCAATGAACTTAGATTCCTCTTGAATAATGCAATTGTTTTACTTTACAGATCAGAAAAATCTATGAACATTACACAAAATCTATTGTCAACCAAAGACAAGTATAACCTACATAATTAACCAGAACCTAACTCTGTCTAGTGTGTGCAAATTTAATTTATTCATATAAACATGGAGATGTATTGATACATGCGCATGAAGTCACACACACACACACACACACACACGTTGTGAAAGTAAAGTGAAGGCAGGTGCTGCATTCGAGGCGGGTGTGACTCAAGGCTGTTTCAGATACTAGATCCTCATCATTGACAGTATTGCATGGCGGTCTACGGTGACAAGCTCTTCTAGTACGTAAGTTGCAAGTACCTTCACGGTTCCCCCCTAATTCAGGGACATAGCCCCAGAGTTACGATTCAGACATCATAGAAGATACCCAGTGGTGAGAAATACTACACATGAAGCCATACCGGAGTTCTTCAGAATAGGGAGCTGCAGGCAAGGTGTCGCCACAGTGCGGGCCTCCTGTTAACCTAACTCCACCAGCCCTGTTTACTCTCATCTCTTAATCTTAACTGTATGACTTTATAGATTATCTGGAGCCTCCAAACCCTCCCTCGGCTCCATTGATTTCTTGATTCCTAGAACAAAATCTTTCAAAGATAAGAAAGATCGGATGCAAACGTTAATGCATGGGGGAAATCGAGGAAAGATGCCCATCGGGAGACTAAAGAAACGTACCAGCAGGGAAGTCTGTAAATCCACTAGAACAGCAAAGCTCCTGTCAGTTTTCTTTGTGATTTGGCGCCACCTTGTGGCCGTTACAGGAGTCAGCGTAAATACTAATAGGGCCCTTTCTGGGGTTTTGGGGTTTTGCCTAACTTAAATGTCCTATGCAGAGGCACCTGCTCTCAAAAGCCTCAGCCATGTGGTTCTGTAGATGACTGGCACCTAGCTCGGCTAGATCGGCCAAATATGGTGATGTTTGAGTGGCAAGAGCACAGGAATTGAAAAGGTAGATACTGCACTTACACAGCAGCAAATTTAGAAACACTGTAGGTGTGGGACTAGTCCCGTAGCCAACTGTGCTCCAGACTCAAGCTTTAAGAGGAATTGGAGACCATGAAGAGACATGTGTGCTGTCTGTCTTTTAATGTTTCCATGTGTAATTTCATTAACCCGCGTGCAAGATCAGTGCTATCTCTCAATGGATCTGAAATTGTCCCCAACTGTGGTTAATACTTGCTCTCCAGTGCCGTGACCTCCAGGATTGTGTTGGGGGAAGGATTGAGAACAAGAGTTAAGTCCCTGACCCTCATCTTATGGGCTGTTGGAAGGGGATTGTAAATTAGTAGGTGGGACTTGATTGAAAACGGTGGTTTGTTGGGCCTTTGTAGTTTTTGCCTCTGTGGGCACGTTCACAAACTGGGTATTTGGGCATTTACTGCCCAAAGATCTGTGTCTGCTTGAAATCTTATTCACATCTCCCCTCCATCCATTGTCATGGTACCATCCATGGCAGACATGCTGCCAGGTGTGTGTCCCCTCAGGAGAGAGGTTTTTTTCAGGGGAGGTCGGGTGAAGTATTGAAGACCTTGAACTTCATCACAGAAAGCAAAGTGGCAACTGAAGAGCAAAGACAGAGCCAGGGCCCCTGCCCTCCAAGCTGCATAAGAAACCGAGGTTTCTACCTAGGTTACTACCTAGGTCGTGCTGAGAAAATGTACTGTGTGGGCAAATGCAATCATGCTTGATTCCACAGTTTGTTTTGCAAGTTTTGTTTAGTAACATGGCTTAAGTGATTTTACTCTGTCTTTTGTCCCGGGTTCTGAAAACTTAGTGGATTTGGAAAACACTTGGGGGTGAAGCATTAATTTTCTGGGTCTGTGGTAACCTCTTCTGCATTTAGGCAGAGAAAGATCAAGATATTTTGGTATATTTTTGCCAAGGTCTTCTTAGCTGTATTCTTGCCCCATCAGTTTCTGCCAATGCCTAATCTTGCAGTCGGGGGAGTGGGGGGGGAGTGGGGAAGGGAGGGAGGGTGCGGGGTGGGGGGGGAAGGTGGAGGGTTCTTTTTACAGAAAGAAGCATAGCAAAGAGACGCTGACAAATCAAAAGATGAGTCCCAGGAAATGAACACAAGAACTCTGGAATCAATTAACTTGGTGCTTTGAGTAAATTCAACCCCAAAATGATGAGGTAACAAACATATCTCTCCTTAACTTAGACCAGAATCTCCTCAACTCAGCTAGGCAGAACTTGATAGAAAGAAGTGGAATTAAACACGAGGCTGCCCTTGAAAAGGGTAGAAACTGAGCATCCATGATTAGAGAGACAGCCACACACACATGCACGCACATGCACTGAGCTCTGAGATGCTTCATTCATGGTGAGGTATAATGCTTTATAAAACTATTGACTAATGTTCTAGTATTAGGTCATAAACTAATACTAGCTTCCCTTTATTGGGAAAAGAAAGTTTCTAGACCTGACGTCTGCAGTGTGCTCTTACAACGGGTTGGAGACCCTGTCACCGGAGTGTGCTTCATAGTCCCTGTGTCTACTGTAACCTGTTAGAAACCTGCCCTTGTACGTATGCTGTTCTGTGAAACCTGAGTGCCTTTTATGTACTCTCATGTATTCTAGAGTCTAGCTTCTCTTCGTCACACTCCTCTTTGTAGTGTGGTCCTGAACCCCGAATCACATTGACAGAAGAGAGGTGGTTTAATATTCAAGAAATGACAATGCTTTGTCCATCAGTCCGTCAGCACCAAGTACACTGGATCTACTTACGAAGTTTCAAATGGCAGATCCATTTTGCTTTTAGCATTTGCTTATTGTCTACGTCATTAGCTGAAACTGAATGCAAAGAAAAAATGGACCGTGTTCACCTTGGCGTGCGTGATCGTGCACTCAGCTTGATGCAAATGTCGAAGAGAGAAGCCATCTGACATGTTCTCGACTGATGAAATAACGAGTTGTTATCACATAACACTGAGATCACATTTCTCTTTTGCAGTGCTGGGGAGGGAAGCCAGGGCCCTGTGCGTGCCAGGCAAGCATTGTGTTGCCGAGCTACTCCTGAGGTCAAATCTTCCATCCTGAAACAAAATAATTATGTCATTCGTTTGTTGTGTGAATTCAATGCTCACACTCTCCTAGTAGTCATTGGGAAAAAAGTGCGACCCAGTCTCTAGTTCAGTCTTAGGTCACAGTGTCATGGGCTCCAAACAGTTCTGGAGATAATGTGTTTTAGCCACTAGAGTTTCTTTTCTTCCCCCCTAGCAAATTGTCACACCATAAGTTTCCATTTTCCCCAGTGTCGTTTCTGCCGTAATAATGGCTTGAGGATTTAAATCCTGTGATGTTATTGTGACTTCAAAGCCTTAAAGCTGCAATCGAATGAGGCAGTTCATCTGTCATTATTCAAATATGAAGCAATTATGATGAAATAAAGATAAAATTCCATTGAGAAATACTCCAATCAATTTTCACTTATATTTAACCAGAAACATAAAACAATGCACAGAAGAGTAAGTTTAGGTAATAAAATTGAAGAATAAAAAGCACAAATTACAGAGCTATAACTGGGGCATAGTGAAGGCTTCGGGGCATGTAAATAAAAGATGTCACCGATATTGAGTACAAGTTTGTTTGCTTCATAAAGACAAAACAAACGGAACCCTCAGCACAGAACAGAATACTCGTACCTGGTCAAGCAGTGCTCAAACTTGTTACCCACTTGTTTTATAGATAACTGCTCAAGCATTGCATGCCAGCTAGCCAAGAGACACGGCAAGGAACTCACTTGGTTGTCTTCTCCATAAGGAGAAGGCTACATTAGAAGTGGAGCTCTTGTATGACATCATATCATATAAGAATTTCATAAATCTGACTTGCATGCACTCTTCTCCCACTCATTTTGCACGATTTTATCACAAATGTTTCTCATGAATCAGGTCGTTTCCCCATGATGTTCAAGCTCATATAAGCACAATGTTGGTCCGTTGTGACGGTTTATTATTTATCTATATTCTCTTTCCATAAGTTACTTCAAATATAGAAAGAGTCTGCTTGAATGTATGATCCGTCTATCTGAGGTTTGCTACCCTGGATGAACAATGTAGGCAATGGATGTGTTTGTTCTCCCTGTGAACAGATGCTCTAGGAATGCCATGCCTGTCCCCGATCGTTGTCGATCGGTGAGTAGATTGGTACTCCATACCCGAGGGAAGGTGACAGGGGAGAGCAAAATCCCAATGGCAACACAGATTAGGAGTCCTCGCTTTTGCTAGGAGCACGTTGAGATATCTCAGCTACACCTTCTGAAGAAGATGACATCATCTACGCTCAACAGAAGGGTCTCTTTAGTGAGTGAAGGCTTAGGTGAAACATGAAGAATGACTGGAGAGTAACCAGGGGGATGCTGCACGGGAGAACTAGTGTAAGCAGAGGATGCTTAGTGCCACAAAGCAAGAGAAGGTCTTGCTGACCTTCGTGAAGGACACATGGGAGGGAAGAAGTCTGTGGTAAGGTATGAGGTTTCAGAGTTTATCAGAGCAGCTATGTCCTCTGTCCCCAGTTACCTGGAAGTAAGGAGAGTTGCTGAAAGGAACCCACTGAACATCATTGTCTCTTAAAGATACTGCAGCATGCTGCACTGTAAGGAACCTGAGGGATTGGCGAACGTGCATAGAAGAAATGCACAAGATGCACTTTGACCAATCCAAATGATTCCAAGAGCCATGCTCTGCTGGGAGAGCCAGCTGATCAGCTCTTCTGTTGTGAACCAAACTATAATTTGAACAATGGAAACAAAGAAAAGATTAATCGAAATTTGTTACGTGAGATAAAAACACACGTAATGTAATAATTGGTTGACTTGGGTTCTTGGAGGGAAGAGTTCCCTTATTAATATGTGCTCTGCGTTAGGTGGTGGATAAACAATGGGGTCTAAACAGAGAGTGGCACAGTGGGGCAAGGTTCGTTTAAGGCGTGGAGAAGACAGTGAGTTCGGTTTCATTTTTATTTAATTTTTGTTCTTTTTCTATTTATTTATTCATTGGTTATTTTATTTACTTACATTTCAGATGTTATCTCCCCTCCTGATTTCCCCTCCACAAACCTTTTTTGCCCTTCCCTTTCCCCTCCCCCTGCTTCTATGAGGGTGCTTTTTCACCCACCCCCCTTCCCACCACCCTGTCCTGACATTCTCCTACACTGGTCCACAGGACGAAGGGCCTCCCCTCCCACGGATGCCAGACAATGCCATCCTCTGCTACATAAGCAGCAGCCATGGGTCCCTCCATGTGTATTCCTTGGTTGGTGGTTTCATCCCTGGGAGCTCTTGGAACACGTGGAGAATGGTATGGAAGTGAAGCTCATCTGTAGATCTGTGCAGAGAGGAGGAGAGTAGCATCTCTGATCAGGTCGGAAGAGTTCCTGGGTGACAGGTGTTTGAAGGCACGCACGCTAAAAGCGGGATGTGGTGCGTTGAAATCGGCGCACACTTTTACTCCTCCAAAATCTTTGCTACAGTATTAGGAAATTACCCTTAAATCAACTTGGAGGCAGCTCCAGGCACTTTGTTAAAGGGGGCTACTAAAAATACACAGCAGAGCGTAAGAAATAATTTTAATAATGAGCGGCTTTCTGTACTTCATGATCAAGGGGAGGACTCCTTTTATTAGCGAAATCAGACACATTAGGCTCTAAGGTCTGTCCTGGTACTGATTTGATCTTTTCTCCTTTGACAAGTCCTTTCACTTCTTTAGTGTTCCAACAGCAGTAATAGATGGTGGCAATGTGGACTCTTTCGCTGGGTTACGGAAAGGGTTGACTAATAAGGGGGCTGAAGGCCTGGTGAATCGAAGAGCTAATGCCGGGTGCTAGATGAAACCAAAAATTGTCCATTCTGTGGCAGAACTAAGATCAATCATCATCACTTTTAAAGGTTTTATTTTGCTCCCTCTGTAGAATACCACTTGTGTATAAGTACTAAACGGCACAAAACCATTTGCCACATTAACATAAAAGTCATTTCGTTAATGCCGATTTCATGTATAGAGTAACATTGGATGTCTCCCGGAAGCCACAAACAATGCAAACACGTGCCCCAGCTTCAAAGAGTCTAGCAATGTGAGTCCTACACGAGTGGGAGAGCGAATATAAATTTAAAACAATAACCATGCAGTTTACTAGTTGACAATATTAGTATACTAATATTACTTTAATTCTCCGAAACTTTTTTTTTTGAAATATAGTCTCATTATGTCTCAACTTGAACTCGGATTTCTCATACGTCAGCCTCCTCAGCTCTTTTATTTAAAAGGTTATTTGTGACTTAAAGAATGTTCTTTAAAGAGACGGGAAACGCACAGTGGACCACCTCTCCATGAGGATGTGCTTGTGACAGCTTAGACTGATTACTGCTCTCCTGTTTGCCTGGAGCACTTAGGGTGTAAGATTCCTTCTTTATTAAGTCATTGCTCATACAGAAGAGGTTAAGAGCCAGCCATGGAGGGCTGCAGCCTGCCTTTGAATTTCAACTCCATCA
Source organism: Rattus norvegicus (assembly GCF_021556685.1). Lineage (NCBI taxonomy): Eukaryota > Metazoa > Chordata > Mammalia > Rodentia > Muridae > Rattus > Rattus norvegicus. The sequence continues at coordinate 27,185,030 of NC_141536.1, read as the reverse complement.
GTAGCCGCAGCTTACCCCTGGACGTATCGCTATGCTTTGGTACTCCGGCTGTGAGGCGAGATTTCTATTACCTGTCACACAGCACTGACTCCTGCTGTAAAGAATGACGCCCCTTCCATGGTTTCTGACCTACCACAAAACTCAACAGAGAGTGGTTTGCGTGCCACACACCAACTTTATAAACATTGAATTAAGGGTTCACGATGTATTCATGGATTGGTTAAGATTTTGTGGTTAAAACAAAATATTTGCTTTCAGACAATTTTGGGAAAATATGATTATTCCTAAGAAAAGGATCCAAATAATGCTTTTCATTTATTTTGATTTTTGATTTTCATGATCTGACAATTTTTTTTAAAAATGAGGTGTTCTGTTGGTTCTACATACAGACATGGGATCCAATCAACTCTTTGAAGTCCAAAACACTGAAAAGCAACCAGTATCTTGGGAAGAAAATTTGGGAACTGATTCGGGTCATGATTACTTTCTTATGCCTAACCTTTTAATTGTTACAAAGACTTAGATACAAATCACAACACTGAAAGAATCTGGGTTTGTCAGTTCACACATGCAATCTCGGCACTGACGAGGCTGATGCGTGAGGAATCCGAGTCAAGTTCAGACATAAGGAGACTATATTTCAAAAAAATGTTTAAGAGAATTAAAGTAATAGTATACTGATATTGTCAACTAGTAAACTGTTCGTGGTTACTGTTTTAATGTCTTTAGTGCATTAAAATATTAGGTGAGGCCTGTACTTTTACCAAAGAATGTACAATTACAGTATTGTCTGAACTTCAGATCAGAACTAAAACTTAGTTTACATTAATATTATAGCATTTGTCTTTGTTCTATTTCACATATTAAATTAATACATTTTATAATAATTATGTAAGTACCCAGAAATCTCTGTGGTGTATTTAATAAGTTGAGTGATTTTTAAAAATCTATACCTATACTTTAAAATATTTAAAGAAGGCTTATAAAAAAGGTTCTTGTTTTATGAGAGCAAAATTAAGTATACTGACCAAATTTTATTTTTGAAGTTTTGCAAAAGATCATAAATTGAACGACTGGAATCTCTTATATAATATTCATGGATATAGGTCTGAATAAATATTTACACACACACACACGCACACACACACACACACACACACACACACACACATATATATATATATATATATATATATATACATACATACATACATATACAGTCTATCCCTTTAAAAGTATAAACAGAAAGAAGAGCATCTGGCTAAAGGTCACTGAGTGACTGTCACTAAATTGAGTGGATGACAACTGGTTTCCCAGAAGAGGTCTTAACACCATTAGAAGTTTATCTGCAAACTGCTGGGACACTTTATCAGGAATGCTAATTTCTTCCCAGAAGGAGGTGATGATTTAGTAGTTCTGTCTTAGGCCAGGTTAAGGGCAATTTGCCTCGTTCCCACATCTTTAATTATTAAAATTTCCTGACTTACACAAGAAATTGTATGCACTATTTCTAATTTTAACGGTTACTAAGGAACTAGCTCTTTTCTTTCAAAAACTGAAAAGCCACGTCGTATTAGAGTTCCAACAACCCCAAATCTTCCACAGGTACACTCGCCCACAAATCCCTCAAAGTGTTCTCACGGTGAATGAGCACTTTACGAAGATTTCTACGGATGTGTTATACACATTGGATGTCTATGTTTGTGTGTATATGATGACTGAGTTGTGACATTTCTATATGAAGTGTGGGCTTGTGAGGTCGTAGCAGAAAAGACATGCTCACCAGACTCATTAGACTACAGTCAAGGCCATCAGAAAGCCCCAGGGAGAGGGCAAGCAACAAGATCATTGCCTCTGTTTCCAGGCGGTTGGATCTAAGATCTCACAAGGCCTGTGCATAAATCAAGACTTAGTTGGTGTGGGAAATGCCATTCTTTCCTACCTTCACTGCCTTGTAAATCTTTCATCGCATCTTTTTGGTCTCAGTCTTTTGCCTTTGACCTTACTGCCTGCCTTCCCCTCCAGAATGTCATATAGTATTGAGGTTGGTTTTCTGAACCCTGCCAGGGATTTTTTTTGCACCTGTCTTGAAGTTATGACCACTCCCCCAAGAGTTTATTATGAAGAAGAGGTAGGCATTCCCACAGAAAAAAACCTATTTTGAAAGACATAGTGAAGGACCATCTCATAGAACACTTTGTGGACTCGACTCCAAGCTGTTATGCCTGCCTTTAAATTCTTCTGCAGCTCTCTGCAAACAAATCTTTATGTCTATGAACTCCAAAACAAATGTGGATGAAATGTGGAAACAAAAGCCTGCCTTTGATGAGCAATGGGGAGTAGGAGATAGAAATGAAGGATTCCGTGTGAAAAGCGATCTAATATTCTCCAAGGCAGCTGTGGGATAAAAAAGGACTAAGTAGGAGGTAAGTCAGGGGTGCTATAATGAACCTTGAAGTGGCTCATATTTTAGCCACAGAGGTTCAAGTATGTTGCTGTTCTAGGCAGTAGAGACATGACAGGAGACCTTGATATTTCTTGCCCCCTATTATCTAGCAAGCCCAACTTAATATAGAGGCCTTTAAAAGCTGAGAACTTTCCCTGCTATAGCCAGAGTCTTGGGAACAATGGTCTTCCAAAAACAATGTTGTTGACACTGAAAACTAAGTCTTTGGAACCTGGAGAAATCCAGAAAGGCAATTCTGTCTATAGATGAACCTTTTAGCACCCAGGAGACCTGTTGGGCTTCATGTTATTAAGCTGTGAGATAACTGTGTGCTCCGTATGTACTTTGCCATAGTAGCAGTAGAAGGTCAATACTGCAAACTGGGAAGAGCTTGAGGAAGTGCAAGGTGATGGAGTAGGTGGTGAGTTGTGAGCAGAAGCAAGCGACACCCAGAAAGGAGGAGGAAATCTTTACGGCGGGAGCAGATGGAAGCTCTTGGAAAGTTCTGTTCCGAAGGATGAGGAAAAGAGTGATCGGTAGCATTTTTCTCCCTCCTTTTCTATTTCTTATGGAGATTTTAAGATTCTTCCACATCTCTGACTCAGGCAGGACATTAAAATGTGTTCCAAATGCCTGTTGTTGTCATTGCTGGAGGTATTTAAGTAATGGCTTGACAAGTCAGCCTGTTAACCAGAGGTGTTGATGAGCACATGTAAAGCATGGTTTCTAAGCCGGAAGAACAAATGGTCCTCGGCCATTAAGCAGGTGAGTGTGTGTGTGTGTATGCGTGTGTGCAAGTACACAACTGTGTTTTGCACTAGTACACATACATGTGTGTACCTGTAGTGCTCGGAGGTTGATGTTGAGTGTGTCATTCATTTTTATCCACCTCATGCTTTATGATGGGCTCTTCCGCTGCACCAGAGTCACACTGGTTTGGTTTAACCAACCAATCTCAGGAATTTACTTCTGTCTCCTTTTCCAGACAAAGGATTATAGGCACATGCCGCGGCCCTTAGCTTTTCCTATGGTGCTGGTAAAGCCAAACCAAATCAGTTTTTCCATTCTTCTGAGGTAAATACTTTAATGACTGACCATCTCCCCAGCCTGGGGTGATTGTTTAAAAGCAGTTATTCTCAATTGGTATGGAAAATGCTGGGCTACTAGCAATGTTATTTCATTATTATCTATGTGATATTTAAATTTAATCAGTTTTAATATATTAAGCAATAGGCAATGGCTGTTGGCGAGTTACTCCTATAGGACTCTTGAATTAGGGCTTGGTTATGGGAGGATTTTGTGTTTTAATGTTACCTAAATGTATTAGGTTGTTTTTGTTGCTGTTGTGATCTGGACGAAAGATTTATGTAGAAAAAGCTGCTACCACCTCCAGTTTCTCATCTGAACATCATTTGTAAAAGTTACTGATATAACAGGGGAGAAAAAACAGAAAAAAACTTAAAAGGAGAAGAAAAAATCTGCCCTCTGTGTCTCCTGGACTAAGGAACTGTTGACTTGGCTGAGACAGGGCAGCAAGGCTCTCTCATCCCCAGTGGTTTGGAGAGATGGGCTCTGGACAGTGCCACAAATCTCAAATAGCAGTATGGTGTTGTTACTGTGTTCTCTTCAAAGTTAGCATGTTTATATGCTATGATCAAGACTGGCATGTGACGGGGTTCTTATTTGCTGCTTGACAACCAATGGCTCATTCTTTCTCTCCGTGTTAAATCTCTGACATCTCAAATGAATGTTTAGTGCTCTCCAGGGGACTGTCCTGTTTCCCGTAAGAAAAGGAGCAGGGTTTATGAAGACACTGAAGCAGCTCAATAAGATAATGACTAAAGGAGCTGCTCGCAATCTTGTCATTTCTGCCAAGAGTGATGGCAGGGTTACTGAAAACTGAGGGACCTCACAAAAGCATGTAGTGGCGAAGAGCAATAAAAAAAGATGTCAGACGAAGAACTTGAAGGAAACTGAGCTTGTTGGTGTGTCTCTTAACTGCAGCATCCCAAAAACGCATCAGCAGGAATCTCCTGGTCCCAGTGAGCTCAGGCACACTGGATGTTGTCAGTAGTGGGAATATTGAAGACCAACATCATTTTCTTTAAAAAAAAACAAAAACAAAAAAAAAAAAACATGCGTTTGGTGCAGGCAGTTCTCATACATTATTGTAAAACAGGGCATTGGGGTTGGTTCCAGGAGCAACAGTTATCGTGCATCCCCTTCAACGCGCTGTCGTCCAGCGTAACGTCATTCAGCGTGGCGTCATTCAGCGTGACGTCATTAAGCGTGGCGTCATTCAGTGTGCTGTGGGCTTGCTCTTAAGAAGCATCAAGACGATGGAGAGGAATTTGTGTCCATCTTGTTACACTCAAACTATGTCCTCAGCTCATCAAGAAGGCTTTCAGGTCACACACACACAGTTTGGCCTCTCTTCGTGATTTAGGTCTGTACACAGAGTCTTTGACAGTGAAAACCGCTGTATGGTCGGCTTCCTATACTTGCATGGCACTGGTTCCTCCCTTCCTCATTCATTCCTTCCCCGAAAGACTTCCTGCGAAGCTGAAACTTCTGAAGATTTCCAGAACACAAGTGGCCTTCTTCATACACCCTGGGCAGGGATTAAACCTCTCCTTTTACCCGAATAAACTTAGTAAAGGCAATTTTATTCAATCCATTCCGATTTAAATATAAAGATGCTGATGTATATTTCTGGACATTCTTCTTTGCACACAGGAAACATTTTATCTTTATTTTTATGTTCATATTTGGTGTTGGATGTAGAGAATCATAAAATGTTCAAAAGTTGCCAACAGTATTTTTAGTGATGGACTAATTACATTAACATTTCCTAGTATTCTTTACAGTGATTCCCACTTTCTATGAACATAAAAAATTTTTGGAAAAGCTTGCCCAAACTTTATTTCCTGTAACTATATTTATATCCCACTCCTTTTAGAGAGTCAGTATCAGCCATGTACCGGACTTCACAGTTCTTCACGGTGGTTCATCTGATTCATCAAGCAGTGGAGTCCATTTCCACATTGCTGGCTCTAGACAACGTCTGGGGCTTGTCCTGAGCAAAGTACAGATATGTGTGTGGGAAGCCATTTTGATATTTAACCTGACATCTAAGTGGGAGGGAACCTTAGAACACATCTTAAACTATGAAGTAAACACAGAAGAACTAATTAGCTGAGATCCATCAAATTTCAGACTCAGAGAACTACCAACAAGTAAAATAAATTTCTCTATCTTGCATTGAATGTTAGGAGTTGTCATTTATGCAAAAAATAGAAATATCTATTTAAGGGGATGTCTAAAGATGCATTTGTTGTATTGGTAAAATGACAACAAACCTGGAAACCTATTCTCAGTTATGTGTGGGGGCCTTAAGCCGTGTTTGATACATGTCCTCACAGTGGGTGCTGAGGATTTAAAGAAAGAAAGATACAAAAGAATCAGAGGTACTCCTCACCCCACTGTTGAGAGTCCCACAGGAACACCAAGTTACATCACCATAAGGTCTATGCAAAGGACCTAGCTCAGACCCATCCTCCTACTGGGTTGCCTGGCCTGGCCCTGATATGAGGGTTTGTGCTGGTCTTATTGTAACTTAGTCTATGATCAGTGGATATCCCTGGGAATCCTGCTGTTTTATTTGAAGGGGAATAGAGAAGGAGAAAGAAGGTGAGAGAAGGGCTGGGAGGAGTAGAAAGAGGGGAAACTGACAACTGATGAAAGCTGGGTCCCACCCTCATTACACCTGAAAAAAACATGTCTAAGATATTGCCAAAGAAGTTATCCTTCAGCATGTACCAACGTCCTGCTATTGGTGTTGGCACTCATGGAACCCTCATTCCAAGTCAACAACCTGAGACGAATGACCATTCTGAAGATAGCCGGGAAGCACAGTATCTACCTCAGGGGTACTTGGAACTTTTTTAAAATAAGCAATGGAAGAGCAAATAAAGCCCTGGGTAAAGTAGCTGCAAGACATTGCTACTTTGATTGCTATGTCCAAAATGGGAGGACATTCGTTTCTGATTAGAAACAAGCCTGGGTAGAAAATGTATCCAAAACTGGTGTTAGCACAGAGGAACAGGAACAGCCGTGTGAAGCGTCCAGGGAGACGGAGAGGCTCAGGTGACTGCCCATTCCTACTACAGGGTATTTCTTATGAGTGGTTGCTGGCAGAAAAGATTTGCATATTGCAGACAAGTAGTTTGGTTGCATAATTTATGATATGTAAAAAGTCTTATAATACATACTGATAGGCAAGTGTTTCCTTGAAATATTGACTAGAGGTCTTTTGAGTAAATACCCAGAAGCGGCTTCCCTTTCCTTTGTGGTTTTTAGATTTTTATAGCTACCTAAAGTCATGTATGTATGTATGGCACGAAAGATATAAAAGTGCTCAGGGAATCAGTGGGCTATCAGGAGGGGACGAATGGTTAGAGAGAAGCATGGAGTTGTGTTTTTAAATCACAATTTCTTTTATGAAAATGACCTCATCTGATATGGTAACATGAACAGTAAATATATATTGACACAGAGAAAGCATTTGAATATGAACACTTATCCCCAACAGAACTCACGAGCTAGGCGAAGGCAGGTGAAAATTAATATTATCGCTTGTTTTCTCCAAGAGTGTATCTCAGGTGTAGTGTCCAGCAAGAAAGATGTCTAGATGAGAAAAGGGGCAACTTTGCAAAGTTATTCAAGGACAAAAGCAAAATTAGGAAATATTTCTCTCTAGATATTATTATGGCATTCATGTCCCTGTTCCTACCTAATCCTTGGGAAAGAACAAAAATAGTTATAGAAATAAGTTCTTAATCACTTGCCATGCATGATCTAGATTTCTAAACTGACCTGGAGGTAACTATTCACTCAGTCTTTACAACAGCCCCAAAGGACAGATGTCATTGTATCTTCTTTACACAGAGGACAAAATCAATTCATAAATAAAAATTCTATTTATTGTCATACATTGATAAATGGCAGAGTGGATAATTAAACTCAAGATCCTGACTTTCGAGATGGCACAATTAATGAATAATATAAAATTTCAATCCTTCACTTGAAGACTCTGAATCCACTTGTGTTTAAAAATCGTATTTTTTTTGAGTTTACAAAGTAATACAGTAATATAATATAAAATATTCGCAATGGAATCAGAAGCCTCGCTTAAAGATATTAACATACCTATAGTAAATATATGAATGTAATACCCACAGTAAGCAAAAATAAAATGATAATCAGCTTCATATGAGTCCACATCGTGTCCATTTGAGCCACGTTATATTTTATAAAATGTATTATTTCTATTTTTTGAGAGTTTCATAGATGCAAACAATGCATTTTGATCATGTTAATCTCCTAACACAATACAGATCCACCCCACCCTTCCCTGTCCCAACTTTGTGTTCTCTTCTTTTAAATGTTTATATGGACTGAGTGCGAGTTGTGCTACCCAGAAACTCATGGGTGTGGAGCCATCTCCTAGTGTATGATTGACCTATTAGGAGCCAACCCCATGAGTTTTCCCTTCCTCAGATGTTATCGATTATCAGTGCTCCTCAGATGTGGATGGGGCCTTGTGAGCTCATGCCCTTCTGTCTTAGTTATTATTCTATTGCTGTGATGAGACACCATCATGTAGACAATTTCTAAAAGTAAGAATTTATTCCAGGCCTACTTATGGTTCCAGACGGTGAGTCAGTGATCATCACGATGAGGGAAGAATGGCCAATGATAGGTTATAGTAGCTGAGACCTTAAATCTGATCCATGAGCATAGTGGAGGGGGAGAGAGAAAGAGAGAGAGAGAGAGAGAGAGAGAGAGAGAGAGAGAGAGAGAGAGAGAGAGAGACTTGGACCAAACATTCAAATATATGAGCCTATGGGTCTATTCTCATTCAAACCCCTATAACTCCTACCACTAAAGTGTTGACTGGTTTGGTCTTGTGAAGATCTTACAAAGGTGCTACAAGTTTATGAGTAAAGTGGTCTGTCATGTTCTTTCTTCAGTCATTCATGACCACTTTGGTTTGTACAGTCTTTAGAGTCCTTCATCCTTGATGAATGCTGAACCTTGGGAAGGGGGTGTGGTGCTATTAGAAATATTCCCTTAGTGACTTGAGCTCTCTATTGACAGTTACCCACTACACTTTGAAAAGTCTCAATTTTCTGCACTAACCACTGCCACTGCTGAAAGAAACATTTCTGAAGTGGTCTTGCAGCAGCACTAACCTATGGGTATACAGATAATAATAAAGAGACAAGCTTGATACTATGTCAAGTTAGCAAAAATCATCATTGTAGCTTCACCTCTGGAGCTTTTGACCTCTCTGGCCATGAGTTCTTGGCCATATCTATGGTACTAGGCAAGAAGCAAGCCTTAAATTCAATATGAAAGCAGTTGGGTTATTCCTGTAGCATTCCTGATACTCATAGGCTTATCTTGTCATTCCATTATGGCTTCTTCTGTTCAATGTAAAATTGGCCAAGATACTCAGTTTCATCCAACTGGCACATGGTCTGGTCTTCAAGTTGTCTCCACCTCTCTGGAACTTTAATGGAGATGGCTAGATGACTGGGTTTGACTGGATATGCTAATAGGTATGCATCAATATACTTTTTCCACTTTGAGGCATATAGCACAGTAGACATGGTAGCCATCTTCCCCTGGAGGAACCTGCTGAGAGATGACTCCCAGACTCCTATGGCAGACACAGATGACCCACATTCTGCTGGTTAAGCTCAGATTCAAGAAGAAGAGAGATTCCCTGCTCAGTGAGAACCACGAACCTTTGGCTAATTTGGAAGTAGCACACTCATTCAGAATCAGGAAGTCAATGATCAGAGTTTATGAATTATACTTCCAAGCTTATCTTTTCCATTTTTACAGCAGTACTTAGGAGTCAGAATGAATGTTGTATTAAGTATTGAGCATCATATGCATTATGTATGTTTCTCTAAGTGTGTGGTCTATTTCTGGACTTTCTCTTTCATTATTTTGGTGTTTATTTTTACTTAGTGACTTATTTGGGTTTGATGTACTTTAATTATTTTAAAAGTCCCCTTTTGTTTTGATTGTATATTGTAAAAACATAAAACAATGAGGTACTAAGTAAGTAAAGACTTATTTTCTGAGAAAGCGAAACATGGGATAATTTTTTTCTCATTTAATCTCTGATTCTTTGGTAGATTATTCCCATCCTGGTAATATACACCACCAGAAAAGACCTTTGAGACACCTCCAATACTATGTACTTACAAGATTATTGTATGTAATCATATAATGAAATATGGTACATCTAACATTTAAAAATTACAATTTCTGGGGCTTAGTGGGGTTGGATCCTCCCAAAGTATAGTTTTTTTCCCTCCATACTTAAAAGCTTTGCTTCTTACACAAGTTTCTAAACTGGTCATGGGGACAGCGTAGTCTTTATAAAATGGTGTAGAGACAGGCAGTCTTTCTGGGATTCACAAGATGCAGTCCTGACCTTGTGAGAGCTTCTTCTGTTCCTTGAAAGTCATATGCTGAGTGTTCCTCCTATGAGATTTATTCACAATAATTTCAAGATAAAGGAAATCTAGGGCATAGGAAGATAGAGGTGCTAATGTGTGTGCAATGAGCCTACCATGTTGCCAGGTGGCTTATGTAAACTAGAAACCTAGGGGAGTAGAAATTGCATGGTTCTTCATCCAGCCTGTGGTGGTTTGAATAAAAATAGCTTATAGAAAGTGGAATTTCAGGAGGTGTGGTCTTGGAATGGGTGTGGCTTTGTTTGAGGAAACGCAGCATTATAGGGTGGGCTTTGAGGTCTCAGAAACTCAAACCAGTCATAGGAGCTCTCGGTCTTTCTAGGGATCCAGATGTGCAGTTCTCAGCTATCCCTCCAGGACCATATCTGCCTGTATGCCTCCATGCTTCCTGGCATGAGAATTACGGACTGAAGCGCTGAAACTGTAAGCCAATGCCAGTCAAATATTTTCCTTTATGAAAGTTGTAGTAGTCACGGTGTCTCTGCACAGCCATAGAAACAGTAAGATTGCCTAGAAGACAAATTAGAAAATTAAAGCAAAGATACAGATAGGGAAGTTGCCCTGAATCAGATGGCTATTACACCTTGGAAGTGGAGTTCTAATTCGGGGACTTTCCCAACGTCCTATAACATATCGCTATTTTTAGCTCAGAGCCATCACTAAATCTATTCTCTACTGAATGGGCTTTAAATAAGGTGCAGCCACCAAGTCATCTCTGTTCTGAAGCTTGGCTTACATTGTAATGGAGGTGACATGAAAGTGTTTGTTAGTACTCACATAAGTTCTAGTCTCGCATGTGTACATGACAAGACATATGGCAGTTGACATTTTAAAATGGTGAAGTTTTATTCTGTAGAAAACGTAGATGACCTTTTTGTAGTACAGGGACCCAAAATATGGTAGAGCAATCAGGATGAGGACTTTAAATTTTCCTGTGAAACTGCTGTCTTCAGTAATAATAATGTATGTCTTCATTGATGTACACATGAAATAATACATAAAACGCTGACCATCTAATGTTAACTTTTCATAGTATAAATTTGGGAGTGGGTATTCAAACATCCTAAAACAACATTGAGGAAGTGTTAAAAGTGCAAAATGAAAGTAGTTACATGCTCTTATAAAATTAAATTGCTTTATATATCAATGGAAAGGATAGTCTTAAATATTAAAGTAGGAGTAGCTCACATGTGTGTAAAACTTAAAATAATTTGGGAGCACAAGAGAATAAAACATTACTATGTGATTGTATTATTGATAGCCCCTTAATAAACTATGTTTTCATTTTAGAGGCTGGTATTCCTTTTTATAAAAGACCAGAAAATGTATTATTTAGGCATTGTGGGTAATGAAGTCTGCCATCCTATGGGATTCTGGTTTAATAGTACGGAGGGTACCATAGGCAGAATATGGATAGATGTACAGGCTTAATTCCAGTGAATAATAAAAAAAATGAATTCTAGAAGGTTCTTACTGTTTTGTAATTATTTGAACATGTGAAAAACACTGTCAGTCTAGGAGTATGACTCAGTAGTCAGAGTAGCACAGGAGACCCCTGAGTCAGTCACTGGTCTAACAGAAATACTCTTCAATTGAAGCTGAACTGGAACAGATGCTCCTTCTCAGGGTTCAGAGTCTGCTGACCCCATTGTAATGAATTTTAGTTAATGTACGGCCAAGTAGAGAAGAATTTCTCCCCCCTCTTGGTAAGAATATATTAAATTATTCAAAGATCAAGCAAATATTTTAGCTCATGGTTATTTTTGACTTCTCTGGTGTTACTCCCTAAGTTTTTATGTGTTAACTGGATCAGCTATAAAACCTAATTTGATGTCATATAAAACCATGCATATGAACTGCTGTCTTTGTATTTGACAATATGGTAGGGGACTGAGGAAGATCACTCAAAAGGTTAAAAGTAGAAGCTGCACATTTCGTTAACAATAAAGCTTTGGGGTTTTCGTATATCATTTCTACTGTGTTTCATTGATCAGTGCAGGATAAGGGTTCAGGAACCGTTCTGCACAGGAAGGAACTACACAGAGAGCCCTAATCACTTGCAAGCATGATTCATTAGGGAATATAGTTGGAGTCTGGTTCTCACAAACATTTATTATCTGTGCTTTAAAATCATAGATCAGAAAGCAATGATCGTGAAATCAGAGAAAATAGGAACCCATTAGTGTAACAGGCAAGAAATGTTTATAGATCAAATAAAGACATGTCTGAGTGGGTGAAGCAAAAACAGACAAAAAATGCATTATGCATGCCACTCATAGATTTGGGCTTTGAAGGAAGTTAAGGAACCCTGGGATAATTTCAAAATGTTGGTAGGGAATACATTTAAGTACCAGGGCCTCATTTAACAAGTACGGAGTGAAAACATTTATTGAGAGGCTTAAGCCAATCTAAACCTCTCTCTCAAAACTCTGAACGGTAGAACTTTAAATTACACTACTGATGAGACTTAGGCAAACGGATACACAGACCTCTCACCTAAAATATCGATGCTGACAAAGTCAATGGAGCT